>NW_022103926.1:9794524-9804685 GCF_000313985.2 Echinops telfairi
TGCTTTACACAATTGATGTATGTATGGATTGTGATGAGTTGTATGAGCCCCTAATGAAATGATTTTTTAAAAAAGGGCCAGGGAATAAACACTCTAGGCTCACAGGCCACACAGTCTGGCAACTACCCACTTCCATCATTGTATCCCCAAAGCAGCCAGAGATGGTATGTAAACAAGTGATAATGGCAGTCATCCAACACAGCCTACTTTATGGACACAGAGTTGAATTTCATAGCATTTTCATGTCATGGAATACTCTTGATTGTTTTAGAACCGTTTGAAAATGCAAATGCTACTTCGTTCATGGGAGGCCCTCTGGCAGTCACCTTTGTCCTGGAAGCCACTGATGGCCGTTCTCTGTGCAGACTGCTCAAAGGTACACCTAAGGTCACAGGGAGAAGTTCTCAGGCCACTCTACTCTGCAAACTGGTTTCCTGCCAGCAGCCCTGCCCCTGCGACAGGGCAGTATTGTAGCCCACTGAGAAAGAGAGCAGGCCACGCCAGACTGTGGCTGCACTGTCCTGCCTGCCCTCGTCTTCACATCTGACCTCATGCCTCGGAATTGCTGCAAGATCTGACAGTTCTGAGGATGTGTTGGACAGCTGGGCTAGACCAGACCAAGTAAAACCAAAGTATCCAGCAAGAGCATTTTCTCCGTCAGTAGACCCAGTGGGCACTCTGATTTCAGAGATCTTATTTACACATCACTGTGATGAGAAAAGCTGGGCGCTTGAACTTGGGCAGCAAACTTTTCTGGGGATACAAAGGGAAGATACTCTACAGGCAGAACCATGAACCAAAGCATCGAAGGTGGCTCTCAGTGGGGGAAGGCTATAGCTTGGGTTGTGGGTGAGAGATAGTACTAGAAAGGAAAATAGGTCCTGATAGGAAAGGCCGTGAGAGCCATATTGAGGCTTCAAGATGAACGTCTCCTTTAGAGACAGGCAAGAAAGTGACATGGTCACGTTTGGCCATTTGGAAAGACCGTAGAGAAGCATACACAGATCTCTAAGATTGGTCGTCAGAGCCTTATCTCTAAGAGAGGGTGGGGGTAAACCCCACAAACCTAGAAACAACATAACTAAGGTAATGATAGAATAAATTATGATTTACCCATACAGTTGCAGCAATGAAAAACGGTTTCAAAGAACATACAGGATTGTGCTTGCAAGATCAGTAGAGGGGAGAATGGACATAAGACTACTATGCACCCGCCTCAGAAGAATGCACTTCCGTGGACAGCACTGGGGCTACAGCTTGGGGAGAGGGGCACGTCTGATTAGAGCCCACGGGAGAAATGAAAAGGGGTGGAGAGAGAGGGGAGGACATCCTGGCCCACCAAACCCTGAGAACAATATTCCTGCTCAGAGCAGACAATGCACAGAGAGGACCATAGGGCTGGCCCCACCACAAGACACGACGTCCCTCACTAAACCATAGCACTGCGGAGGACAACACTGGAGACAGTGCAAGAATTATGCACAATCTTACCCCATCACGCTGGGGCAAAACACTAAGGGCATGCAACAGAGCAGCAAGGGGAGCAAAGTGATGAAATCCCCGGGGAATACCAAAAATAGACTTTGGAGACAGAGTGTAGCACGCCCATCAGACTCAACTGGAAAAAACTCGTAAAGGCCAACAAACAGACCTTGAACTATTTTTTAAAAAGACTGCTATACAGTATGTTCCCAATTTTTGACAGAAGATCCATATATGTATTTTAAAAAGGGAAAACCACCCTTACGCTGGTGAAGAAGACAAGCTGGGACTTGGGAGAAGGCTAACATGAAAACATCTGTAATGGTCCAAGCATGAACTGCAGAGGCTCGAATTTGAGCACTTGCAGGCCAAGGGCTAAAGGGCGGTGGGTTCCAGAAACCACTGGGTGGGGCAGGCTGTGTTGCTACTTGCTGTTGAGTCTATCACAGTGACCCAGTATACAACCAAGCAAAGCACTGCCCAGTTCTGCTTTACCCTCACTTTCTTTGGTACGTTTAAGCCCATTGTTGCAGCCATTGTGTCAATCCATCTCATCTCGTTGAGTGTCAATCCATCTCATCTCGTTAAGGGTCTCCCTCTTTTTTGCTGGCCCTCTGTTTGGCCTAGCATGATGTCAGTTTGAAGAGTCGGGTCGCTCCTGAGAACATGCCCCAAGTACATGAGACAAAGTCTCACCATCCTCACTTGTAAGGAGCGTTCTAACTGTGCTGCTTCCAAGACAAATCTGTTCCCTTTTTTTGGCAGTCCGTGGTATAGTCAGTATTCTTTGCCAACACCATAATTCAAACGCATCGTTCTCTGGTCTTCCTTATTTATTGCCCAGCTTCCACCGACAGAGAAGGCAATGAGAAATACCATGGCTTGGTGAGATGCGCCTTTGTCCTCTAAGAACTGACTGTAGAGGTGGTAGTTAAAAGTCATATGAGTGTAGGAAACCACACAGGGGCAGGAACAGGAGAGTCAAAACATAGCCCTGGGAAGGCGATGACAGCCAGAAGCAATGCCCAGGGAGAACCCTGTTCAAGACGTCCGGAGAAAGCAGTGATGGGAAAGTAAAAGGCAAAGTTACAAGGAGAGCGTGCTCAATGTCCTCCATCACGGTCGGGAAAACACAATGGAGGCAGAGGAGCCATGCTAACAATGGCTGGGCTGGACTCCAGATTCTAAGGGCTGCAGGGTGAATGTGAAGTCAGGAGAGATCATTCTCTTAAGTCGGCTCTGGAAGAAAAGATGACGCTAAGAAGGTGGGAGACGGGATCACAGGATAGACTGGACCTTACATAAAGGCTAAGGGGAAAGAGCAGCTAAGGAGAGAAGTCTACTCTAGAGGGAGAAACATCAGCCGCTGAGCCCCGAAGAGCTACCTCTTTCTGAGAAAAAGTAAAGAGGATGTGTGGGTACCAATACAAGTCAGTCTGTAGCTGGTAAGGAGTTGACCTCTGACAACATTTATCTTCATGAGGCTGAGAGGCTAGTGGAAACTCATCACGAAAGATGGCCAAGGAAAGGACTGTGACCATCCCAGATGAGATGAAGGACTTGCAATGACGCCGACAATAAACACATTGCATCTTTTTTGTTTAATCCCCAGAGTAACGGGCTTAGCCTCATAACCCCAGTTGATTTCCTGGCTGCTTAGCAGAAAGCAGATGATGACCACCATCCCCCTCAAGCAGCTGGATCTCCGAAGTAGATCCCCTGGCCCGGGGCTGGCTAAGAGAGCCAATGAAGGCAGATGAGAAGTCAGCAGCCTGGCCCAAGGCCTAGGACAAGCATTTGGTTCCTTGACCAGGGTTCAAGGCGAGGTCTAGGTGCTGAAACTGGAGCTCAGCTCAGAGAAGGATTGGAAGCAAAACTGACTTGCTGCTGCTGTGTGCCTTTGAATGCTCTAAGCCAGGGGTCCTCAAACTGTGGCCCACGGGCCACATGCTGCCCACCGAGGACATTTATCCGGCCCGCCGGGTGTTTTTGCCCCATTTGTTTTTTTACTTCAAAATAAGCTAGGTGCAGTGTGCATAGGAATTTGTTCATAGTTTTGTTTTGTTTTTTAACTTTAGTCCAGCCCTCCAACGGTCTGAGGGGCATGAACTGGCCCCCTGTTTAAAAAGTTTGAGGACCCCTGCTCTAAGCCTTCCCAGAAGAACATCCCGAAAGACTTGACTTGAAAGTGATGTAAGAGCAGGGTGTGAAACAAGTCCCCTTAGGTGTGAAAGAAGCTGCTCACCCACAGGGGTAACACATGAAGAGCGCAGTGCCCACTGAGGTCAGAGACAAACCACAGAGGCCCCAGAGCTCCTCCAGGCCACTTAGAACTGAAGACAAAACCAGGGTCTGCTGTGCACAGAATGGGCCTTGTTTCCTCCTTCTTGTTTTTCAATTTGTTTCGTTTTGAAATTGAAGTTCACTGCGATGGGCTAGTGCTGAGCATATCGTGCCACCACTTAATGATTTCTGTTGGCTCTAATAGTGGTTGTAACAGGAGTGTCATTTAGGGAAGCCAGTTTGGGCAGCACGTGGCATGACTTCCACGGCCCAAACTGTGGCAGTCCTAGGCCCACAGGCCAAAAGGTGTCTACCTGTGTTAGGCTGGGTTTTCCAGAAAAGTGAAAACCAGGACACTTATAAAGTCTCAAGAAAGACATTTATCTAAGAGAGCAAACCACAAAAAAATAATAAATAAAAGCAAACCGCAGAGCAGACCAACCCAGTCGGACTCAAATCTAAGGCTCACAGTTGGAGGCCCTACCCAACTCATGCAGCTGCAGGACCAGGAAAATGCAACGGGAGGTGGGAAGACTGCAGGCCTATAGAGAAAGAGTCAAGTGGATTCGTGGCAGGAAACATGGCAGACCACCAGCAGCTCCCAAGGGTGGCACGGCACATGATGGCTGCCAGATGCACGATCCATGCCTGCAGGAAGGAGAAGGAAAGTCTGTTCTTCACAACGTTTCTTTGTAGATATCCAGTAGTCCACCTTCCCAAGAATCATCATCAGCCTGTGACCAGTGTGAGAGGTTGCACTCTGCTTCCATCCTTCTACAGGTGCAGCCAAATTGACACACAATCTAACTGTCACACTAACGAAAATCACAATCCATGCGAAAGTAAGAAAGCTGTAATTACTCACTGGCAATGAGAAATATAATTCTCAAATCAAAGCTGGGACCTAAGCTCTTTGACGATGTCACCCCAGAGCATGATGCCTAGCACACAGTACATGCTCGGTGAGCTTTTGGTGAATGAATGGTAAGAAGAGGAAATAAGTGTAAGAGGGCAAGAAACTGAAATTCTCATCACAGCGGACAAGCATTGTTTCTTGTTTATAGGAAGGCTACTTGAGCCAAGTGATGCTCAGAAGACTGCTTGGTGCTCGCTCATAACTCCCCTGGGTTGAGTACCATGACCCCACCTGTGCTTCTCCAGGCCTGGCTCACAGAAGTCATTCATTATTTGCTGAGTTTACTCATCAATGAAGTGCTCATTATCTCAGGATCGTAGAAAGAACTTTTCCTGAATTCTAGCAAACAGGAGTCTTGTTAGTCCATGTTGGCTTAACTGTCCATCCCACAGTCATATTTTTCTTCTTCTTTGATGGCAAAACCACAATCTTCTTTGGACTAACCCATACGTTCCCAAACTAGCATTCAGCCCTCTCTTCAGAAAAAATTACTCCGCACCTGCCTGGCAATTTAAGATCCCGGATAAAGTCTAGGTATTTGCTTTTGCAGCCCCCTCGGGAAGCAAAGTCAATCATGCCAGCCTCATACGTGTGGGCTTATTTTAGGAATGGGTATGTGACCTGATTCTGGCAGGGTATTTCCAGAAGGGTTTTAGAAGAAGTACACCTTGCTTTCAAAAAGGGGCGAGAGGAAATGACCGTTCCCTTCTCCCACTGGGCACTGTCTTGCCTGGATGTGATGCTGGGCATGGCTGCAGCCCTCTAGTGACCAAACAGGATGAAACCAAAGTCTGAAGGCAATTAGAACCAAGGGAATCGCAGAGAAGCAGACATAAGTCTGGACATCCTGTATCTGGAGCTGGATGGCATAGGAAATAACTAATCTCTTTGTCGCAACTATTTTGAACTGTGTTTTCTAATATTGCAGAGGAAGTATGCTACTCTAGCTTGGATGGTTAAACCTATTATACTGTGAGTCCATGGTGTGCAAGATAATTGAGTCACTCGAGTGCTGCAGACACAGACCGATCTGATTGCCTACTCCAAGAAGGGTTAGACCCTGACCTCAGTCATGACGACTTTTTGCATAGATTCTGTAGTAGATTTGAATGGGAGTACCCTAGTTGATCTTGAGGTTTAAACAAAGTCTTAGGTTTAAGAAGGAATGGTGTCCAGAGAAACTGCCCTATTTTGGAAGGGAAATGTGGAAACAGGAACCCGAATAGGAAGAAAAGAGAAGTTGGTTGTATACTGGGTTTTTGTGTTAGAAAATGAGAACATCAATATAAAGTGCTAAATAGATGTAAATTCCATCCAGAAAAAAAAAAGCAAATGAGGACATACGATTGCAGTCTTCTGCCCACTTTCTGCATCATTAAAATGACCTTTCATCTTTCAACAGATGGCATGATGGTTAAGGTTATGTGTCAACTTGGCTAGGCCATGGTTCTCAGTGGTTTGGCAGGCATTATGTAAGCATCCTCCATTTTAAGTGATCTGATGTGCAGCCAATCAAAGGAACAGTAGTTTGCTTGGGGGTGTGGCCTGCATCCAATATATATGGATGTTCTGGCAAAGTTCAGGAGTCTATCAATCTGCATTTATCTTGCTGTTTGACCTCTGGTTCTTGGAGAGAACTTCAGCTAGCTGCCTAAAAAGCAGATTTTAACTACATCCGCCTCCCATCTGACCTATAGATTTGGGGTTCATCAGCCCCTGCACCCACATAAATCAGAAGAAGCCTCCATCCTGACACCTGACCCACAGATTTGGGACTTGCCAGCTTTCACAATTACATGAGCCATTTTCTTGAAATGCTCCTTTAGAAAACCCATCCTAAAACAGATGGTGGCCACAAGGATTAATCCTGAACTTCGGTAACTATAAACATTGAACGCCCCTGGGGGACAGACAACCGAAAAGTGGATGAAGGCAGAAGTCGGACAGGGCAAGATATGACAAAATACCCATTTATAAACTATCAAGGGCTCATGTGGGAGGGGGGAGCGGGGAGGGAGGGGAAAAATGAGGACCTAATGTCGGGGGTTTAAATGGAGAGAAAATGTTTTGAGAAATGATGTACAAATACGCTTTACACAATTGATGTGTGTATGGATTGGGATAACAGTTGTATGAGCCCCTAATAAAATGTTTTTAAAAAAAGAAAAGAAAAAAAGAAAACATAGAGAAAAAAAAACAAACATTGAACGCTGGTTGTTTTTAAACAGATTTCTAGTCTGGTCTATTACAAAATGATCATCTTGCTTCCCGCTATAGTACATAAGTTATATAGCACTAATACTAAGGGTTTTGTTTGAAAAGCATTTTATAAGGAGAATCAAACTATTGCTATTCCTTAAAAAGTCAAGGTCTTGGCTGTAAATGGATTTTCACAAGGTCAATCCACTATTCTTCTACCCTGAAGGAGAAAAGATGTATCTCCCAGATGGAAATTCTAAACTGAGTAAGAAAGACGCTGTAGCAAATTAGTTTTGAAGCTTTAGAAAATACTGGTTGTGGTAGTTAAGATTTTGTGTCCCCACCAAAAAACTGTGTCAGGTTAGCTGAGTCAGGATTATCAGTGGTTGGGCAATTAAGAGCTAGTATTTCCCCATGATATGATGTAACACAATGTCATCTCCTCCATAATGCAATCAGCTATGAGCAGCCAGTCAGTTTAAAGATCAGGGTGGGATGCAACAGCCTTACTCAGATCACAATCCTGATCCAGTCAATTGACAGGAAGCAGGATCTTGACAGGGGCAGTATTCAACTGTTTCCTGACATAAACCCCTGCTCGGGACAGGTTAGTGCCGTATGACCTAGCCACTCTCGCTCCTCAAGATCCACCACAAGTGCTCAGGGAGTGCTGTTTTTTGCAGGAATAAATATTTAAAGCAATATCATGTCTCCAAGGCAGCAACCAATTTCTGCGCACATGTGAAACCAAGGGGGGAAAATGGCACAATTGAGTGGAATATACAGAGATATGGATCCAGAGGAGGCCTTGGAAGAAGAAAAGGCTTTCGATCTACCCATGAAGAAATCTAGGAGAATGATCTTCAGCTGTTTTAAACAAATGGAAGGAAAAAATTGACATAAGTGCAGACAAAACAAGATAAAAGAATTCAAAAAAGCACAGAGCAATCTGACAAAGTAAATGAAAAATATAAATAATTCGACAACCCCTAATGCCGATACAAAAGGCAAAAAGCTAAAATATTAGAATTGGAAAATAGTTTGAAAAAAATTGAAACAATGGTGTGATAGTTAGCTTTTTTGGGCCAGCATGGCTCCTGTAGGAACATGTGGGCGGGGTTTAGCATGTCAATCAGGTCACAGCTTGATTGGCGGGCTACTGAAATAAATGTCTTGCTGGAGGCCGGCACCTCTCTCTGCTTCACCTTTCTGTGGACAAGCCACTTTGAGCCACATTGATGGCAGCCGAGCCCTGGAGATACATCCACTACCATTGGATCTACAAGACTTTGCATCCAGTGACCTGTGATCTTCCTGCATTCTGCATCATTGCGTGTGGCTGCATGAGTCTGAAGAGGGAGTTATGGGCTAGTATCAGATTTATGGACTTAACCTAGACTGGACTGGGATGTTTGCTTGCTATATAATTACTTTTTTATATAAAGCTCACTATTACACCTGGATTTATTTCTTTAGCCAACCTGGTCTAACACAGACAGAAACATGAATCAGTGATCTCAAAGGCAAATCTCTTGAGATAAATACAAGAATATCAAACTATTTTTAAAAAATGACCCAAAAACTAAGAATCCTATGGGACACCATCAAAAGAAACAACTTATGCTTGATAAACATCATAGAACAAAAAGAAGAAAATAGTTGAAGGAATATTTTATTTTATTTATTTATTTTAGTTGAAGGAATATTTTATTTTATTTATTTATTTTAGTTGAAGGAATATTTTTAAAGAATTTTCCTAACATTATTACCAAATAGAAAATAACTATCAGAGAACCCCAAACGTAATTGACCCCAAAGAAAATCATCACAACACATCATAGTTAAAGAAAAGGAAATAATCCTGAGAGAAACGCAGGGAAAAATGAATAAGCTCCTGTAATCTCAGAAAGAAAGGCCTGGTGATCTATTTACTTCCAAAAATCAGCTAATAAAAACTCTATGGATCAGGAGCCACTGTGGCATGGCAGCTGACTCCTTGTGCTGGGAACTGCAAAGGCGGCTGTTCAAAACCCTGGGACATGTTTGGGGACAGCAAGGTGATAAAGCTCTATGGATCACACACAATAATAATCTCAGATTTGTCTATGGAAACCATGCAAGCAAGAAGGCAATAAAACGATATAGTCAAAATATTGAGAGAGAAAAACCTGCCAATCATGAATCCTGTACCCAGCAAAATTATCCCTCAAATGTGAGGGAGAAATAAAATAATTTTCAGAAAAGGAAAAACTAAAAAAATTCTAAAAACAAAACCAGCATTACAAGTATACTAAGGAAAGAATCAATAACATTAGTGACCTAAAATCATCATACAAGACTTCATTATTGATAAATAATGATCAATTACTTAAGTAATATGCAAAGTGAAATGAAACAGCAAGATTTGATGGGAGGGAGAAGATGGGAACCAGATGAATGGATTTAAAAAGTGTGGTACATCCATACAATGGAGTACTAGGCATCCCTAAAAAGCAGCGATGGACCCATGAAGCACATCACTGCATTGGAAGAACTGGAGGAAATTATGCTAAGCAAAGTAAGCCAAGCACAAAAGTACAACATGAGTCCACTGAGCTAAGTTTTAGAATGCAAAAGCTACTATATAAATACATTCCTGGGGTGAGGTCCAGGTAGTATGGCAGGGGCCAGACCAAATACAGGGATACATATGGTAGCCAACTAAAAAGGACAGGGGGGAAAAATAAAGACATGGGTAGTGGGGGAACAGCACTAATCCACCCAAGGGGAGGGTGTTGTTTATATCTCCACAGGGAAAGAGGGACCAGCCTTCAACTCAGTGCTCCAAGACGTGAATTCAATATACCGGCATGAAGCTCAGAGCAGGCAATCCACAGCAAGACCATATGGCCAGCTCCACTATGAGACACAACATCCCTCACTGATCCATAGCCCTACAGGGGACAACACTGGAGACACAACGTGGAAGTGGTGCCCGATTTGACCCCACCACACTGAGGCAAAACACTAAGGGCGTGCAACAGAACAGCAAGGGGAGCAGAGCAAGGAAGTCCCAGGGAATACCAAAAATAGACATTGGGGCCAGGGCATGGCCCCCCATCAGACTCAACCAGGAAAACACTCCTAAAGGCCAACAAACAGACCTTGAACTATTTATAGCTTTTCTCTTTTTTTTGTCATTGTTTATTTTGTTTTTGTTGTTGTTTTGTTTTCTCTTGTTGCTTTGTTTTGCTCTGTCTTGTTTTTGTGCATATTATTATCTCTGCGTGTCTATCTAGTAA
>NW_022103926.1:9805526-9811036 GCF_000313985.2 Echinops telfairi
GATGGACACTGAGCCTCTGCTCAAGTACTCCCTCTTTTCAAAAAAGGTGAAATGGCAGTTGATGACAAACCTTGTTCTGGACTTCCATCAACTTCTCAAATGGGTGAAAAGGCCAACTCATAGTGCATTTGCACTTCATTCCACTAGGTCAGACTGTTAATCAAGATTTCTATTTAGAGGTTCTGAAAAGATTGTGTAACAGTGTGTGACCAAAAAGGCCTGATTTGTGGTAGAAGGTGATTGGTTTTGCCACCACGACAATGCACCTGCTTACCAACCATCTCAGTGTGCCATTTTGGGGCAAAAACCAGCATACTTCTCACCCCATGCAACCTAGAAGAAATGGAAAATTTTCTTGAGACACAGTACCTGTCTAAATAACATGAATTGATGTGGGAAACCTTACATGGCCTATAACATAAGCAGAAATAGATCTATTCATTTAAAAGCTCCCACATCAAAAAGTCTGGGACTAGATGGTTTTACTGGGAAATTCTAATCATTTAGAGAAGAGTTAACACCTATCCTACATAAACTATTTCAGAATATAGAAAGGGATACTATACTACAAAATTCATTTTATGAAACAAGTATAACCCTGATACCTAAGCCAGACATAGATATCACCAGAATTGAACATTGTAGATCAATATAGATACTAAAAATTTCAACAAAATTCTAGCTAACAGAATTAAGCAAAACATTAAAAAATAATAATACATGATCAAGGGGGGTTCATACCAGGTATGCAAGGATGGTTCAACATTAGACAAATCATCAATTTAACCCACTATATAAACAAAACAAAGGAACCATATGATTATACCAACAGATGCAGAAAGGGCACTTAATAAAAATTCAACATCTCTTCTTGAGAAAAGCACTTATTGAAGTAGGAATAGAAGGGAAATTCCTCAAAATAATAAAGGCAACATACCCCAAACCACAGCCAGTTTCTTACTCAATGGAGAGAAATTGAAAACATTTCCTCTCTAAACAGGAACCAGACACATAAAAGGTTTGCCTTCTATCACCACTCTTATTTATGTTGGTCCTGGAAGTCTTATCCAGAGCAATAAGGATCAAAGGCTATTGAAAGCATCCAAACTGGCAAAGAAGTAGCCAAACTCTTTATTTGCACAGGACATAATCTTATATATAGAAAAGCCCTAAGACTCAATAAAAAATTGCTGGAATTAATGGAAAAAATTTGGCAACACAGCAGGCTACAAAGTCAACACACAAAAATCGATTGGAAAAAAATCTATTGGATTCTTGTATATAAAAGAAGAATATTCAGGAAAAGTATTAAAAGAATGATACCATTTATAACAACCACCCAAATATATAAAATACTTAGGAATAAATCTAACCAGAGAAACATAAGACTAATAGAGTGGGCGGGGGGAGTATAAAGGACTTCTTTAAGAAACTTAAATAAATGGGAAAATGTCCCAAGTTCATGGTTAAGAAGACTTACTATTGTAAAAATATCAATATACCAAAAAATACATTGAGTCCGTTCTGACTCACAGTGACCCTGTATTACTGAAACACGGTGAATTCAATGCAATTCTGATCCAAGTCCCAGTATAATTCTTCAAAGAAGTGGAAAAACTAATAAAACACTTCGTATGGAAAGGAGAGAAACTCAGGATGGAGAAAACACTGCTAAAAGTTAAAGTTGGCACTCAGCGCAGCCATGGCCCATGGTCCCGAGAAGCATCTTGAGCGCGTAGCTGCTCCAAAGCATTGGATGCTGGACAGACTCACTGGTGTGTTTGCTCCTCGGCCATCCACTGGTCCCCACAAGCTGAGAATGTCTCCCGCTGATCATTTTTTAATAAATAGATTTAAGTATGCTCTGACAGGAGACAAAGTTAAAAAAATGTTTGACATGCAGTGGTTCATGAAGATTGATGGCCTGTAGACAACTGGATATCCTCTTACAGAAGGAAGAGACGAGCCAGTCAGGGTGCAGTACAGCACCAATGAAACATACAACTTTCCTCTAGTTCTTTAACGCTCCCCCCTCCCCACAATCATAACCCGAATTCTACCTTACAAATCCAGCTAGACCAGAGGATGTACACTGCTACAGATAGGAGCTGGAAACACAGGGAATCCAGGACAGATAAAGCCCTCAGGACCAATAATGAGAGTAGTGATAGCAGGAGGGGAAGGGGAAGGTGGGGCTAGAAAGGGGGAACCGATCAAAATGATCTATATATAACCCCCTCCCAAGGGGATGGACAACAGAAAAGTGGGTGAAAGGAGACATCAGTCAGTGTAAGATATGAAAAAACAAATCTATAAATTATCAAGTGTTCATGAGGGAGGGAGGGCGGTGGGGGGGGGGATTGAGCTGATACCAAGGGCTCAAGTAGAAAGAAAATGTTTTGAAAATGATGATGACAACCAATGTACCAATGTGCTTGAACACAAGACGGATGTATGGATTGTGATAAGAGCGTATGAGCCCTCAATAAAATGATTTTTAAAAATTTGATGGCTAGGTCTGAACTGACATAACCTACCCGCTGGTTTTACGGAGGTCATCGGCATGGACGAAACTGGGGAGAATTTCCCTCTGATCTGTGACATCAAGGATCGCTTTGCTGTTGATCGTATTAAACCTGAGGAGATGAAGTACAAGTTGTGCAAAATAAGAAAGATCTTTTGTGGACACACAAAAGCAATCCCTCTCCTGGTGACACATGATGCTCCCACCATGTGCTATCCTGATCCCCTCATCAAGGTGACTGACACCATTCAGATTGATTTGGAGACTGGAAAGATTTCATCAAGTTCAATACTGGTCAGGTGTGTATGGTGACTGAGGGTGCCAACCTGGGAAGAACTGGTGTGATCACCAATATATATAGAGAGATCCTGGCTCTTTAGATATGGTTCATGTGGAAAATGCCAATGGCAATAGGTTTGCTACCTGGCTTTCCAATGTTTCTGTTAGTGGAAAAGGAAACAAACTGTGGATTTCTCTTCCCCGAGGGAAAGGTGTCGGCCTCACCATTGCTGAAGAGAGAGACGAGGGACTGGCTGCCAAACAGAGCAATGGATGAAATGATCTGGGTGGTATAAAGGAAGAGATCTCTAAAGGAATGAATATAGCATATTTAAAAAAAAAAAAAGCTAAAATCAGGCCTCTAACTCCCTAATTTAAAATCCTACTAGACCAATGGTTCTTACAGCTCTTATAACCATCCATACGTGAATTGTATCAAACACCTTTGTACATAGGTTGCCATCATCATTTTCAAAACATTTTCTTTCTGCTCAAGCCCTTGGTATCAGCAACTCTTCACACTGACTTTTAAAAGCACTGGGTCTTATAGGTCATCTATAAAATGTGGTAAGTGTTAAATAGCCTTTGATATCATACACAAACCACATTGAAATGCTTTTTGTTAACTGAAAGACAACAGTTTAGGGACAAGAACCTTTCATTAGATTAACCTGGTTAAGAACGAGAAGCTAAAGTGGACTTTGCTATCTTATCTTCAACCCTTGTAGTAAAACTGGCTGATGAATACACATTGAAATAGGTGAATCTTGCTGTGTTCTATGAGGCAGTGAAGAGATTTCCCTGTATTCAAATATATTAATGTAATCAGTTGTAGAAATCTAAATATAATTAAATCCCCTATAGTTTGTGAGATGGCATTCACCATCTTTGTGAAAAATTGAACATGACCAATCCAACCTATCTTCCAGTCCAGTCATATCTTAGGGAAAAGCAGTGATAACACTTGCTGAACAGAAATGTTTTATCAAAAAATTTTAGTTTGATCATAGGCATTGGACTTGATCTTTTCTTTAATTTAGGGCGGTTCAACCAAAAAATGTTATCAGTCATTCATGATCTGATTTACATTGTGAGATCAGTTTAAATATGATACTTGTTTTAAAAAAGAGTCACAAGACATTCCTACTTTATAGTAAATAAGGCAATGACCAACTCATTAGTAGTTTTCTTGAGATAAGCTATCAAGTCTGCCCTTTCTGCTATTTTCTTAATGAAGATACTTTTGTTCTAGGGATGTACTTCTTGGGAGTCCCTATCAATGTGTTCTTTACTCAGGTGATTGCTTTGTTCTTATTGGCATCTGTAAGTGCAGGTCTTAACTGGTCTTCTGCCCCCAATAAACCAGGCAGGCTTGACCTGTCTTGCATTTGCCTTTCCTTTCCACAGTGTGGCACTGGGCACACTTTTGAACAAAGATCTTCTTGCCCTTGTCAACCTCACTCACTTTGAAATCACTCTTATTGCACCCCCCACACCAGTGACCACTAGAAGCTGGAAGTCCTGCTCTCCTCTTCACAAAGTATTGTGAAATCTCCACAATAGACACCACTCACCTGTCATTTTGTCAGACTGTAGCAGCTTGCATGTTGCAATGATAGAAATGTTGTGTGGTAGTTACATACTGTAATTTCATGTCAACTTGAAGATATATAAAAGTGTAGGGGTGGAGTCTAGCCTGTCAACCAGGTCAAAGCCAGATGGTGACTCCTTGTGGGGGTGGCCTTCTCTTAAGGAGGGTCCTGGGAACCTTCCCCTTTCTCTCTGCCTTCTCTCTTCCTGCTGGTGACCCTGATGGCTGCCAGAGCCACTGCCTTTGGATCCACTTGACTTTGCACCCACCGGCCTGTGATCTTCCTTCAGTCTGCATCATCGCAATTGGCCATATGAGTCTGAAGAGGGACTTATGGACCAATTAGTATGGGGCTTAAGTATTTCATCTGGACTGGGCTGGGATGTTTTCTTGATATATAACTACTTTTTGATCTAAAGCTTTCTCTTCCACATATATGAGAATCACTGAACTTGTTTCTCTAGTCAACTGGCCTAACACGATACGACACCGGGTTTTCATATAATGGCAGGTGAGCAGGTTCTAGGCTAAGAGGACCCTAGGTAAAAAGAATAGGAGGGAGGGTTTACTTCTCAGAGATTAGCCACTGGAAAACCTTATGAATATCATCAGAATATCATCTGATATTGTTTCAGAAGATGAGCTCCTTAGGTTGGAAGTCACTCAAAATACAACTGGGGAAGATCTGCTTCCTCAAAATCTAGTTAACCTTAATGATCCGAATGGAGTATAGCCTTCAGGACCTTCATTTGCTAATGGGGTACAACTCAAAGTGAGAAAACACAGCTGCAAACGTTCATTAACTGAAATATAGAATGTACAAAGTATGAATCTAGGAAAAGTAGAAGTCATGAAAAAGGAAATGAATGCATGAAGATCAGTGTCCTGTACACTAATGAGTAGACTGGACTGGTATTGGCCATTTGAACCAGACATTTAAAGGGTTTACAGCATTGGGAATTACAAATTCCAGAGAATGAATTCACACTGATCATCACAAAGAACATTTCAGGACCTTTCTTTTTTTTCTTTTTTCTTTTTTTTAAAATCAATTTATTGGGGCTCATACAATTCATCACAATACATAGATCAATTGTATAAAACACATCTATACAT
>NW_022103926.1:9812832-9814609 GCF_000313985.2 Echinops telfairi
CTTTCTTCACCACATTTGCTTATTCACCCTCTTTGTCTTCAGCAGTTGTGTCGGGAAGGTGAGCATCATAGAATGCCAATTTAATAGAAGAAAGTATTCTTCCATTGAGGGAGTACTTGAGTGGTCAGGACCTTTCTTAAAGTGCAATGCTGTCTGTGATAGGACAATAGTTATATGCCTACAAGGAAGACCAGTTAATACGACTAGTATTCAAACTTGCACACCAACCACTAATGCCATGGAGGAAATTTAAGAACTCTACCAATTTATTCAACCTGACATTGATCAAACAGACAAGCAACATGCATTGATATTTGCTGGTGATTGGAATTTGAAAGTTGGCAAGAAGAGGAAGGATGTGTAGTAAGAAAATAAGACCTTGGTGATAGAAATGATAGGCTATTGCATGAAAAATATTTGCAAGACTAATGACTTCTTCACTACAAATACCTTTTTAAACAATATAAACAGCAATTATACATGTGGACCTGGCCAGATGGCATACACAGGAATCAAATTGACTACATCTGTGGGAAGAGAAAAGGGAGAAGTTCAATATCTTTAGCCAAAACAATGTCAGCTGTGGAATAGACCAACAATTGTTCATATGCAAGTTCAGGTTAAAGCTAAAGAAAATTAAAACGAGTTCAAAAAGCCAAAGTAATACCTTGAGTATATGACACCTGAATTTACAAACCATCAAGGACAGATTTGACACACTCAACAGTAATGACCAAAGATCACACCAGGTATGGGAAAATATCAAGAACATCATACATGAAGAAGCAAATGGCCATTAAAAAGTCAGGGAAAAAATAAAGACTAAAGACATTGGAAGAGATTCTGAAACTTGTTCTCCCTCTTTTAAAAATCATTTTATTGGGGGCTCTTACAGCTCTTATAACAATCCATACATCAGTTGTATCAAGCACATTTGTACATATGTTGCCATCATCATTTTCTAAACATTTTCTTTCTGTTTGAGCCCTTGGTGTCAGCTCCTCTTTTCCCCTCCTTCCCCCACCTTCCCACCCATGAACCCTTGATAAATTATAATTATTATTTTAATAAATTCTTATTTTTTAAAACATCATTTTATTGGGGGCTCATACAACTCTTATCACAACCCATCCATCCATCCGTCCATCCATTGTGTCAAGCACATTTGTACATTTGTTGCCATCATTTTCAAAAACATTTTCTTTCTAGTTGAGTCCTTGATATCAGCTTCTATAAATTATTTTCATATCTCACACCGACTGCTCTCTCCTTTCACCCACATTTCTGTTTGTGTTAGTCTGGGTTTGACTAGAGAAACAAATTCATGGACACACATCTGCGTGTAAGAGAGAACTTTATATCAAAGAGCAATTGTACATTAAGTAAACATTCAAGCCCCATCTAGAACAAGTCCATAAGTCCAATATTACCCCATATGTCGATACTAATCCATAAATTCCTCTTCAGACTCACCCAACCATGCGATGATGCCGATTGCAGAAAGATTACAGGCCAGTGGGTGGAAAGTCTTGTGGATCCAGTGGCAGGGAGTAAGCATCTCAGTGCTGGTGTGGGTCTCCATGTGGCTCTTCCAGCTCCAGAGCTCTAGTGTAGCTTCATATGGCTTGTCAACAGGAATGTCTCACAGGGAAAGTGTGTGTGTGTCCCACCTCCAGCGAGTTTTTTACCTCCATAGCACCTCCAAATGAGGTCATCAAGCTGTGACTTGATTGACAGGCTAAACTCCACCCCTTCACTCTTAATAGTCTCAAATTGG
>NW_022103926.1:9814886-9817764 GCF_000313985.2 Echinops telfairi
AACCAGAGGGATACTGTGTATTTCACCTGTGCTATACTGCACCCTGGCTGACTCATCTCTTCCTTGTGACCCTTCTGTGAGAGAATGTCCAATCGTCTACAGATGAGTTTGGGTTGTCACTCCGACCACTCTCATTCTCAACCATATGATTATTGTTTTGGGTCTTCTGATGCCTGTTACTTGATCTCCACAACACCTTGTGATCATTTATGCTGGTGTGCTTCTTCCATATGGGCTTGTTTCTTCTCTGTTAGATGGCCACTTGTTTTACTTCAAGCCTTTAAGACCTAGACACTATATCTTTTAATAGCCAGGCACCATCAGCTTTCTTCACATTTGCTTATGCACCCATTTTGTCTTCAGCAATCGCATCGGGAGGGTGAGCATCACAGAATGCCAGGTTAATAGAACAAAGTGTTCTTGCGTTGAGGGAGGGCTGGAGTAGAGGCCCAAAGTACATCTGCTTCCTCAATATATTGCCACATAAATATATGTGCATAGGCCAATACCTCTATTTTTATGAATTAATATATTTACATATGTACACAGCTATGTTTCTACCTCTATCAATGGTTTTGCTACCTAGATTGAAACTTGCTCTTGAAAAGAGAGTAAAGTAAATGGAAGCTCTGATGAAGTTCAAAAGCTGAACTGAACACTTCAAAGGACAGCTTAAAAAGACAGAGCAAAACATTATAATGAAATATGCACACATGGAGTTAAAAAACCAGAAGGGAAGAACACAGTTAAGCAGCCTAACTTCCCAGATTATTTTCTCAGCATACAGATTGAATAAGTATGGTGAAAGGTTATAACCCTGATGCACACCTTTCCGTATTTTAAGCATGTAGAATTCCCTGGTTCCATTCACCCACAACTGTCTCTTGATAACCATGTACAGGTTCCACATGAGTACAATGAAGTGTTTTGGAATCTGCATTATTCTCAAGGCTATACATAATTGTTTATGATCTGCACAGTTGACTCTCTTTGTATACTCATTTTAGCACAAATAAACACCTTTCTGGTATTCTCCACTTTCTGCCAAGATCCATCTGACATCAGCAATGATGTGCCTTCTTCCATTTCTCTTCTGAATCCAGCTTGAATTTCTGGCAACTCCCTGTCAATGTACTGCTGGAACCACTGTTGAATGATCCTTCCACAAAATTTTACTGGCATGTGATATGAATGATATTGTTCTATAATTTGAGAATTCTTTTGGGTCACCTTTCTTTGGAATGGGTACAAATATGGATCTCTTCCAGTCAGTTGATTTCTTTTTCTTTCTTTTAAAATAATTTTATTGAGGGCTCATACAGCTTTCATCACAATCCATACATACATCCATTTTGTCAAGCATATTTGTACATGTTGCCATCATCACTCTCAAAACATTTTCTTGCTACTTGAACCCTCAGTATCAGCTCATTTCCCCCTCCCTCACCCTCCTTCCCTTCTTGTGAGTGCTTCCAGCATGTGTTAGTCTGGGTAGACTAGAGAAACAAATCCACAGAAACTCATATGTATATGAGATAATTTTATATAAAAGCTAAGTGTACATTAAGAAAGCATCCCAACCCAGACCAGTCCAAGCCCATAAATCCAACATTAGCCCATATCCAACACCAATCTACAAAGTCCTCCTCAATCTCACAATGATGCTGACAGCAGGAGGAAAGCCGAATCAGTGAGCGTGTAAGCATCTCAGCACTGGCAGGGGTCTCCACGCAGCTTCTCCAGCACCCAGTGTTGCATCAGGGTAAGTCCATGTGGCTTCTCCTCAGGGATGTCTCACAGGAAGTGAGCATTGCCAGCTGAGGCAAAGAACGAGCTAAGACAGCCACACAGTGGTCTGACCATCAGAGAACAAGAGACCCGGGAACAAGAAAGGCAAAGCTCACCAAGCCATTTATCTCTCCGTCCTTCAATTAATCCCTCATGTGTTTATCAGCTTCATCAACTTGTTGAAACTTCTCAATTGGTAATCAATTGAATCCTGGAACTTTTTTTTGTTTTTGCAAATGCCTTTAGTAGTGTGGACTTCTGTCTTCAGTACCATTGGTTTCTGATCATATGCTTCCTCTTGAAATGCTTGAGTGTTGACTACTTCTTTTTGGTACAGTGACTCTGTGTATTCCTGACATCCTCTTTGATGCTTCCTGCATTGTTCAATAATTTATCCATAGAATTCTATTTTTTAATAATTAAAATTGTTTCATTAGATACAGACATTTTTAAATATTACAACTCGGTGTGAATTTTCTCTTTGGTTCTTTTAGTTTGATATAGGCTACTTCTAACTTTAGGTCTTTGCCTATTTCATTATAATACTCTAATTTGTATGTCCTTTGAAATTTTCTGCTCAGCTCTTTTACTTCATCATTTGTTTTCATTTGCTTTAAATACTCTACAGTCAAGAGCAAGTTTCAGTCTTCTCTGACATCCACTTTGATCTTTGCTTTCTTCCTCATCTACATATTTAATGATCTTTTACTTTCTTCACTTATTATCCCACAGGCATCAGCTCTCCTGTCTCATTAGTATTCAATGACTTATATCTGTTTTTAGATGTTTTCAAAATTCAGGTGGGACATAATCAAGGTATTTTGGCTCTTAAGGACTTTAAAAAAAATCATTTTATTGGGGGCTCATACAACTTTTATCACAATCCATATATCCATCCATTGTGTCAATCACATTTGTACATTTGTTGCCATCATCATTCTCAAAATCATGGACTTGTTTTAATGGAATACTATTCATTGCTAAAAATCGATGATGAAATCATGAAGTACCTCAGGAAATGGATGGACCAGGTGAACATTGTGCCCAGTGAATTCAGTCAATTACAAAAGGTCAAATGATATATGAGAAA
>NW_022103926.1:9818854-9822568 GCF_000313985.2 Echinops telfairi
ATACTTGCCTGTATTTAAACCTCTATAAATGAACTGGGAAATGCCTCCCAGTTCTTCCCTCTATTTCCTATTACTTTCCTCCCATCCCACTATCATGTTTGGCCTTCATTCGGGCTTTGGCAATTCCTCTTGGCTACATTGCCCTTGATTGAGCACCCCCTCCCTCAACCCCCTAAGCATCCTATGCCCTCCTCACCATCAATTTTAGATCACTTATTCTTCCCTTGTCCCTGGGTTTGTTGGCACTTCCCTCCTTTCCCCCCATCTCTCCCTCTTCCGTGTCCCCCCTCGAATCATTGGTCCCATTGTTCTCTCCTCCGGATTGTTCATCCTGCCTATCTTGTCCAGATAGACATGCATAGCGAGTCGGACTTTTATACCAAAGGGAACAGACGTTGGAGGTTACTAAAGGGGAGAGGGCAAGGGAGGGAAGATAAAACAATAGACTAGAGAGTTGACTAGTACTCACTTGAATCAAGGAGAAAGCAGTAATGCATGAAAGAAAAATCAGAGGGGGCTAAGGTAAGCTATTGGGGAGGTTGATAAGTAGTTTAAATGGATTACAAAATTGGTGATATGAAATGTAAACTCTCACCTAATTTACAATTAAAAATCATATTGAAAAAAAGATGGGGGAAAATACATCATCAGTGGTACCCAAAAAATTGTTGACATTTGCCTTTTTTAATTGATTATATGTTGAAATTATAATATATTTCTCCCATGCTCTACTCCCTTTTTTCTTATCTACCTCCCTCCCCTAGCCTCCCCACAGTATTAAAAGTGTGATTCTTTTAGTGTAAAGATAATTTTAAAAGTATAATAGGTGTCATAGACTATTTGTCTTTATGAGATAGACCAACTTTGCTGAGCATGATGTCTTTCCATTTTGTCCATGTCATGGACAGTTTCATAGTTAAAACAAACAACCACAAAGCCATCCGATGTCATGGAGTTCATTTTGATTCATAGCAACCCTATAGTCCCTGTGGGTTTTGCATCTTCACTCCTTTTTTTTTTTTTTGAGACTCTTAACGGAGTAGAAAGCCTATCTTTCTCCCAAAAAGCAGCTTGTGGTTTTGAACTGATGACCTGTGGCTGGCAGCCCAACACATTACTGTGCCACCATTCTGTTTTTAAGAGACGCATAATGTTATATTGTGTGTATGTACCAGAGTTTACTTATCCCGTCCTCCACAGATAAGCCCTTTGGTTGTTTCCATCTTTATGCTATTGTGATAGCACCGTGATAAACATGGATGGGCATATGTTCTTATATTTTTTACTTTTTTGTGTTTACAAATTTTTTATCGGGGGCTCCTATAACAATCCATACATCAATTGTATCAAGTATATTTGTGCACATGTTGACATCATTTTCAAAAATTTTCTACTTGAGCCCTTGGTATCAGCATTTTCCATACCCCTCCCCTTTATGAACCCTTGATAAATTATTGTTTTCATATCTTACACCTTCTGCTTTCTCCCTTCACCCATGTTTCTGTTGTTCGTCTCCTTGGGGGTGTGGGTCATATGTTGATCCTTGTGATCAGTTCCCCCTTTCTTCCACCACTCTCCCCTACCCTCATGGTATTACTGTTCCTGGGAGGTTTAATTGTCCTGGATTCCCTGTGTTTCCAGCTCTTGTTGTACCAGTGCACATGCTCTGGTCTAGCCGGGTTTGTAAGGTGGAACTGGGGTCATGATAGCGGGGGAAGGAAGCATTAAAGAACTAGAGGAATGTTCTGTGTCTAGTCAGTGCTATACTGCACTTTGGTTGACTCGTCCCTTCCTTGTGATCCTCCTGTGAGTATTCTTTACTTCTTTGGGGGTATATGCCAAGTAGAAAGATTGCCGTGCCACCTGGTATTTCTTTTCACATTTTAGGTAGCAACATATTGTTTCCCATAATGGTTATATATGTATGTTGAAGGAGGGATATCATTGCTGACATCAGATTTACCTTAGTGGAAAGAATGCCAGAAAAGTGTTTGTGTTTCATTGACACACAGAAGCATTCCACTGTGTGCCTAACAGACTATGAATAACATTGTGAAGAATAGGAATTCCACACTGAATTATGCTCATGTGGAACCTATACACAGAACATGAGGTCATTAAACAAAGGGAGAGTACATGGTTTAAAATCAGGAAAGGTATGTCCTGGCTTGGATCCTTTCAACATTCTTAATCAATTTGTCTGCTGAATAATCTGAGAAGCTAGGCTATATAATTAAGAACTTGCATAAAGATTGGTGGAAGGCTCATTAACAACCTTCAATATGCAAGTGACACAATCTTGATTGCTGAGCGTGAACAGGACTTGAAGCACTTGCTGATGAAGATTGAAGACTAGTGCCTTCTATATGAATTTTAATTCAACGCAAAGAAAACAAAATCCTTACAACTGGATAGAAAACAACATCATGAGAAAGATAGAAAAGTTGAAGTTATCAAGGGTTTCATTTTACTTGGATCCATAATCAATGCTCAAGGAAGCAGCAGTCAAGAAATTAAATGACATATTGCATTCGGCCAATCTGCTGCACAAAAGCTCTTTAATGTGTAAAAGAGAAAAGAGTAGTAAAGTGCACCTGGCCTAGTAGCCTTGGTGGCATAGTGGATTACAAGCTGTGTTTGTAACCATGAGGTTAGCAGTACAAACCCACCATCTGTTCCTGGGGAAAAGATGAGGTTTTTTCCTACTGTAAAGATTTATAGCTTTGAAAACGCAGTTCTCTTCTGCCCTAAAAAGTTACTATGAGTTTAAATTGATGCAAAGGTAGTGAGTTTGGTTTCAGAGATTTTAAGGTGTACCTGACTCAAGCTATGGTATTTTCAATCATCTCATAAGCATGTGAAAGCTAGATAATGAATAAGTAAGACTGGAGAATAATTGATGCATTTAAATTATGGTGTTGGTGAATACTGGTAAAGAATATTAACACTAGGGTTACAGGACATGTCATTTTTGATGCATTTTTATTTCTTCAACAGAAATTAGAGACTGTTTACATTTACCACTTACCATTTATGCTGACTTTTTTGTTTTGTTTTTTAAATCATTTTATTGGGGACTCTTACAACATTCCATACATCAATTATTTCAAGCATATTTATTTATGCATTTTTTAAACTTTTATCCAATTAACAATTCAAATAAAAAGTCAAATTTAATTTCTTCTAATGCTTCTAATCTTGAAATTGTGTGATATCTCTCTATGGATACATTTCAATTTGACACGAATATAAATGGAGTAGTAATCCCAGTATATTGGTTTCATTCATGAAAGCATTATTTTAATAAGCAGTCAAAAAGTTCTTAGAAAGTAAACATCAAATGTAAAGACAAATACCCAGTGATCGTCATACTAACCGACCCAAACAAGTCTTACATCAAATCCATTATCACAAATGTATATTAAACATTATAAATTCTATATATAGTATCATTGTTTCACTTATGTTAGTAATGTATAATTGTTGTTTTAAATAAGTTGGTTTTTAAAGAAAAGGTTGAGTTCTATGTAGTAGAGATATTAAAAATGTCCTTAAATTTAGTGTTAAACGGGGAGCAGGGAGAGAGGGGAAAAAATGGAAGAGCTGATGCCAGGGGCTCGGGTGGAGAGCGGATGTTTTGAGAATGATGAGGGCAATGAATGTACAAATGTGCTTTACACAATTGATGTATGTATGGATTGCGATGAGCTGTAT
>NW_022103926.1:9823269-9827615 GCF_000313985.2 Echinops telfairi
TAAAAAGTTTCCTTGTTGTTTCTCCATGCATTTCCATTTTAATGTATTATGGCATTAAAAAACATTTTTAGTAAAAATGGTATACTTGTGCCAAAGAATTTCTAAAATGGACTTTTTGATAATTTTATTATGAGAAATTCCAAACATACACAAAAGTATAATAATACAATTAAATACCCTTATACACACATCACATAATCTAGCTCCCAACAAATATCAACAATGGCCAATCCTGTGTCATCTTTGTCCACACAACCTCTACCCCATGGGGCCAGTGATGGCTCACTGGTAGAATTCTTGTCTTCCACTAGGGAGACCTAGGTTAAATCTCTGGTAGATAGTGGGTTACAACAGTAGGCTGCTAACCACAGTGTCAACAGTTTGAAAGAACCAGATCCTCCACAGGAGAAAGATGAGGCTTTCTACTCTCGTAATGAGTTAGTCTTGGAAACCAACAGGTGCAATTCTACTCTGTCCTATAGGGTTGCTATGAGTCGGACCCTACTTAATGACAGTGAGTAAATGCGTGAGTGAATGAGGTTAAATCCCAGCCGATGTACATGAATGTGTTGCTACTACCCATCTGTCGGTGTAAGTTTGTGTTTTTCTTTGATGCTGATCAAGTTTCAAGAGAACTTCCAGACCAAGATGGCCTAAGAAAGCTTCGTCAGTCTTTCTGGTCAATTGGTTTTTAAGTTTCTCTTCTATCTGATGAGTACTGAGTTCAGTCTGTCAATCAAGTAGTAGCTTGATGACAGCTCCTTGTGGGTGTGGCCTTTTGTATAAAAGCAAGATAAAATAAAAAAAGCAAGGATTCCACTGTATCCTTTTGTCTTCCTCCTTGCTGGGACTTCACTGGGAATCTGTGTCTGCTTCCAGGGGTTGCCCCAAGTGGGGACCCTGAGAGCTGTTGGAGCCCTGCCATGCATCCACTGACCTTGGATCCACATGACTCTGCACTCACCAGCCTGAGAACTCCCTGCTTCCCGCTTCATCTTTCTGTGTTATCAGCCTGTAGCTACGGACAAGGGCCCTGACTAGCATTGGACCTATGGACTTGAGTTGAACTGGGCTGGAGTGCCTTCTTGATGTAAGTTGCTTCTTGATATAAAAGTATTTCCTGTGCATAGATGAGTGTCACTGGTTTGTTTCTCTACACAACCCAGGCTAACACAGGGTCTTAAACACTTATGAGTTACCCTCCGTCAATACAAGAACACTTTGTTCTAACAAACTGGTATTTTGTGATGCTCACCCCTCCTTCCCCCAATAATTGCTGAAGACAAAATGGGTGCATAAGCAAATGTGGTGAAGAAAGTGGATGGTGCCCGACTGTTAAAAATATAGCGTCTGGGGTCTTAAGTTAAACAAGCAGCCATCCAGCAGTGAAGCAACTAGCCCGCATGGAAGCAGCACACCAGCCAATGCGATCCTAAGGTGTCATCGGGATGGGGTAACAGGCATCAGAAGATTCATAACAAACAACAAACCCACAAACAAAAACACATTGTTGAGAAAAAGGGGGGTCGCAGCAGAGATCCAAAGCCCATCTGTAGACAATGGCACATCCCCACAGAGGGGTCGCGGGGAAGGGATGAGTCAACCAGGGTGCAAAAGAGCACCAAAGATCACACAATATTCCTCTGGTTCCTTGAGGCTTCCTCACCCCCCAGTCATTACTCTAGTGCTGCTTCTCATTCTGGACTGGACCAGAGCATGTACACAGGTGTAGATAAGAGATAGAGCTCCTGACACACGGAATCCAGGAACAGGAGTGGGAATAGAGATACCAGAAGGGTAGGGGGAAGGTGGGGAGAGATGGGGTAGGAGGAAGGTGGGCAAGGAGGGGAGGAAGGGGAAACCAATCACAATGATCGGCACATAACCACACACACCCCCTCCAGGGGGAAGAACAACAGAAATCATGGGGGGGCGACAGCAGTTGGTGTGAGATATGAAAATAATAATTTAAAATCTATCAAGGGGCCATGAGGGTGGGGGGGAGGGGGAAAAGAGGAGCTGATACCAAGGGCTCAATAGAAAGTAAATGTCTAGAAAAGAATGATGGCAACATATGTACAAACATGCCTGATACAGTTGATTTTAATAAGAGTTGTAAGAGCCCCCAATATGTGATTTTAAAAAAAAAAAGCTTATGAGTGGTCAAATACAACAACTGGCCTCTACTGGGCTGTAATAGCAAAGGAAGAAAGAGACCCAGGAGTTGGCAAAGAAAATTATCTGAGGTTTAATTACCTCCATAAACTACTACCTCCATTAGCATGAGACAGAAGGTATGGTGCCCAGTTACCATTACAGACCGTTTTGATGAATAATCCAAGAGATCACAAAGAGAAAAAGCATGAAGCAGAATTTCCAATTACTGTATAGGAAACCAGACTTCCTGGATCCATTGACAGGATCCCCTGAATGTAATACCAGGAAAAAAAAAATCTTTCAACCATGACCAAATCTATCCCATTAAGCCATCGTTATACTAAGTAATAGTTTAGCCTAATTAAGAACGTTTACCTGTGCATTATGCTCTTTGAAAGAATTCTCTGTGTGAGTTCAAACTAACATCAGGTGATTTACTTTACTGAGACAATACAGGTAGACGTATTAACAGATGACGCAATATGATGCAACCAGTGTCACAAAACTGTTTGTGTAGAAATTGTAAACGGATATGTGCGGTTGTGTATGAAGGGACTTCAAAATGTTTATGGAAAAATTCTATTTTGTTTTAACTCAGTTTTCCCATGAACATTTTGAAGAGCACTTATATGCTGCAACCAAAGAGGGCAAGATAAATAAATAAGGAATGCTGGTTCTGACTCTTACAAATTATGTAACTTGAAGCAAGTCACTTAATCTCTCTAAGCCTCTGGATAAGGGTACTTTATGAACTTGGGTTGTCATGAAATGCACACTGTTGATACAAACCACTGTGAACCTGTTTTGTTCTTTGTAGTTGTTTCAAAGGGATCATTTTTTCCCTCATTGTCTTTTTATGGACAAATTGGTTTTTATTCCTATCGATTTTAGGAGTAATTTTCAACCTTGCCAGCAGCACTGGTATGTTTATTTAATTAAAGCACATTTCTCCTATCATATACTTTAGACATTTAAAACCATTAATTCTTAAAAATTAAGTATACCTATGTATTATATGTGGGCACTGGGAAAACACAACGAATTCGATAGCCTCTTAGATTAGGGAGGAACTGACACTTATAAACACCTACAATAGAATGTGATAAGTATTATATTAGGCTGGAATTACAGGGTTTACATAGTAATCATAGGACGTGGCCTTTTGGGGGCTCCACTTTTAGAATATGTGTTTTGGAGTTACCGACAGAGGTGAGCCCTGATGGCATCATGATTAGTAGGCGAACAAAGGAGAAGCTAGAGAGACAAAGGAAGGACTGAGCTCCTACATTTAGGAGCTAAAGGCAAACTACTCACTCACTGCCATCGAGTCGATGCTGGCTCATAGCGACCCTATAGGACAGGGTAGAACTGCCTGAGTAAATTTTTTTTTTCCTGAAAAGTAAACAGTAGGCCAAATAAGATGATTTCTATAGGACCTTGAGACTAAAACAATTAAAAAAGAAAAAGAAAAACAAACTCCCTGTCATCGAGTTGATGCTACTTTATAGGACAGGATAGAACTGAGAGTTCTATACAGTCTTGAGAGTTTCCAAGACTGTAACTGTTTAAGGGAGTAGAAAGCCCCATCTTTCTCCAAGGAGCTGGTGGTAGGTAGGTTTGAACTGCTGACCTTGTGGATCACAGCCCAGCGTGTAACCACTACGAGACAGAGAAAGTATCTATATTAGGAGGCAGGATAAAAATTAAGTTTCTTGCTCCCTGCCTCTTCCCAAAGGGGGAGAGAGCAAACATAAACCTGTGGCCATAGCCTCAATTATAGCCATGAATTTAATCAGTTTCAAATTTTGTGCTACTCAAATTGAACCTGGGAGCCATACAATTTGCATGTCTCTTTGGGGAAGATGAAAAACTTAACTGATGCTGAGTCATAGAAGGCACTAGACCTTGACCTTCACTGTATCTAGGGCATACTCCACTCATGACCAGACTAGGGTATGTTTAACCTGAAGGGTGCACAGAGCCAAGTAAAATTCCATTGGCACAGGGACCTGGGGCGGCCTTTCTTGCTTGTCCAGTTCCAGGAATAGTGCTAGCACGAACGGGATCTCAGGCAGTCGCTGTTTTTCCGTAATTCAGGCCACAAATATTTGAGTCAACTCCAGGCCAGAGGTGTACAAGGCAGACAAAACACCTGCTCTTCTGAAATGGGCGTTTGAGCTGGGGTGAAA
>NW_022103926.1:9828488-9829828 GCF_000313985.2 Echinops telfairi
GCCCCGGCTCGGAGCGGGGGCTGCGCGTGCGCAGACCGAGCGCGCTGAGGGAAGGGGGAGGTGGCCGGCCGCTTCTCCCGCGTCCGCCATTTTGTTGCTGTGGCTCTTGGGAACGGTCGCGGCCAAAGCGGCCCGGAGGCGCGACGCTCCTCGGATTCTGGTCCTTCGCACGGCGGCGGGGGTCAGTGCGCGACTTTAGGGGTGCAGTGCCGGGCTGTTCCAGGCTGGGAGTCGCTGGAGCCACGCCCGGTCCGCCAGCCTGCCAGAGACCCCCGGGGCGGCCTCCGTCGGGTATCGTCTTTGCGTGCTCCGCATTCCCCGGACCGGCTCCCTCCGTGAGGCAGGCGGCGGCGGAGGATGCTGCGGGCCCGGTGCCGCGGGGAAGGTGCTGGGTCAGCCCAGTGAGCGCCCCTCGAGCTGTGGCCGGAGGCCCTCCCGGGGCCCCTCAGCCATCTGCAGGGCAAAGGCTTCCAGAACCGCCGCCCCGACCCGCCACCGAGCGCCCAGCCCGACACCATGTCCTCCGCCCGATTCGACTCTTCGGATCGCTCAGCCTGGTACATGGGGCCGGTGTCTCGCCAGGAGGCGCAGACCCGGCTGCAAGGCCAGCGCCACGGCATGTTCCTCGTCCGCGACTCGTCCACCTGCCCGGGGGACTACGTGCTGTCCGTGTCCGAGAACTCGCGCGTCTCCCACTACATCATCAACTCCCTGCCCAACCGCCGCTTTAAGATCGGGGACCAGGAGTTCGACCACCTGCCGGCCCTGCTGGAGTTCTACAAGATCCACTACCTGGACACCACCACCCTCATCGAGCCCGCGTCCAGGTACGGACCCGGGAGGGGGCGGCGACGCGGTGGGCTGGGGAGGGGCGGGGCGCCGCGTCCGGAACCAGGTTCGCTTCCCGAACGTGTTCTAAAAGGAAGGGTAGGCTCCGTCAGGGGTCCTGCTGGGTCACTGTGGGTGAGAGCCAGTGCCTAGTGTAAAAGGTTTGCTTTGTGCCTTTTTGTCACTTGCGCTCCGTGGCATTCACGCGAACGCAGGGTGCTTGTTTGTGTGTGTGGGTTTTTGTTCTCTCTCTTTTTTTTTTGGACCCCCGATGGCTTTGAGACTCTGCCCGTAGCCGTAACATTGGATTTGGGGGGGGCACCCCGCCGATCTCACCATCCCAGGTTCCGAACTCTCGGATCTCAGTCTGTGCGACTAAGTAGTTGACAAGTGACGAGCAGCCTTAGCGATGATCGGTCTCCGATCTTCTCATGGAAATAGTCGGCACCGGCTTTAGTTTGACGGGAACCGGGCTGCATCTAGTTAATAAACCCCAAACCAAACCCGCTGCC
>NW_022103926.1:9830740-9858444 GCF_000313985.2 Echinops telfairi
CCAACTTTAGTCATCTACACCACCTGGACTGCTTTCCAAATACTGCAAGCAGTATTTAACTGTTTGCTCTACTTTGCTATAATAAGTGCTGAGGGCAGGGGAGTGGCTTAAAAATGCAGGTGGGACAGTGCCATTATGATTTCCATTTTTCCATGAACTTTTTGAAGTCCCTTGTGCTTTATCAGGTTGCCTGAGGAGAAGTAGATAGTTTTTAAAGTATGCCAAATATGAGCTGAAGAAGTTGCCGAGAATTCTTTCAAGTATCTCACTGTCTAGTTAGTTTCTTGTGTCTATTTTAAGAGGACAGGTCATTGGGACAGGTTTTTCGAGATAAGACATTTCTGAGTTTTCATAGGTAACTTACCAATGCGCTTTAAATGTTAAAAGCTGATATAGAGTTGCTATGAGCCAGAATTGACTTGATGGCAGTGAGAGAGAGATTATAGTGAGTGAATGAAGCACCAACTGGAACCACAGTTTTCTCCTGTTGAATAGAGAAACACAAAAGAAAGTCAGGACCGTGTCATAACAAGTGGACAGAGGAAGCATGATCAGAATGTGTTGCTCAAATACTGTATAATGAACAGTGTTGGGGTTGGGGAAATGTTCAGCTCTGCTCCCGGTCACCACCACCCTACCCCACCCCACCCCCAAAATACCTGCAAACCTAACCATGGTTATCAAGTCCATTCCAACTCAGAGCCCTACTCCCACTCAAATAGAACTGCCAACTAGGGCTTCCCAGGGTGTCGCTCTTGGTGGAGGCAGACTCAGCTCTTTCTAGTGGGTTCAAGCCGGAGGTGAGCAGTTCAACACTTAATTAACCCTTGGCATCACCCAGTGCTACAGATGCTGTCAACCTGGAGCATATGCGATTTCAGTAGGAGAAGTTGGGCAGGATTATTAGGGCCGCTGTAATGAGATTGTCATAATAAATTACTGCCCTAATTTGAGAAGGTGACTTTTATAATTGATTTCAGGCATTCATTAAGCGACGTTATAGGCAAGGTTTTGTGCTCACATTGGAGGTAGCAGGTTCTATCATATACAGGGGTTTCAAGAAGTTGGTGCTAATACTGTGGTCCTTTCTAGAAGGGAAAAAAAGTATGGGGCAGTGGCTTCCACTCCCCACAAAATTGGGAGCCACATTTTTCATACAGGCGTCCTCCCAGATGCAACATGGATCTTTCTGTCACCCTGGCTTGCCCAACCCCTCCCATCCTTATGTGCAGCCCCATGAATCTGCTCCCTTGTCCCCTGGTTGCCATCCCTTTACAACTTTGTTCCCCGGTTTTGGTTTCCTCACGGAATGCCTTTAACTTCCTCTGTGGAAATCTCACCTGTGTAGTTCCTTTGCTTACCTGCCTTCCCTCTCATGGTCAGCTTGCTTGCTTTCTGCTCTCACCCCCAGCCTATTGTTGTCAATAAGAGGTGTGCTTTCCTTGTCAATCTCAGAGCAGTCACAGTGCACACACCGAAGTGCGTCCTGGCCAGATGTACTTTGTTATCTCTGAATTTCCTCTCTCCCATGTGAGAAATTCCACATGGTCCATTTGACATTAGGGGTTTGACATGTCAGTAGCCTTTGACAAAAATTTATCATTGGACAGCTAGAAGAGCCTTGGCCTAATGTTAAACAGGCGATGCTGATTTGTGCTCCAAACAGAATAAATGAAGTTGGTTAAATTGACCCCTGAAGCCTGTGTTTCGTGCTTCTTGGTTCATGGTTCTTTATTTTGCTGAGTTAAAGTGCCTAACCTTAGTGTCTACCTCTGGATTTAAGGCCTGGTGCTTGTTTTGTTCTCTAGTTTTGTTGTTGTTTTAATATTGGACAATTTCTTAATTAAAACTTTTCTTGTGGTGACATATATTTAACAATTTGCCTTTTTAACCATTTTACAGTATATACCCAGACCCACTGCCATTGAGTTGGTTCCAACTCATAGCAACCCTCTTTGACAGGGGAGAACTGCCCCATAGACTTCTGCGATCGTAACTCCTGAAGAGTAGAAAATTGTGCCTTTCCCCGATGGAGCGGCTTTTGGTTTTGAGCTGCCGACCACACAGTTAGTGTCCCAACACATAACCCACCAAACACCAGGGCTTCTCGAGTATGTATGGTGACATTTGATACATTCACCATGTTGTGCAAGCATCACCAGTATTCTTAAAAAAAATTTTTTCCCATTACCCCAAACAGGAACTGTGTACCCAATTCCTCACCCCATCGTTAACACATTGTAACCACTAATAGACTTTTGTCTCATTTACCTATTTCATATAACTCATATAAATGGAATCATGCAATCCAATATTTGCTCTTTAATGTCAGAGTCCTCTCACTTGGCATGTTTTCAAAGTTGATTGATGCCCTAGCTTTGTTTCTCTTCATGACTGAATAATACTCCATTGTACTTACAAAGGGGCTTCAAAAAGCTCATGAAAAAATGGAATTGAAAGATAGTGGAATTTTCCTATGAACTTTTGGAAGCGTTGTATATACCACCTTTTGTTTATTCCTCTGCTGGACACTTAGATGGCTGTTAATAATACCACTGCAGTGAATAGTGGTGTATAAGTAGCTGAGCCTGGGCTCTCATGTCTTTTAAGTACCAGTATGTACCCAGGAGTGTGTGTAACTTTTTTAGGAACTTCCCAACTGGTTTCCACAGAAGCGACATCAGTATACATTCCCGCTAGCAATGCAAAAGGGTTCCCTTCCCCCCACCACCACCCCCACCAAAAAAAACTAAACCCAATGCCATTGAATTGATTCGGATGCATAGTGACCCTGTACAACACAGTAGAACTGTACCTCAGGGTTTTCCCCAGATTGTAAATCTTCAGGGGAGCAGACAGCCTCATCTGCTTGCTGTGGAGCTCAGTGGTGGGCTGCCAGCCTTGAAGTTAGCAGTCCAATGTCTAATGTACATCGCCACTACAGTTTCCGGGACACTTGTTTTCAAGTTTTGTTTTGTTTTTCTGGCAAATAGTTGTTATCCTGTTGTTTGGTGCCATCAAGTTGGTTCTAACTCACAGCAACCCTGTGTCCAACAGAAGGAAACACCGCCAAGTGCCCTGTGGCATCATTACTGTTGCCATGCTTGAGCCCATTGTTGCAGTCACTGTGTGTCAGTCTGTCACATGGAGGAGTGTCCCCTTTTTCATTGACTCGCTGCTTTACCTAGCATGATACCTACCCTTCTTCAGGAATTGCTTCCAACACTGAACCCACAGTGATAATGTAGTACAAATTACACCCACACCCACCCCTCAAAAAAATCCATTCTAGTGGGTGTGAAATGGGATCTCTTAGTTGTTTTCATTTGTATCTCTAACAAAGAATGAAAGGAGCCCTGTGGGTTACTCAGAGCAAGAACACTTTATTGTATTAACCTGGCATTCCGTGATGCTCACCTTCCCTACACGATTGCTGAAGACAAAACGGGTGCATAAGCAAATGTGGTGAAGAAAGCTGATGGTGCCTGGCTATCAAAAGATATAGCATCTGGGGTCTTAAAGGCTTGAAGGTAAACAAGCGGCCATCTAACTGAGAAGCATCAAAGCCCACATGGAAGAAGCACACTAACCTGAGTGATCACAGTGTGTCGATAGGATCAGGTACCAGGCATCAAAGAACAAAAAAATCATATCATTATGATTGAGGGGGAGTGTCGAGTGAAGACCCAAAGCCTATCTGTGGGTACTGGACATTCCCTTACAGAAGGGTGGTGGGGAGGAGATGAGCCGGTAAGGGTACAGTATAGCAATGATGAAACATACAACTTTCCTCTAGGTCTTTACTCCACCCCACCCCACCCCGCATCATGATCCCACTTCTACCTTACAAATCCGGCTAGACCAGAGGATGTACACTGGTACAGATAAGAACTGGAAACACAGGAAATCCAGGGCAGATAAACCCCTCAGGACCAATAATGAGAGTAGCGATACCACGAGGGAAAGGGGAAGATGCAGGGAGAAAGGGGGTACTGATCACAATGATCTACATATAGCCCCCTCCCTGGGGAACAGACAACAGAGAAGTGGGTGAAGGGAGACGTTGGACAGTGTAAGACATGACAAAAAATAATAATTTATAAATTATCAAGGGTTTGTGAGGGAGGTGGGGTGGGGAGGGAGTAGGAAAAATGAGCTGATACCAAGGGCTCAAGTAGAAAGCAAATGTTTTGAGAATGATGATGGCAACCATTGTCAAATGTGCTTGACAACAATGGATGTATGTATGAGTTGTGTTAAGAGTTGTACAAGCCCCCAGTAAAATGATTTAAAAAGGAAAACAATAATAATGTATAATTTATCAAGGGGTTACAAGGGTGGGGGGAGGAAAATGGGCTGAAACCAAGGGCTCAGATAGAAAGTAAATCTTTAGAAAATGATGATGCAATATATGTACAAATATGTTTGATACTTGTTGTATAGAATGTTATAAGAGTTGTAAGAACCCCCAATAAAATGATATTTAAAAAAAAAAAGAAACATACACACAAATACTGTGGGTTAAGTGTTGGGCTGCTAACTACAAGGTCAACAGTTTGAACCCGTCAGCCATTCTTAAGGGTAAAAGGTGAGACAGTCCCAAAGTTGATGGTCTCAAACTCTAAGGAGCAGATCTGATCTCACTGTAGGGTGACTCTGAGGTGGATGGCTATGGGTTATGTGTAATGAGAATCTTTTCCTTGGGCACAAAGGCCATTTGCAGGTTTCTTTGGAAAAATGTCCATTCAGGTTCTTTGTCCATTTATTTTGTTTTTGTTTGAGTTGTAGGGATTCTTTTCATCTATTCTTGTGTTCATACTTTTGGCGTAATTTAAGAAAATCTATTGTCAAGAACAGATTTTCACACAGATACCCCCCCCCCACCTTTTTATTTTTGATTAGCTGAGGGTTGAATCTATCAGTGGTCTCACCCACTATTTGTCCTTTTGTGTTTTGGTTTACTTTACTTAGCATAATATCCTTCAAATTTATGTCCTCTAAGGTACTAGTCATCATTCTCTAAGATGTGCGGTACTCCGTTGTGTGTGTGCCAAAGTCTATTTTCCCCTTCTTCCACTGATGGTCATTTAGGTTGTTTGCATCTTCTGCCTTTTGTGAACAGTGTCCTGATGAACATGGTGTGCATGTGTCTGTTCATATTATCAAACACGAGGTCTGGACGTGTTTCCTTGTTTTCTTCTATGAGTTTTATGATTTTAGTTCTTATAATTAGCCCTTTAGTTCTCTCTTAGGTCATTGATCCAGTTTGAGTTAATTTTCAAATGTGTACGACTCCATGGTTAAGTTTGTCTGTTAACAGGAAGATCTGCAGTTTAAACGCACAAGCCGCTGCAGGAATCAGACTACGAAGCCCTAGTGATGCAATGGTCACGCATTTTGCTGCTAACCACAAGGTTGGCAGTTCAAAATTACCAGCCGCTCTGCAAGAGACTGATCGGGCTTTCTACTCTGCAAGGAGTTACAGGCTCAGAACCCCACGGGGGGGGCAGTTCTCCCATGTCCTACACGGTCACCAGGAGTCGGAACCAACTCAGTGACAGTGAGTTTGCTTTGTGGGTCTTCACTTCTGCAAAAATTTCAGCCTTAGCCCGTTCAGACAATTCTTCCCTCCCTTGGGTCTCTGTGAGTGGGAATCGTTTCAGTGGCAGTGAAGTTACGTGATGTAGGGGCTCAGCGACATTCTTTTCCCATGTGGAGGTCCAGTTGTCCTAGCACCGCTTGTTGGAAGAGACTATTTTCTTTGTCCGAAATCAAACGTGTGTGAGTTTATTTCTGGATTCTCAGTTCTGTGGAATATTCCATTCTTTTCTTTGTTTCTCTTTTTCATTCTGATGCGTGACAACCCCTATGTGTTACAGAACAGAAGAGCTTCATGGGATTTTCTTGACTGTAATCTTTATTCTCCTGACAGTCTCATTTATTTTGTTGTTGAGAATAGACATGCCAAGCCATCCACCAGTTCAAGTCTCCACATGTGTAAGTCCGCGGTCTTCTTTTTCTTTTTTTTTCACGCTTGAAAAGTTCTCTCCTGCCTTTAAGTCAGTGACATTCTTTTGAGTTGTTTATAACTTTCAGTTGGATTACATTCTTTGAGCTGTTTTCACTGTTTTTTTTTAATTGCCTCTTCCCAATTAACATAAACTCACTGCTCCTTAAGGTTCCAATCAAATCTGCTGAGCTATTGCTATCAGTTTGACACCATATACAAAATTCATCAAAGAGCATAAAGCTCAGTGGTTAGCTAAATGTTGATGAGCTTTAAGATGGCTTCAGGGGATACCTTTGTTTTATAGTTTAAAGATTATTTCAGGATAGTAGTTTCCTGGGCTCACCCAGAAAGTTTAGTCTCTGAGAATTAGAAATTTTATTCTGCATTCCCTCCCACCCACCCACCCACCTTTTTTTTTTAATCATGCTGTAAAGCAGAAAAGGGATGCTTAGGCTGACCAGAGCAAGAAAGAGGCTCAGGCTTCACACCTCTGAGAGCACAAAGGGGAACCACAGGACTGTCTCTTGTTACACTGTCTCTCCCTCCCCCCTCCCCTCTCCTCAATGTTTAAGGGAACTCAGGCTTGGTATTTAATGATGAGGAGAACGAGAGAAGCGTTACCAGGAATTTTGATCAGCATAAAATTCAACTCCGGCAGTAAACCCTAGACTTGCTTTTAATCAGTAGTTTACATCGTCTGAAGTGGATTCAGATACAGGAAATATGTTTTGTCTCTGGCAGTTTTTGTCTATGTCCCTCTCACCTGAAAATGACCACTAGCAATTTGATGTGCAACTTTTCTCTTGTGTTGTAAGACACATCCACAAAATGTTCACCTATGTAAGAATTGTCTTTATAGACTAGATTTGCCAAATAGACTAGATCAGTGTTTTCCAAAGTGGGTGATACTGGAACAACCCAGGGGGACTTCAAAAGCAGATACTTATACTTTATCTTGGAATATGGGCTATAGTACAAAACTATTTCATTGCTGGGTTCGGGGGGGGGGCGGTGCTGAGTAAATTATTATCTTTTTTTTTTCTTCCTGAAAAAGGGGCAGTAGGTCAAATAAGATGATTTCTACAGGACCTTGAGGCTAAAGCTATTTTTATAAAACTAAACTTGCCGCCATTGAGTTGATGCCAACTCCTGGTGACCCTATAGGACAGGGTAGAACTGCCCCTGTGAGTTTCTAAGACTGTAACTGTTATGGCAATAAAAAGCTTCATCTTTCTCCTGTGGAGCGGCAGGTAGTTTTGAACTGCTGACCTTGTGAATTGTAGTACAATTCATAACGACTATACCACCGTGGCTTCTTGAAACATTGAATTCCTTCTAATATGTAACAGGGACCACCCCCTTACTAGTGGGAATGTCAGTGATTCCAGAGTCAGCTGTCTTATTACGATTGTTGAAGGGGGAGCAGTGAAATCGGGGCAAGAGTGAGTCAGGTGGGACACAGGCTCTGTCCTGGCCTGTTTGACAGAATTAAAGTCAGTTGGGGAAATTAGAGTGTTTCAGGAGGAAAAGAAGACTAGAGCTGTAAATGTGTATTGTTTCCCTGTGTCTTTGCAATTTTCTATCCAATTAGCAGGAACTTCAAGACTTACTGTGTCTCATACCAGAGTGTAGACTCACAGCATCTAATGGGAACCCAACATGAAGCAGTCCTAGGGAACGGTTAAGCATTTGGCCATTAGCCAAAGGTATTGGAGGTGCAAATCCACCCATAGCCAACACAGAAGCAAGGCCTGGCAATCTGTTTCTGAACGACTTCAGCTGCTAAGATCCTTTGGGGTCTCCCTGCATCAGAATGGACTACCTGTTTTGTTTGTTTGGTTTTTTCCTTGCCTTTGAGGCATTCTGGGTATTGTACAAATTAGAATGCCATGCCAGTGAAGTTTTGCTGGTCAGCAACTGCTCTGTTTAGGGTGTGGGGCTGGGTGGAACAAGAGCCTGGAGAGTCGCTCCTGGAGAGCAACCTAAAGAACCTGGATCAAGGTAGAGTAGCAGCCTTGGGGCTTTTAATGGAGAGAGGGTCCAGGGTGAGGAAAACGAAGAATTCTTTTTATGAGGTGCCCCTTGACAGCCTGGTAATGGTCGGTCATCAAATGGGTGTGCTATCCTGAGAGAGATGAGGCTTGAACATTTTCAAGTCTAATAATAGATAAAGGGTTTTCAGTGCAGGTGTGACCAGAGGGAGAGGTGTTGTGGGAGCAAGCAGAGAGGCAGCTTAAAAGAACTGAGTGATGGTGAGAGAGAGATCCCCACTATAAAATGCCTGGCTGATAAAGAATGGTCACCAGAACCAAGACAGTCCCACTATAGAACTGATTCTTCCACGCATGCATGTAAATTTTGCTCTGAACTATTTCATGCTTATAAAAGGGCATGTGAATTACTGTTGTTAGGTGCCAAGTCATATACCACAGGGTAGAACGCTGCTCAGAATGCTTGTCAGTATGCATGCACCCATGTAAAAAAGAATAGACTATCAGCTCCCCAGATGTTTGTTTATATCTCTTTTCACAGGATTTCTCATCTCCTTGGATATTGAGCATATCAGTTCTTAAACACAATTGAGATTTTAAATTGAAAAAGTATCAATATCCAAGCTGACAGGTGGTTCATCTTTGGTTTGCACATGACTCTAAGAATTGTCTTTTAGCCCAAAGAGGAAGGAGGTTCATGATGAGCTGTGCACTGTGGGTTTTCTGTTATTTATTTTATTTTTAATTCTGGGAAGTAGATAAGCACTTTTCTGGTTTTCCTATCTGGAGAGACACAAGGACTCCGTCATTGGCCCTCAGCATGATCTTAATGTCCAGCCAGTGAGAGGACCCTGTGTGCCTCTTTTCCCCTCCCTGGGGAAAGGGGCAGATGTGCCACAGATCAGGGCAGGGAGTGAGGGTGTGCTGAGGTCTTGGAGTGACCTTTTAAGGAAGGGGCCATTAGACTGAACTTGAACTTGAGATTTAAAGAGTAACTTCAGACCAGGTATCTCTATGTAAACAAGACCGTCTTGTGAAAGTGATGGAAAGGTGTATGAATGCATTTAGCATGTCATTTAAAATAAAGGCATATTCTGGATTTTTTGTGTGGGGGTGGGGGGGGAGGCAGAACAGGGTGCATAAAGTAAAGTGATGTGACAGAACTGAGAATACAGAGAGGTATCTGACTCATTGTCACAGAGAACACCAAACCCACGGATTCAGACTCCTCGGATCTATAGGACAAGGGTCTCCAAGGCTCTCAGTTTTCACAGGGTCAACTCATCTCTCTGCCAAGGAACTCGAACCACTGAGCTTTCAGTTAATAGCTCAGAGCTCAAGCTGCTGTACCACCCAGGGTCCTTAGGGAAGAGTGGTTTATTTAAAAGTTTGTGAAATCTTTTTTTCTTTCTTTTGGTGGGGTGTGTGTGTGTGCGCAATGGGGGTGGGGAGGGGAAGATGGGAGGGTTGTCAGTTTATGAAATCTTAACGCAGAAAGAGATTTTTCTCTCAAAAGTGATGTTTCTGTTTCACTTAAGGTATCCAAGCCCACTCCTGGCATCAGTGACCGCCCCTAACCTGCCTGCTGCAGAAGATAACCTGGAGTATGTGCGGACTCTCTATGATTTTCTTGGGAATGATGCAGAAGACCTGCCCTTTAAGAAGGGCGAGATCCTCGTCATCATTGAGAAGCCTGAAGAACAGTGGTGGAGTGCCCGGAACAAGGATGGCCGGGTCGGCATGATCCCTGTCCCTTATGTCGAAAAGTTGGTGAGGTCTTCCCCACACGGGAAACACGGAAACCGGAATTCCAACAGTTACGGAATTCCAGAACCCGCCCATGCCTATGCTCAACCTCAGACCGCAACGCCTCTACCTGCGGTTCCCAGTACTCCTGGGGCAGCCATCAACCCTTTGCCATCCACACAGAATGGACCTGTCTTTGCAAAAGCAATCCAGAAAAGAGTGCCCTGTGCTTATGACAAGACCGCCTTGGCCTTAGAGGTAAAGTAAAGATGGCTTGTGGGGCTGCCCTTCGACATTTGGTTTTTAGTTCTAGTTGAGTTTTTACACAGTGATAGCTGCTCATTTCAGGTTATATTCACAGGGCTGTGACAACCAAGTGATCTAGGGAGATCACAGCATGCTTTTGTCATGAAGGGATTGCCTGATCCTTGGTTTTTCTTCCAGGCTCTCAGCCTTCTCTCTTTCCTTATTCCAAAGCATCAGAGAACCTCCTGCACAGTGGAACATCCACATTTTACCGTATATACTCGAGTATAAGCTGACCCAAATATCAGCCGAGGCACCTAATTTTAACACAAAACTGCGTTAAAAATGTTCTGGGAAACTCGGCTTATACACGAGTATATGCTGTAATATAGTTGACCCACAAACAATACAGCTTTGAACTGTGAAGGCCCACCTATCCTTGGATTTGTGTGTGTGTGTGTGTGTGTGTGATTTCAGGTAGTTTGGGTATCCACTGAGAACTCTGCACGAGCAGTTCATCTCGAGGAATGTGAGGGTTTGAGGTTATTGGGGTGACAGCCTGCTCACATGGAAAGGATGAGGACTACTCAGCAATGTCAGTTGAGATGAGCGCTTGAAAGTGAGCCCGTGCAGCACGTACCCACGTTTGAAAGCAAACTGTAGCTGCTTTTCATTCCAGCAATAGAAGATGGTTCAGAAGGACACAGGACCCAGAGGGAAATTCACATTAAAAAATAGCCACTTGTACACTTCTGCATTTCTAACTCTGTGACCAGTTGAAGTGAAACAGTATTGAATGGCTAGAATTTCTTTTCAGGTAGACAAAGAATAGGTGTAAAATAATAGCAGGCTTGGCTTATTAGAGGTTTTTTATGAATTATAATAGCATTTGAGAGACTTTGGTATTTCAATCTCTAAATCATTGTCCTATAGCTATGCATTAACTGACTTTAAAAAAAACAACAAAAAATAAACTTTCCAGAGATTAGCCTGTTACCATGGCATCCTGAAAGACAAACCAGTCCTAAAGATGAATGTTGGTGAACCTCTTGCTTATAAAAGCATGTTGATGTTTAGGGAGACATTTGCTAAGTTCAGGTGATCAGATACAAAGGACTCCATGGTAGCAAAGACTTGAAGGGGCAGGGATGACAGGAGCTGATAATAAACTGTAAAGTTGGGGTTTGTTTTACAGTTCTGAGTGCTAGAAGAATGTTCCATATGCTTTCTTTTTAACTGATGTTTTACTGAACTATGAAATGCACACAGTGAGGTGAGCCCTGGCTGTTATTGTTAAGAGTGTGGGGTTTTGTCCAAGATGTCCCAGCTCTGTCATTTCTTTCTCTTTTTTAATATTTAAATTTATTTATTATTATTATTATCATTTTTTAGTCATTTTATTAGGGACTCATACAACTCTTACACAATCCATACATACATCAGTTGTGTAAAACACATTTGTATATTCTTTGCCCTCATCATTCTCAAAACATTTGCTTACCACTTAAGCCCGTGGTATCAGCTCCTCATTTTTTTCCCTCCCTCCATGTTCCCCCCTCTCTGTCATTTCTCATGTCCCCCAAGAACAGTCACTTAACCTCTGAGCTCTCTGCCTTTACCTGTGAAGCGAATGTCTCTGTTTTGCCTTCTTAGCTGGCTATTGGGAAGGCCAAATGAAATTGCATTTATGGAAGTACTTTGTAAACCATACACTGTCGTGGAAGTGTCACTCAGTAGCAAACTTAATTTTCTTTCTGTGTAAATCACAGTGTCTGTATCTGAGGGTGAGTCAAAACGTATGGGCTCCAAGATCACAGAAACAGCCAAGGAAGTCACTGCTCCTTGACAGCCTCCATCTACAACTGTGCACTTTTGAAGATGGTGTTTCCATCTCGCTAACCTTTCCCCAAGGAATCATGTGTTCTTCAGTTTGCATTACATCAAAACAATGGTTTTGACATCTTTTAGGTACTCAAATCATGTTCCTTTGAAATGTCCTTTTGAGTTTAGGGAACAAAAAGCCACCTTCAGGGTCCAGATCAGGAATATAGAGTGGATAGGGTAAGCCCTTAGAGTGGATAGGGTAAGTGCTTGTTGCAAAGAACAATCAAGTGCGTTGCTATGATTGAGGGTGGGGGGTTGGAGAGGACCCATGGTGCAACTTTACTGGCCGTTTATCTCACCCCTGCAATTTTCTGTTTTCTTAAAACAAGCCTCTGATCACCCCTTGATAGATCAAGAAAATCCATCAAAGTGTGACCCCTTTGCCATAACCTTTTGAGCTGATCTCTCTACCATGATTTTAACTGGCCTCAGAGATCCCCTAAGGAGGAGCTCTGGTGGCATAGTGGGGTGTTTATACGTTGGGCTGCTAACCACAAGGTTGGCAGTTTGAACCCTCGTGTGACAGAAACTCAGATGAGGTTGGTGACTGTTTGACTGTTCAGTCAGAGATAGGGAGATTGCGAGATAACCCAGGTCCATCCAGAAGGTTGATGTAACTAATGCTGTTGTTTTCAAAGAGCAAACCTCACCCACAGGACAGGCAGCCTGACCACCAAGAGGGCAGCTGTGGTTTATTCTTTGTGGGGCTCCCCTCTGGTTGTCTTTAAGCCTGAGGTAAACTGCCTATGTGGTTTCACTTGAAGGTCTGTCACAGAGTCTGCAGTTGCCCACCTTCTTGCCCCCCACACAAGCACCCCCCAGTCTACACCTCAGTACTGTCAAACAGCTTGGGTACTCTGGACTCTTGGGACTCTCCGATTTACACAGTGGGTTCCAGCTTTCAGGGTTATGAGTTGGGCTACTAACCACCACAAGATCATCAGTTTGAAACCACCAGAAATATAAAGGTTTTTCTACTCCTATGAAGAGTTACAATCTTGGAAACACACTGGCAGTTCCATCTCTTGTTCTATAAGGTCACTATGAATCACAATCAGCTTGATGGCAGTTTTTCTCCAAAATTTTCCAGCCTTTAGCTGATATCTGCCACCTCAGTGCAGGGTGGGCACTAGGGTGGCTGAACCAGGGTTGGAATGACTTGCATGTCATAACTAACTGACTATTTATAACTACCTCTTATATAACTAGTCATAACTCACTCTGACACAATCATGTCAGAGCAACAGCAAGCATCTTGGGTCCGTCCCCCCCCCCCCCAAGTCAGGATATCTGGAATGGAGTTATCATTGGAGTCTCACTGCCATCAAGTCCATGCCAGCTCGTATCGACCCTGCAGGACAGGACACAGCTGCTCCTGTGGGTTTCCAAGACTAACTCTTTACAGGAGTAAAAAGCCTCATCTTTCTCCCACGGAGTGTCTAGTGGTAGTCAGGTTTAAAACCAGACTCCATTGAGGGCTCTTGTCTGCAGATTCTAGCTCTGTAGTGTGTGTTGGGAAACTCCTGTCTTCTGGGTGGGGTCTGGGGAGTGCACAGAAGGCCCTGAGTTTCTGTAGCAGAGCCACTTAAAGGCCTGAAGGTGCTCAAGAGGACACTGACTTGGGCATTTTCTCTCATTAAACCCCAGGGGATGTCACACCCAGAGCTTTGTTGTGATGCCAACCCATCTATCTGAATCTCACCAGAGACGTTTAGCTCACAGAGTGAGGATGGGGCCCAAGAGGTAGACCTGGGCTCCACTCCTCTCACTGGCCTTCTTTAGTCTGTGTATGTAGGTGGACTTTTGACTAGCGTAGGTAAGTGGTTCAGCACTCTGAGTCTATTTATCTTCTAAAACTGCTAGAACACCGCCAACTGTCGGATCATGTTAAAAACAACTCTTCCTCATGGGACTATTGCAATTAGGTTACCAAGGAAAGTATTCTAATTAAAATGAGAAACAGTGAAACAAGTAGAACAAAATGTGCCAGTAACAAGGCCCCTGGACAGTAGTACATAGGAGGTTTGTGCCTTGAAATTGTTTGACAAGTTGCTTTGTTGTCTTCATAAAATCTGATTGTCTAAGGGACATTCCTGCAAGTGAAGAGAGAATTTAAAATAGGTCTGCGTTGAGTTATTATTCTTTCTCGTTCACATCTCTTCTCTCAGAAGTGAGAAGACAGGGAACTCTGGTTATGTGAATCGTAATGAGTGATAATGCATGTCCCCATACCCAGAGAATAGCACAGCTCTCCTTGTTCCTGGTGCCTGGCCTGTGAGGGCCATGTGGAACAAGTTGCCCCCAACAGAACATTCTCAGGTTCAGGGAGGCAAGGTAGCTCTTTTCAAAAATAGGTCCTTGACCAGAAGAGATTGTTTGAAGCAGAGCAGACCAGAAGAGAGTCATGACAATAGCACATGGAGTCAGAGTTGCATTCTGTGACACTGTGGAGACATGGTGTGATTCCAGAAAGATAATGGGCCTGCCGTCAAGTCTTACCTTTTTACATCCTGGCTCTGAAAGTTGCTGAGAATTTGTTTATCGCCCATTCCCACAGCCTTCCTGGGTGTGCCCTGTTGCGTCCTGCTCCCCAGGAGTTTGGCCATAAAAGAAAGAGTAAACAAAGACAAGCTGTTGTGAGTGCTGTGACCACAGAGGTTAGGAGAAATGATAAGGGAGTTGTTGATGACAGTAGGTGGGCACTGCAGATCAAGAAAGCTGGGAGGAGGTAACCCGTGAACTGAGTCTTAAAAAATGAACAGAAGTTAGCTTAGTGAAGTGGGAGAAGGTAATGCTGTCAGAGAGAAGGTTGTGTGAATGAGACAACACCCATGCACTGCTGCAGGAAAATAAGAGCACTGGGCATGTTGGACACAGAGCGAGAGATGGTGGGCTGCCACAATCTGCAAAAGGACTAAGAGGAATTTACCAGCTCGATTCATTGGGAACATGGAACCTGCCTTGTCCCATAAGCAGTGGATTTTTAAATCATTTAGAACATCTTTTTCATTCTCCCTCTAACAACATTTTCATAACACTTGAATTCCAGTACACGTTCTCGACTGGAAAGGGGAGGGAGGAAATTTCTTAGCACCTTCTGAATGGTGCTTACCCCTGGATACACATAGTCATGAGTATTTGATGTTTGAAAATGGTACTCTGTGGAGCTGCAGTTGAACACTTCCCTAGAATGGGTTAAGAAGACATTTGGAGATGTTTTGGAGGCTGGGGGTAGTGGTGGGGATACCTAGGGTGGGTGGAGGACCAGAGTTCCTGTGAAATATATTGTGGGGGAAAAGAATAAGTTCTCAGGTTGCAAGTGAGGCTTGAATCGATTTAGGGTGGAATTGCTATAAATCTAAGGGCAAGACAAGCTGTAAGGATAAGCTGGGGCATTTCATCAGGCCATCTTTGCAATGCTCTTAGCTTTTTGTGGTGTCTAAATCCATTGGGCCTCCTCTCTCAACTTGGGCAGCTCCAGAAACATGTCTCTGATCTTGCTTGCGTGGCTGGTAGGTCGGGGCTGAGGATACAGCAGTGAACAAAACAAAGGCTTCAGACCTTGGGGGCCTCTGATGCATGCCCCTAAGAAGGCAGTGCTTACCATGTTGGATGGCTCAGGTGTTTAACATTGTTAGTTTACAGAAAGTGCACCTACATATGAGGGGCTTCAAAAAGTCTGTGGGAAGATGCCATTCTCTCAATTCCATTTTCCCACAAACTTTTTGAAGCTCCCCCTCCTGCCTCTTCTCTCTCCTCACCAGTTTCCTCTTTTGACATTTGTTACATTTGATAAGCCGCTAGGGACATAGTCTCAGCATCGTGAATTAAGATACTTGTTTTTCAGGGGACCACCCCCCACCCCACCCCCGTCTCTTTTCAGTCTCTTCACAGAGCAGAAGTTCTTGCGTTTAGTGAAGAACTGTTCTTTCATCGGTCATGCTTTTGATAATGTATCATTCTGGTTCAAGGATTAAAGAGTGTTTTAGGGCAGTAGTCTTGGGGTTTTTTCCAGTCTCCATGGTTCCATAATCCGTCTTATTATGGCCCTGAACAGAATGTAGCTGTAGATGGGCACCATCTAGTTATTTTGTTCTCAAGGTAGAGGAAGCCATGGTTCCTAGAGACATTTCATCCTGTAGAACAGTTCCTTCTCTGATTCTTGGATTTCTTTCTGTCTTGTTGCAGATAAATAAAGAGCAGTAGTGTCTGAAATGGCCACTTCCACACTTTCAGACCCCTGGGACATTAATCACCAAATGAAAATGTAGAACATAAACTTTATGAACTAATTAATTATGTCAGTTGATTGAATTGTCCCCAAAGACTATAACCCTGAGTTTTCAAACCAAGAAAAGAAATCTCATGGAGTACTTGATTATGTTTAAAAAATAACAGCATTTGCAGCCTTGAATATATGAGGGGACTACAGAAGGTTCAGGGACAATGAAAAAAGATTGTGGAATTTTCCCAGGAATTTTTTGATGTTCCTTAGTAAGTATTTCTTTTAAAAGTGTAATGTTTAAGGCAGACTTCTTTACTGTTTAAGCTAAATAGTTGTTTGGTTTAAAGAAGACTTGGGGCATATTTTTGGCTTAGGTTTTAAAGATGAACTCAAGGCAATAGTTTCAGAGGTTCATTTAGGGGTTCACCATGGTTCCAGAAAGTTTGGGCTCCATGAGAATTTGAAATTCTGTTTTGTTTTTCCTCCTTTTTGTTGTGGATTCTCCTATAGATTTTTAAAAAATCACTTTATTGGGGGCTCGCACAACTTGCCACAGTCCTCACATGCATCATTGTGTCAGCACATTTGTACATTTGTTGCCGTCATCATTTTCAAAACATTTTATTTCTCCTTGAACCCGTGGTATCAGCTCCTCTTTTTTTTCCCCCTCCCCCACCCTCCTTCCCTCATGGACCCTTGATAATTTACAAATTATTATTATTTTTTCATGTCTTATACTGACCGATGTTTCCCTTCACCCACTTTAATGTTGTCTGTCCCCCAAGGAGGAGGTTATATGTAGATCATTGTGATCGGTTCCCTCTCTCTCCCCCCACCTTCCACTTCCCCTCCTGCTATCGCTACTCTCAATATTGTCCTGAGGGGTTTATCTGCCCTGGATTCACTGTGTTTCCGGTTCTTATCTGTACCCATGTACATGCTCTGGTCTAGCCAGATTTGTAAGATAGAATTGGGATCATGATAGTGGTGAGGAGGAAGCATTAAAGAACTGGAGGAAAGTTGTGTGTTTCATCATTGCTATACTGCACCCTTGTTGGCTCATCTCCACTCCACACACAACCCTCATTCACAATGATATGATTTTTTTTTTGTTCTTTGATGCCTGATATCTGATCCCATTGACGCCTCGTGATCACACAGGCTGGTGTGCTTCTTCCATGTGGGCTTTGTTACTTTTCAGCTAGATGGCTGCTTGTTTATCTTCAAGCCGTTAAAACCCCAGACTCTATATCTTGATAGCCAGGCACCATCAGCTTTCTTCACCACATTTGCTTATGTACCCACTTTGTCCTCAGCGATTATGTTGGGAAGGTGAGCATGGGGGAATGCCAGTTTAATAGAACAAATTGTTCTTGCACTAAGGGAGTACTTTGAGAAGAGGCCCAGTGTCCGCCTGCTACCTTAATACTTAACAAGTAAATACATGTACATAAATCGATTTCCCTATCATTATATATAAATATATTTACATATGCATATGCCTGTATTTAGACCTCTATAAATGCCCTTTGCCTCCTGGCTCTTTCCTCTATTTCCTTTTACTTTCCTCTTGCCCTGCTATCATGTTCAGCCTTCATTTGGATTTCAGTAATTCCTCTCAGTTACATTGCCCTTGATCAAGCCCTACCAGACATCCTATGCCCTCCTCGCCATCGATTTTAGATCACTTGTTTGTTCCCTTGTCCTGGGTTTGTTAACACCCACTTCCTCCCCCCACCCCCCCTCGCCTCCCCCTCCCATGTTCCCCCAGAACCGTTGGTCCTGTTGTTTTCTCCTCCAGGTTGTTTATCCCACCTATTTTATCTAGATAGACATGCAGAGACAATAATAAGCACACACAAAAAAAGAGCAAAGCAACAGAAACAACAACAAAAACTGACAACAACAACAAAAAGCCTATAAATAGTTCAAGGCCTATTTGTTGACCTTTATGAGTGTTTTCTGGTTGAGTCTGATGGGGTGCCACGGCCTGGCCCCAAAGTCTATTTTTGGTAGTCCCCATTGCTTTGCTCCCCTTGCTGCTCTGTTGCACGCCCTTAGCGTTTCAGCTCCGACTGGTGGAGTGGGGTCAGATGGGGCACAATTCCTGCACTGTGCCTCCAGTGTTATCCCTCAAAGCGCTATGGGTCAGTGAGGTATGTTGGGTCTTGTGGTGGGGCCAGCCTTCTGGTCATCTCTGTGCATTGGCTGCTCTGAGCAAGAATATTGTTCTCAGGGCTTGGTGGGGCAGGCACCCTCTCTTTTTCCATTTTCGTTTGCCCCTATAGATTTTTATGATCCACACATTCAGTAATTTTGGCCAGGCACCATTCCTATAAAGAGTTACCTACCGTCTTGGAATTCCACAGTTGCTGCTCTGCTCTGTCTTTCCTATAGGGTTGCTGTAAGTTGGCATTGACTCGATGGCAGTGAGTTCGATTTGTTTTTACAGTTACAAGTAGATGCAAAAAGCTGCACAGAGCAGGGAAGATGGGCAGCAGATTGGAGATGGTAGCACACGTGGCAGGTCTCTGTGACAGCAGTACCTTCTTATGCAGAGTGAACCATCATCAGCGAGTCAGATGTCCCTTTCCATCCTGTAGACATGAACAGCTAATATGAGGGAGAAAGAGGAGAAGGCTGCTATGCTTACCATCAGAGGTGTCATCGGTGAGCTCGGCTTTCCATCTGAGCACTGTCGGGGCGGGAACGATAGACCCGACAAAAAATAGTTTCTCGGTGCCTGTACCCTCGTATGAACTGGCTTTTCATTTTCTTGGCAGAAACAGTGCTAACTGTCCTCTCTCTCCATCCCTGCAGGTTGGTGACATCGTGAAGGTCACAAGGATGAATATAAATGGCCAGTGGGAAGGCGAGGTGAATGGGCGCAAAGGGCTCTTCCCCTTTACGCATGTCAAGATCTTTGACCCTCAAAACCCAGACGAGAATGAATGATGGCCTCTGCCTGTTCCAGTTGCTTCATGTTCTGCCTGTCACAGTCTCCTTCCAAGTGGGAACACCTCCTCTCATGGGCCCGCCCCACTGCATCGCAACGCCCTTCCCTGCTCTCTGCAGATGGGCACTCTCTCTCTCTCTCTCTCTCATCTGGAATGCACACAGCAGGCTGCTGCCTCCTGGTATTTGTATAATAGTACTGTCAACAAGTAGCCGATTTTAGAGTTCTTTTGGATCAGAAACTGGAAATCCGAGTGGAAGCGCACAGAAGTGAAGGGGTGTTGACAAGGAGAGGGTCTCCCTCTCCTGATGGTACTGTGACTGATGCTCTCGAGTCTGGCGGGGGACATTTGAATGTGGGGTCCACCAAATGGACCCAGCTGCCGTCATCTTGTCCCTTTGATAAACAGAGGACGTTTAACTTGAAAGAAGAGAAGATTTTGACCTAAGCTCCCCAAATCTGGCTTGGTTTTGCTTTTGGTTTGGTTTGGGAAGACCGATTAGTTAGATGTGTGTGTGTGTATGTGTGTGTGTGTGTGTGTGTGTGTGTGTTCTAAACAGGCAGAGAAGCAGCATGTTGGGTTTTCAGGACATCACAAAGGATGCCATGTGCCTCCAAGCTTCCAGAGAGACTACTGTAACTCGGGTTGAGGGGAGGGGGCTGCTGCAGCGGGGCCTGGGCTTCACTGTCCTGGTGGTGCCATCGCACTTCCTTCTGACACCTAGCAAACCATAACCAACCAGAACCCATAACATGGCATGCAGTGTGTGTGCACAGCCTCTTGGATTACTGCATTGTCCTCAAAATCCTCGATAGGGGAAACGGTTTCTTACTTTGCTGGGGGCTGAGTCCTTGTTTATCACAAGTAAGGCGGTTTCCTGCCCCGCTTTGCAGTGGATGCCTTTCTTTAAGGTCTGGAGTTTAACATTTCTTTGGAGAGTAAAGTGGTTTGTAGGATTGTTGCATTTGTTTTAGCTCTCTGAGGTCTGCCAGGCTGGGCGCTGCTGTTGCTGCTGCTGCTGCTGCTGCTCCTGGCTCCTGAGTCTTAACATCCACTACGTTCTCAGGTCAGCGGGAAAGCATGTTCTGGAGGTCAGCCAATGCCTTTGACATTAACACGTTGTAGTGACTGGAGCGAACCCTTAACTCATCTGCCAGCTTGGTAGTAAACTTTACCCTGTTGGCTTACACCTACCAGCGAGTACAGATGCATGCCCAAGTCTAGTGCACAAAACAGACAAAGGGTCCGGACCGACCGTTCCCTCCCAACCACTCCGCAGAGTCACACCAACCTACGGAGAGGTTACTCAGTGCTGTTTGCTGACTTGAGACTGGCACCACAGCCCTGTCACTTAGAGGGGTTGGCAGTGTTGACCATATGCTGGTGACAGAACCGCCAAGCAGCTGTTCTTCCATTTCTCTCTGCAGCAGTTTCTCATCAAGCTACAGCAAAGACTCCTGAACGTGCACCTGTGACAAAACTCATGGTTCATTGGGAAAAGAATCACCTTGGCCATGGATATCCTGGAAAACAGCAATCAACCCTCCCTGTCCAATGGGAACTAGGGCTGCCTTCTGCTCTGATGGTGCCTGCCTGTGACACATCTCCCTGTGAGCCCACCCAACGAACTTGCTCGCCCACCATGTCGGCCTTGAGCGGGCTCCACTCCACCCTTGGCAGTATCTGTTCCATAGAAGGCAGAAGATGCTGCTTTGTTCAAAGAGGGCACAAGCCCTCAGGTTGTTTGAAACCACATTGTGCCGAGGGGCTTAGCGTGCGCAAGCTTGGGCACTGCCATCTCCGTGTGCAGGAAATGCTAGCGTTCCTTTCAGCCTTGTCGGCAGTACCCACCTCACGTGGAGCCCTTCAGAGCCCACCCCCTTTCTAATGTAGGGTCAGCCCCAAAGCGAGTCAGTTCGGGGCTCTCACCCACAAGAGCCTCTCCAGAACCACCCACAGGTCTCAGCCCAAACCAGGTATCTGTGCCAAAAGGAGGGGCTTCTGATTGGGTACCCGCCGTCTTACTCAGGCCAGGAGATCTGCTTTCTTCTTCACCTCCACTCCACCCTGATTGGAAGAGCGGCAGTGTGCCCAGGTCCCCTGCCTGCCTGGAGTTGCCACCTGCACCTCGCAACGCAGTGCCACCTGGGGGCTGTCTTGTGACTGGTCACTGCTCTTTCCTCTGCTCCACTGTGCGTCACTTAAGAGATGAGTGTGACTGTTGATTTTTTTTTTTTTTAACTTGGGAAGAAAACAAATCATGGACTTAAAGGGCCTTGATCATTTGAATCAAAACTTGCTTCCCCTGGGAAGGGCCCCTCCCACGGGAGCCATCTGGGTTGCTTCTGAGCTGGGTGGTCTCACCATGTGGCACAAACCACGAGAAGGACCCACTACTTGACCCATTGGGGATCCCAGAATGGACCCCTGCTGTGCCCGGAGCCAGTGCGCTGACTCACAGGAAAGGACAGCTGGAGCCCAAGCACCCACCCAACATGGCACTGCACAGCTGTTTACAGACAGGATGGGCCCCAGGCCACTGCCCTTGTCACATTGGCTCAGAGGAATATGAACATCTGTTTGTGAAAAGGGATGCCGTGTCTTTGTGCCAGGTGTTTATAATTTAACCCTTTAACAGTATGTTCATTAACCTCTTCAGATGAGTGACTTCTCAAGTGTTTTAATCCAAGACCTCAGACTAATGCTTCTGTGGACTACACTGAGCTCTTCCTCAGGGTCCACCCTCGGGGACTGGAGAGCCAGGTCCCTGGTAACTGCTGTCAGTGTGGCCACTGAGCTGGTGGAGCAGAGGCGGTTCCCGGGGACAGGAGGCGCCGTGGCCTTGCTTCTGAGACGATCTTCACTGTGTGTTCTCAACCAACACCATCATCGCACCACAAAACCCTTTGACCTGTAACTTAAAAGATCAGCAACTTCAGGCAATAATATTTTCTGTGTTAAGCTGTTAAAATTATTTTTGAGGATCATAGCTTGTTTTATTTTGTGCTATAAGATTAACAGTATTAAATGACTTATATTCTTAGAATCCATCGAGTGTCTTCTTCTTAACAGTTCAGTGCCTTTTTATTTTTGTATTCCATTTTGCGTTACTGGTCCTGGCGCCAAGACCCTTGTTTCCCATGGCCTGTTTGTACGTTGTCTCAATAAAACTCACATCCGCCGGCGGTGGCGATGGCAGCGCCTGTGGTGTTTCCGTGTCTGCACAGTGCTCCCAGCAGTCCCCAGCTCCAGCGTCTCCCAAGCTTTGGCCAGCCCTGGGACCACTGGTGTTTCTCAGAGGATGGGGCTGTGTGGCCCCTTCTGTCACTCAGGCACCCAAAGGACCACATACTGCCTCCTTAGGTAAGAAAGAGCAGCTGGTTTCAAGCTCCCTGGGTGCGGTGGCTGCTCCAGGGGAGCCTGGCACTCAGCCTTGGCCTTCAGGGGCTTGAGGATGAAGCCCTAGTGCCCACATGTTGCATCATCAAGGAGAATTTAGGATTTCTTCTTCCCAACCCCCCCGCCTTCGAGCCGATTCTAATTCGTAACACAGAGAAGGTTTTTGAAGCCACCTCGTCTTTCTCCTGAGGAGTGGCTGGTGGGTTTGAACTGCATGTCTTCCTTAATAGTCCGATTGATGGGAAGTCATGGGCATGTGGGCCACATCCCAGGTTAGGTTAGGGGGTGGCATCTGTTGATTTACATAATCTGAGTCGGGCTTTCAAAAAGTTGCTGGAAAAATTCCATTTAACTTTTACTTGCATTTGTCCAGGAACTTTCTGAAGCCCTTTTACTGGATGCCCTTTTACTGAATTCTGGATGGCCCTCTAGTGGACTTTGCTTGAGAGGGTCCTGGGGAGGCCTGCTGGGTGTCTCATACTTATCCAGAGCCCTTGCCTCCTGCCCCCAGCCCTCCACACATGTCTGATCTCACCAGTACCTGTTTCACACCTATGTGTGCTGATAGGGCCAAGTGTTGTGGAAGCTTAAACCTTAGGAGCATCAGGGTGATCTTGAATTTGAAAGAGCACTTGGATATGAAAATCTGTGTGTGGGGGACGGGGCGGGGTGGGGGGTGGGGTGAGTGACCTGAGGCAAACCCAGGCTCGGCCAGTCTCTGGAATGGGGGGTCTGTTTGCAGGGACCCGAGGGAGAGAGAACTTCCCCAGAGATGCTTTTGAAGACTCAGTCTGAAAAGGTAGGTGTGGTGGTGAGCAGTGCTGGGTAGAGTTCAGAAATGTGGCCTTAGGTTGTAGAACTGCTTGTCAGGTTGCTGGAGGCCACCGGCCAGGCCTGGAAACACCTACCATTGGCAAACATGACACTGGGGCCCCTCCTCTGTCGCAGGCTTACCTATAGCCCCCTTTAGGACCCCTGATGCCCTGTCTTGTCCCAACCACCAGTGCTGTGCAATCCCATTCTGGGACCTAGGACTTCTCAGGTGTTTTGCCATTCAGCCTCCTGCCTCGTGGGCCGTCCCCTCAGCCACCAGACTGGAGCCATGTTATCAGTTGGCCCAAGACCCCGTCTGTCACCAGTGCCCAGATTAGGGAGTCCAGGTGTGAGATGCCCCCATGGCATGTCATCACATAGCTCCAAAGCTTTCACTTGTCCACCCAGGCCCTACGCACCCAAGAAAAGGAACTGGGGGCCAGAGGGAGTCAAATTGGTAGTTGGTCGGTCCAGTGGGCACCTTTTCAAGCGAAGGCAGGTGCCAAGCCGGAGAAGGTATAAGCAGAGGGAGGTGAGTGACCTAAGGAGAACCCAGGCTCTAGGCCAGTCCTCTGGAATGGGGTCTGTATCTCCCCTAATCTCCCCTGGCCCTGCCCCCCCAGAATGGTCCTGTTTCCAGAGTTAGTCTAACTCAAATCCATATGTCAATACTTATTTTTTCTTCTCTAATACAGTTTTAAGAAGCCAAACCATTTCTTCAAGCCAGTTCTCATTCATGACATCCCCATAGGGTAGAGTAGAACTCTTCCATAGGGTTGCAGAAATTGTCCATCTTTGGAAGCTGACTGTCTCGTCTTTCTCCCAGGGAGCAGCTGCCTGGTTCGAACTGCCTACCTTGCAGTTAGCCCTAAGACTGAATCTGCTGTGCCAGCAGGTCTTCATTCTCACAACACCATAGACTACCATTCTGCATCTTGCTTCATGCCCTTTCATCTGGCATAGTGGTTACACATTGGGCTGCTAACTGCAAGGTCAGCAGTTCTAAACCACCAGCCGCTCCTTAGGAGAACTTTCTATTCCTGTAAAGTTAAGAGTCTTGGAAACCCACATGGGCAGTTCTGCCCTGTCCCTATGGACAGAGTGATAAGTCTGCACTGACAATGGCAGTGAATGAGTGTGTGTGTGTGTGTGTAGCTTTAAGTAGCAATCACTCTTAACTAGCCCCCATAGATTGGCACAGAGGACCTTTCCAACCTTAGGATGTCACAAAATGTGTTGACACCAATGAGTTGGAGCCCCGGTGGCACAGTAAACAATCAGCAACTCACTGACAGGCCTGGGGTCCAAACTAATCAGTCGCTCCACAGGAGAAGGCTGTGGCAGTCCACTTCTGTAGCTGTAGATGGACAGCCTTGAAACCCTGTGGGGACAGTTCTGCAGTGTCGACCAGGTTGCCATGAGTCGGAATCAACTCAATGGTGGTGGGCACTTAAATTTGGGGTCAGCTGTCATAGTTTCTTAGTGCTGCTATATTATCACAAGGAGGTGGCCAAAGAACAGAAATGTATATTCTCACAGTTTAAACAAATCACTGCCATCGAGTCGGTATGGACTCCTAGTGACCCTGTAGGACAGGATAGGACTGCCGCTGTGGGTTTCTGAGCCTACAGCTGATGGTTTCGAACTGCGGCCCTTGGAGGTAGCAGCCCAATAACCAGGATGCCACCAGGGTTCCAGTGTCACAGTTTAGGAGCCAGAAGTTCAAATTCAGGGCAGCTCTCTACCTGTCTGTCGGCTCTGAAGGAAGATTTCTTTTTCTTAAAGTTTATTTTGTGGCTGAGAAAGTACACAAGACAGACATCATGGGAACTGTTTCTGTATGTGCGAGTTAGACCTTGGTTTACATTGTTCAAACTGCAGCCCGGCTCATGCTCCTTTGTGGAGCCCCTTCCCTGTCATCACAAAATCACTGCTCCTGAAGTTCTAGTGTCTCTGGTTGCTGCTCTCTATCTGATGCCATGTGTTGTCGTTGTTGTTCGATGCCACCGAGCTGGTTCCGACGCATAGCCATCTTAGGCACAGCAGAAGGAAACACCGCCTGGCCCTGAGCCCGCCTCACCATTGTTCCTGTACCCGAGTCCACTGTTGCGGCCAGAAAGCCTTCCTCATTGTCACCCTCTTCTTCACCAAGCAGGATGCCCTTCTGCAGGGACTGGTCTCTCCTGACAGCATGGCCAAAGTAGACGAGACAAAGTTTCGCCATCATTGCCTCTAAGGAGCATTTTTTAAAATCATTTTATTGGGGGCTCTTAACAACTCTTGTTACAATCCATGCATCAATTGTACCAGGCATATTTGTACATATGTTGCCATCGTTCTTTTCTAGACATTTGCTTTCCATTGAGCCCTTGGGATCAGCTCCTCTTTTTTCCCCTCCCTCCAACTCCCCACTACACTCCACCCCCCGAAACCCTCTAAGGAGAATTCTACCTGTACTTCTTCCAAGACAGATTTGTTTGTTCTTCTGGCAGGCCATAGTACTTTCTTCTTTTTTAAAAATCATTTTATTGGGGGCTCACACAACTCATCACAATCCATACATCCATTGTGTCAAGCACATTTGTACATTTGTTGCCATCATTTTCAAAAACAGTTTCTTTCTACTTGAGCCCTTGGTATTAGCTTCTCATTTTTTCTCCTCCATCCCCCACCCTCCCTCCCTTATGAACCCTTGATAATTTATAAATTATTATTTTCTCATGTCTTACACTGACCAATGTCTCCCTTCATCCACTTTTCTGTTGTCCATCCCCCTGGGAGGGGGTTATAGCTAGATTATTGTGATCGGCTCCCCCTATCATGCCCCCCCCCTTCCCCTTACCGTCTTTGTATTGCTACTCTCATTATTGGACCTGAGGGGTTTATCTGTCCTGGATTTCCTGTGTTTCCAGATCTTCGCTCTACCCATGTACATGCTCTGGTCTAGCTGGATTTATAAGGTAGAATTGGGGTCATGATAGTGAGGGGGAGGAAGCATTAAAGAACTAGAGGGAAGTTGTGTGTTTCATCGGTGCTATACTGCACCCTGACTGGCTCATTTCCTCCCCGCGACCCTTCTGTAAGGGGATGTCCAGTTGACTACAGATGGGCTCTGGGCCTCCACTCCACACTCCCCCTCGTTCACATCGATATAATTTTTTTGTTCTGGGTCTTTGAGCCATAGTACTTTCAATATTCTGAGCCAGCACCATAATTCAAATGCATCCATTTAGACACCATAAAGTTTTTGTAAAAAAGAGCACCATGTTCAAGGGAGACCTTTTATGCTATAAACTACGCAGTTGTTCGGTTGTAGGCGACTCCTAAAATGACTCCAGGGAATATTTATGTTTTAAAGTTTAAAAATTATCTCAGGACCTAGTTTCAGGGGTTCTTACAACCTCCACTTCTCCAGAATCCATGAGCATTTGAACATATGTTGGGCATTTTCTCCCTCTCGGTCAGGATTCTTTATGGTACCTTTGATCAAAATGTTCAATAATAGTAGCCAGACACCTTCTAGTTCTGGTCTCAAGACAAAGGAGGCAATTGTTCATGGAGGCAACTAGATACACATCCTATACCTCCTCCTATTCCTGTCTCCTCCTCTTCCTCTATTGCTCCAGGCTAATAGAGACCAATGTCTGTGCCTTGGGTGCTTGCTCACAAGTTTTCAAGCACCTGGGCATTGTGCAACTAACAAGGAGGTGGGACAGAAGCACAACACACATCACTAAGCCTGTTAACTGGGGTGTTCCATGAAACCCTAACCCTGAACCTTTACCAAGGAACTTAATCCCATGAGATGTTTGGTTGCATATCAATCGCCTCAGCATCTGCTCTGTCATGACTGTAAACATATGTAGCACACAACTCTTGCCAACTCAACTTGTACAGGTTGCAGTGAATTATTTTATATTAGTTGATATGGCCCTTTTAGCCGTAATCTTTCTAATGCCTAACCAATTACTGGGTAGAACTATGCAAATGGGAGGTGCTTGTGAACCCACAAGGGGAATGGATCATTTGCTAACAATGTCAATAAGGTGAGTGGGAACATGCAAATAAGATGTATGGAATCCCAAGGAGGGGATTGGCCAGTTTGGTAGGTTGGAGGAAGGTTTATGAACAACCTGTGATAAGAAGAGGACACAACCTTGCTGAAATGGAGGAGCACTTGAAGCCCTGGCTGATGAAGATCAAGGATTACAGCTTTCCATGTGGATTACAGCTCAATGTCAAGAAGACCCAAATCCTCTCAATTGGACCAGTAGGGAACATCATGATAAATGGAGCAAAGACTGAAGTGGTCGAGGATTTCATCTTACTTGGATCTATAATCAATGCTCATGGAAGCAGCACTCAAGAAATCAAATGAGTTAGTTAATTGTGCCAACCTGGCCGATAATCACTTGTGGGGCTAATTGAAAGGC
>NW_022103926.1:9859026-9861343 GCF_000313985.2 Echinops telfairi
AGCACATTTGTACATTCATTGCCCTCATCATTCTCAAAACATTTGCTCTCCACCTAAGCCCCTGGCATCAGCTCCTCATTTTTTCCCCTCCCTCCTTGCTACCCCCTCCTTCATGAACCCTTGATAATTTATAAATTATTATTTTTTCCTACCCTGTTTTACAGGGTCATTATGAGTTGGTATCAACTCTATGGCAGTGAGTTTTTGAGTGTGTGTGTGTGTATGTGTGTGTGTGTCCCCTCAATCAAAGACAAACCGATCAATAATCTTTTTGTAATGTCTTCGTTTCTTGTCCTGTATCGCCCCGCTTGGGATGTACCCTCTGAAGCCATCATGTTGTCACCCATATAAATATTGGTGAATTTCCATCCGATGTCTTTATAATGCCAAATAATCCTTTGGGTTTCCATTTAAAAAAAAGAAAGAAAGAAAACACAGTGTTATTACAAACCTTCCGTAGAGACCTTGGCAGCCCACACCAACCAAGCTGTCGCTGGGATTTGGAGACTCTCTCATTGTCGATTCACAGTGACCCTACAGGACAGGGTAGAACTGCCTCTGTGAGTTTCTGAGACTGTAACTCTTCAAGGGAATTGAAAGCCTGTCTTTCTTCCTTGGCGCAGCTGGTGGTTTCGAACAGGGACGTGAGGATAGCAGCCCAATGCGTAACGGCTACACCACCAGGGCTTCCAAACCTTTGAGGACAGCAATTTCTCAGAAGGTCATGCCCACCTTTATGCCCTGCTGCCCTCTCCCAGTCCATCAGGACCTAACTTCACGATCTAACTACTGCTGCGTCTTTTGCCTAAACATGCTTGTGCTGACAGCCCACCCTTCACCTGATGACCTCCCTGGCATTGACATGCCAGCCCGTCCCTGTGTGAGATCCCTGCCCAGATCCGGCACTGGAGCTACCTGGTCTGGCCTATGCTGCATCCTCCAGACAGGCTATCTCTGTCTGGCCTTGGTGCCCATTGCCCCATCTGTCTGGGCACTCTCCTCTTGGTGAGCTCCTCCCAGCCCATCTGGTCTCAGCTTCATCACCACCTGTGCAAAGCCCTCCTGATCTTTCCTGTCCTCGCGAGAGCCAGGAACCAGGACCTACAGGTAGCAGCAGCTCATCATCCTGACCTAAGAAGTCCGTAGGCGTTAGGAGCCCCAGAGACTCCAGAGGGTCGCGGGGACACGGTGGCCAGACCCATGTTGACACATCTGGCTGGGGACAGGCTGGGCTGCAGCCAGGCACTTGGAAGGGAGCCTGGCATAGGCTTCCCTTGCACACGCCGCTCAGCAGCTGTTGTCTCTCATCCACCTGTCTCAGTACCCTGCCCTGGGCCGGGCCCCCTAACCCTTCTGGCCTCCGTTTAAGGTCTCACCTCAGCTGAGTCAGGTTCCTCAATATTCCCTGGTGTCCCTTAGAAAAACTGAGCCCCACCCGCTTCTTCCCCTACTGGAACCAAACTCCTCCGGAAACCTAATTCTTCCACGCAGGGTCCTGAGATGGCCTCCAGAGGGCGGCAGTGTCGGGCCTGTGTTAGGGATTGAAGCAGAGCATCGCTTTCTCACTTATTTTAGAAACTAAAAAGATCACCTGCTTCTGATGGCTTGGAGAACCTGAGCTCAGATGAGTGGGGACCGAGGGATGCTCACAGGGCAGGTGGGAAGGCAGGGGATGCCTTGATGTAGGACTGGGGAGGTGCAGAACTAGGGGGACTCAGGGACCCAGCCCTCTCTCAGCTTCAGGCTCCTTGCTCCCCGTCTTCCTCATCTTCTTCTCAGACTTCAGTCACCCCAGCTTCCAGCTGTCTCCTGGAACTGGAGGGCCCCCAGCCACCCTGGTCACCATACCACCTCCCGACTGGGCCATGATTTCCCCCTCTTTGCCATTAGCCCTGGCTGCATTGTCAAGACTGCTGGAATGGTTCCTGCGTTGGGAGAATCATCTTTGGAACAAGATCAAGACCTCAGGCAGGTCAAGGCTCAGTGTTCCTCCTGGAGTCTCCCTACTCTGCTTGAGCCCCTTCTCCTCATCGACTGTCCCCCAGGTTTCAGGGCCCGGCCGGAGGCAGCACTCCCAGCCTTCCGTTGGGTTTGTTTTAAAACTCATGCTTCTTCTTCTTTTATTCATTTTATTGGGGGCTCGTACAATTCTTATCACAATCCATACATCCAACCATTGTGTCAAGCACATTTGTACATTTGTTGCCCTCATCATTCTCAAAACATTTGCCTTCTACTTTAGCCCTTAATATCGGCTGCTCATTTCCCCCTCCCTCCCTCCTCTTCTTTTTCTTTTAACTCTTACTTCATGATGTCA
>NW_022103926.1:9872547-9873838 GCF_000313985.2 Echinops telfairi
GGCCGCGGCCCCGAGCGGCTCCGGGCGGCTCCGAGCGGCGCCGATCTCAGGTGAGCGCCTGCTCCGGGGGGGATCCTGGCCCCGGGACCCAGGCTTCTCGGGGCCGGCCCGTCCCCTAAGCGCGCGCCCCAGAGCAACTCGCGTGCTCGCGAGGATCGGACCCGACCCGGGGCGGGCCCGGTGGGGATCGGAGCGAGCTGTCTGGGGAGGGGAGAAAGAGCGGGGAGAAGTCCCTGGGTGCCAGCCCCTCCTGCGAGGTGGGGGGCGCTGGATGCCGAGGACCAGCTTCGGAGCAGATGGGGCACTCCAAGTGCCAAAGCTCAAGAGCGCACGGGGCAGGGGGCTGAGGAGCTCTGAATCCAGCCCTCCCCCCATACCACCCCCCAAGTCCTTAGCAGCCCCGAAGGGCAGGCGTAGGATGGACCCCTGGATCCTTGGTCGAGAATCACGTCTGGGAGGCGGAGGTGGAAGATGGGCTAGATACTTCTATCTGAGACCCCCCCAGTGAGCTTCTGCTCTGCCTGCACCAGGAGCCGGGTCTGGGGAAGCTGTCTGACCCCCAGTTTCCTTATCTGTGAGGGGAAGATCGATCAGCACCGGTCTCCCAGGCTACCGGGGGGTGGTGGGGGGTGGTGGTGGTGGTCCTGTGGGGGTAGCTGGCTTCTGGCACGACCACTGCTGTTAAGACAGTGCGCAGCAGTGGGCAGAACAGGGCTGCGAAGACTTAGGGGCCCCTCCCAAGTGAAGACTTTTGCCTCCGAGTTGGGGCTCCCAGCCCGCCTGACACACAGTAGGGACCACGGGAGGATGTGTCTGCAGCTTGTCTTGCCCACATCCGGACCTGGAAGGGGTTACCCAAAAGGGGTCCCCAGGAAGGGAGGGGCCAGCTCTTGGTTCTGCCCAGGCCAGACCTTCCAACTGCCTGAGACCAGGCAGGAGGAATTCTGGGCTGAGCCAGAGGGAAGGCAGGGTGGTGGGAGAAGTCCCTAGGGGGTGCAGGCACAGCAGCTGGTGGGGTAGGTGGTGGCCAAGTTAGATAGAGCCTGTGCTCACCCTGGGGAGAGCGTGGGCTTGCCCAGTGACCTCTGAGCCACCGCTTGCCCACCTGTACGGGTGAGACAGGTAACAGGTGAGATCAGAAATGGCCCTGCCCCAACTGTTGTCTTTCTTTTTCGCTGCCCCCTTGACCCTGAGGCACCCCGCCCCTCCCAGTATCCTGCCTGGAATCTGCCTGGATAAGCCTCACCTCATTGCATGGCAAATCTATAGGGCAGGGTAGAACTGCCCCTGT
>NW_022103926.1:9875105-9876811 GCF_000313985.2 Echinops telfairi
CCTGAGAGCCCACCACCTGTGCGCCTGCCCACCCTACATCCCCAGGCCACTCGCCATGGGCGGCTGCTTCTCCAAGCCTAAGCCAGGTGCCTGCTCCCTCCCCTCCCTCCTTCCCTTCCCCCTGCCCCTGCCTTGCACTTGGTGGGACTTGAAGTAGGTCAAGCCAGACTGGAGCAGCTCGGAATGTTAATGCGCCCGAGATGGGAGCCAGCAGGGAGGGGCTTGGAGCTGTTCACTTTGCTCCCTTCAAGTGGGCCCCCCTCTTTTGTTTGGTGCTTTGGGTGCTGAGGAGGTAGCGGCTGGAACCTTCTTGGAAAGGGGAGACGAGGGTGCCTTCTGCCCAGGGGTGGGGATGGGGGCCATGTCCCCCCACCCCCCAGGGCTGGAGAGCATCCCTCAGTGGCTGTGTGACCCAGGGCACTCAAGTTACCTATCTGTGTCTCAGTTTCCCTGTCTTTAAATTGGCTCCCAGGATTCTGCCTTTTTGACTTCCTGTGTGACCTTGAGCCTCCAGCTTGGCCTCTTTGGGCAGATTTCCTCATGTGCACTGGAAACCCTTCCCTTGGCCTGACCCTGCTGGCTCTGGCCAGGGGTGGGGTTGTATGTCCTGAGAACCGGACCCACTCCTTACTAGAGACCCGTCTCTATTGGGCACTTCCTGTGGACCCCACTTTCCTTCCTCGTGACAAGCAGAGAGGCAAGGGTGCCCAGCACCCCTCCAGGGCCCCGCTTGGTCTGCCCCGCCCAGCCAGCTCACCCCAGCTCCCCTTACCTGATACACATCCGGCTCCATTACCTTGGAACCTGTCAGCTGTCTCTTTCTTTCCCTGAGTCTGAGTGGGAACCCAGTGAAGCAGGGGGGAGCCCATGCCTGTCCATCCTCCCTGACTCCTGAGCCGTGGGCTGCTTGGCCTCAATCCTGCTGCCCTCTTGTCTCTGGGGGTGACTGGGGCTCAGGCCACTCATTGTTCTGACCCTAGCCTTCCCCCTGAGACAGTGCCAGGAGGAAGCCAGCTGGCACTGATCAGGTGCCTGCAGGACTCATGGGCTGGCGTGAAACTCGGAGCAAGTGCCACCTGCATTGTCTTTTAAAGGACCTCACAGGCTGGCTTTCTTGGAGACACCCCCCCACTGCTGTCAAGTCCATTTCCACCCATGGTGATCCTAAAGGGCTGGGGGAATGGCTCCCCAGGGTTTCAGAAACTGTCAGTCTTTTCAGAAGCAACCTCATCATTCTCCTTTGGAACGACTGGTAGGTATGAACTGCTGATTTTATGGTTAACAGCCCAGCGCTTTGCCCACGATACCACCAAGCCTGGCTACGTTCACCACTCCATAGGTGGTGTAAGAACTCAGGTGCTTGAGTCCAAACCCAGGGCTGCCCCTTCTTAGCCGGCTGGCCTCCCCCAAACCAAACTCCTTGCCATCGAGTCAATTCGAATTCATAGTGACCCTCTACAGCAGGGTAGAACTGACCCCTGTGAATTTCTGAGCCTGTAACTCATTAGAAGAGTCCTGGTGGCATCATGGTGATATGTTGGGTTGCGAACCACAAGGTCAGCAGTTTGAAACCACCAGCTGCTCCATGGGAGAAAGACAGGGCTTTCTACTCCCATTAAGGGTCACAGTCTCAGAAACTCACAAGGGCAGTTCTGCCCTGTCCTATGCAATCGATATGAGTCAGCATCAACTCAATGGCAGTGAGG
>NW_022103926.1:9877574-9891808 GCF_000313985.2 Echinops telfairi
GCCATCCGCCAAGGTCGGCAGTTGAAAACCATCTGACTCTCCTCAGGAGAAAGATGAGGCTTTCTGCTCCGGTAAAGAGTTACAGTCTCGGGTATTATGGGTATAAGAGCAGTTCTACCCTATCCTGCAGGGTCACTCTGGGTCGGCATGGACTTGATGGCAAAGAGTCTGGTTTGGACGTATCAGAAGATCTCTAAGGCTTTCTCTCACTGTGCCTCTGGGAGAACTCGAACTGCAAGCCTGCATTTAGCAGTCAATCCCTTCAGTGATTGCAGGGCGTCCAGCCAGGCCTCAAGGGCTATCTGAAGGCTTTCCCTCCTCCCCGTAGCTGCTAGGAAGCTCAGAGGTGACAGAGCACCATCAATTGGAGCTTCTAGTCTGCGTTCACATAGATCAGCAGTTCTCAACCCCTTTGGGGGTCGAATGACCCTTTCATAGGGGTCGCCCGATTCATCACAGTAGCAAAATGACAGTGATGAAGTAGCCATGAAAATAATGTTATGGTTGGGGGTCACCACAACATGAGGAACTGTCTGAAAGGGTCGCAGCATTTGGAAGGTTGAGAACCACTGACATAGATGGTCTCCTCCAGACTTGTTATCACCATCAAGGCAGATGCTGTTCCCCCGCAACCCCTGTTTTTATCAGAGGCAGCTGAGCCTCAGAGCTGAAAGTGGGTCCTGACACCAAGGGCAGTGGGGAGACAGGAAACCCGGTTGATGGGGTTCTGAAGGGTGAGCAGAGGGACCCCCTTCCCTGCACTTAATCGACTCCATGGCAGCGGGCTTGGCTTGGGGGTTTTATGAGACCGCACCTGGGAGTGTAGAATCTTCTGGAAGAAGGTGGAGGACGAGGACAGCCTGGCTTGACTATTCTCTGGCCTCCCGCCAGGCTACCCCTGTGAGTGCCTTCGCCACAAGGCACACAGCTGATGTCAGCAGAGTCCAGAACATGTTTCTTTTTATTTCTTCTGCAAACATTCTAAGGCGATTACATAAAGTGTCTTTGTGTGGGGAAGCCCCTCCTAGCCTTCCACTCACCCCCGCCATCACCGCCACAGTGGACGAAGTGTATCCACATGTGCTCCCTCTGCCTGGGTGGGCTCAGCGAGCCTCCTGTGGTGTCTGGGCCTCAGTTGGGAGATGACCTGTGAAGAAGGTGTACCAGCCAGGGTCGACCAGAGTCGGGGGACCAGGCAGGGGCCTGTGTGACAGTGGCCAGGGTGGTGTTGGTCAAAGCCAGGAAGGACGAGGCCAGGTTGAGACTCAGTTGTCACACTCGGGGTTCTCTGTTTTGGGGGTATCTGGCTGGGGTTGGGTTGGAAGTAGAACAGGGGTGGCCTGTGGGCGTAGGGACCCTGGAGAGAGACCTTCCACTCCCCACTTAGGCCCCATTGCACCAGGGGCTCAGCTTCCTGCTCTACCCTCCTCCCCGCAGCAGCAACCCAGGGGTCCGGATTATCACTGCTCAAAATTCTGTTTATTGTTCCCTTCTAATGAGGAAAATAGTCCCAGCACGTGGTAGGGAATTTGGAAAATGCAGACAAGTAGAAAGGAAAGATTGCCTGTCTCCAGCATACTTCTCCTGCCCCTGTAGAGGTGCTAGGGGGAGGGCTTCTGTAGGGAGCCTTGGACCCCTTCTACATGCTCTGCATACACATGCAGACACATACTTATTGACACAGACATGTACATACATAGACACAGACACACACATATAGACACACAGACATATATAGATATACAGATGTGTACATACATAGACACAGACACCCACAGAAACAGACACAAATATGCATACACACACCTGCAACACACAGACATGCAAACACATACACAGACACATACTTATATAAACACAAGCACATATATAGACACCCATGTATACACATGTAGATACACTCTCTTGCACAAACTTGTGTGCACCTTTAAGGCTTCATTGCACACTCAGATATTAGAAACCCCATCTTTTATTTTTTTTAATCATTTTCTTGGGGGCTCATACAGTTCTTATCACAATCCATACATCCATCCATTGTGTCAAGCACATTTGTACATTTGTTGCCCTCATCGTTTTCAAAACATTTTCTTTCTACTTGAGCCCTTGGTATCAGCTCCTCATTTTTCCTCTCCCTCTCTCACCCTTGATAATTTATAAATTGTTATTGTTTTTTCATGTCTTACACTGACCAATGTCTCCCTTCACCCACTTTTCTGTTGTCTATCCCCCTGGGAGGGGGTTATAAGTAGCGCATTGTGATCCGTACCCCCTTTCTCGCCCCACCTTCCCCTTCCCCTCCTGGTATCGCTACTCTCATTATTGGTCCTGAAGGGTTTATCTGTCCTGGATTCCCTGTGTTTCCAGCTCTTATCTGTACCCATGTACATGCTCTGGTCTAGCCAGATTTGTAAGGTAGAATTGAGATCATGATAGTGGGGAGGGAAGCATTAAATAACTAAAAGGAAACTTGTATGTTTCATCAGTGCCATACTGCACCCTGACTGGCTCGTCTCTTCCTTGTGACTCTTCAGTGAGGGAATGTCCAATTATCTACAGATAGGCTTTGGGTCTCCACTCCACACTCCCACTCATTCACAATGATATGATTTTTTGTTCTGGGTCTTTGATGCCCAATATCTGATCCTATTGACACTTCATGATCACACAGGCTGGTGGACTTTGTTGTTTCTCAGCTAGATGGCCGCTTGTTTGTCTTCAAGTCTTTAAGACCCCATACACTGTATATTTTGAAAGCCGGGCACCATCAGCTTTCTTCACATTTGCTTATGCACCCGCTTTGGCCTCAGTGATCGTGTTGAGAAGGTGAGCATCACAGAATGGTGGGTTCCTAGAACAAAGTATTCTTGTGTTGAGGGAGTACTTGAGCAGAGGCCCAATGTCTGTCTGCTACCTTGATACTTAACATATATGTACATGGATCTATATCCCCGTCATCATATATAAATATATTTATATATGTACATGCCTCTATTTAGACCTCTATAAATGCCCTTTGCCTCCAGTTCTTTCTTCCATTTCCTTTTACTGTCCTCTTGTCCCACTATCATGCTCAGTCTTCATTTGGGTTTCAGTAATTCCTCTTGGTTACATTGCCATTGACCAGCCCTACCAGGCCTCCTACACCCTCCTCACCATTGATTTTAGATCACTTGTTGTTCCCTTGTCCCTGGATTTGTTAATACCCACTTCCTTTCCCCGCCTCCCCTCTGCCATATCCCACCCTTGCCCCCACCGCCCCAACCATTGTTCCTGTTGTTTTCTCCTCCAGATTGCTTATCCTGCCTATCTTATCTAGATGGACATGCAGAGACAATAATAAGCACAAAAACAAGACAGAGCAGAACAAGACAACAAAAGAAAACCAAACAACAACAACAACCAAAAAAACCCAGGCCAAAAAAAAAAAAAGAAATGCCTATCAATAGTTCCAGGTCCATTTGTTGCCCTTTAGGAGTGCTTTCCAGTGAAGTCTGATGGGGTGTCACTCCCTGGCCCCAAAGTCTATTTTTGGTATTCCCCGGACTTCATTGCTTTGCTTCCCTTGCTGCTCTGTTGCACCCCCTTAGCTTTTTGCCCCGGTGTGGTGGGGTCAGATAGGGCACAATTCCTGCACTGTATCTCCAGTGTTGTCGCCTGTAGCCCTATGGGTCAGTGAGGAATGTCTTGTGCCGTGGTGGGGCCGGTCCTATGGTCCTGTCTGTGCATTGGCTGCTCAGCAGGAATATTGTCCTCGGGGCTTGGTGGACCAGGATGTGCTCCACTCTCTCTTCCTCCCCCTTCATTTGCCCCTGTGTGCTCTGATCAGACATGTCCCTCTCCCTGAGCTGTAGCTTCAGTGCTGTCCTCTGAAGTAAATTCTTCTGGGAAGGATGTGTGTGTCCATGTAGTTGGGATAGGGGCTGGCCCCACCGACCTCTCTATTGGTTCCCTGCTTCATGCCGGTATGTTGCATTCATGTCTTGGTGCACCGGAAGCCCTATCTTAAAATTTAAAAATTTTTTAAAAGAAACCTTGTCTTAGACAAGTAATGAATGAATGGTCCTCAAATTGGTGAGGATAGCTATTTTAAAACGAGGCAATGAAGTTGTGTATCTTCTTAATATGAAAAATCTTCGAATCTGCAGGAACATGGCAAAAAGACAGGATATGAACCCTTGACCTCACCACCTGCTCGACCCGCCATGCCCTGATCTTCCTGTTGGCACCGAGTTGCCCTCTCAAGGCCCCCAGGCTTCCTGTGGGCCGGGGGTGGTGCCCCTTGGAGTCAGAGCGAGACTCTGGGCATCGGGGTTCTAACCCGATGTAGATATTTAGAGAGAGGGCATGTAGATATTTAGAGAGAGGGCAATTTGTGCTTGTGAGAAACCGTGGTTGTGAGGGGCTCGGACTGACAGCGACCGTATAAAAAAATACCCCCCACCCCACCCCACCCCCCGCCCCATCATATCTGTGTTTGAGCCATGGTTACAGTCACTCTGTGGACCCAGCTCCTTAAGGAAGTTCCTCTTTTTCACTGGCCCCGAGGGGGGTGGGGTTTACATGCTGAGCTGTTAATCACAGCGTGGGCCATTTAACCCACCAGCTGCTGGGGCGAAAGCTGGAGTTTTCTCATCCCCTAAAGATGTATCGCCTTTGACACCCTTAGGAACAGTTCTCCTCTGTCCTGTGGAGTGGCTCCGAGTCAGGATGGATTCAACGGCAGTGAGATTGGGGTGCTACTTTACCCAGGAACAAGCCGGTCCCTCCTGATAATATGCCCACAGGGCATGAGACCAAGTCTCCCATCCTCACTCCTAAAGCACACGCTGGCTTTGCTTCTCCGGAGACAGATTTTGTTTGTTCTTCTGGCTCTCCGTAGGAGGCAGTGTGGATGTTTTCATAATTATTCCTGTGCTTCAATCCATCCTCACAGCCACACAGTCATCACCTTAAAGGCCTCTCTTTCTGCTGCCCCTCTACTTCACCCAGCGGGATGTCCTTCTCCAGGGACTGGTCTCTCCTGATCGCATGGCCAAAGTACGTGAGAGCACTCTGGCTGTTAGACTTCTTCCAAGACAGATCAGTGCGTCCTTTCAGCAGTCCTCAAAGCAACATCCTTATTTTTCAATACTCTAAAGAGGTCTTAGGGAGCCCTGGGAGTGTAATGGTTACATAGTGGGCTGCCACCCGCCAGGAGAAGAGCGGGGTTCTACTCCTGTCAAGAGTTACGTTCTTGGAGACTCCCGGGGGCAGTCCCACCCGGTCCTGCAGGGCTGCTCTGGGTTGGCATCGACCCCGTGGCAGTGAGTTCATTTCTTTTTTCTTTTTTTTTTAACATTTTATTAGGGGCTCATACAACTGTTATCCCAATCCATACACACATCAACTGTGTAAAGCGCATTTGTACATCGTTTCTCAAAACATTTTCTCTCCACTTAAACCCCCGACGTTCGGTCCTCGTTTTTCCCCTCCCTCCCCGCTCCCCCCTCCCGCATGAGCCCTTGATAGTTTATAAATGGGTATTTTGTCATATCTTGCCCTGTCCGACGTCTCCCTTCACCCACTTTTCGGTTGTCTGTCCCCCAGGGAGGAGGTCACACACATTTCCATGTAATCGGTTCCCTCTTTCCTACCCATTCTCCCTTTACCCTCCCTGTTTTGTCACTCACACCACTGGTCCTATAGGGCTCTACCGCACTGGATTCCCTGTATTTTCAGTTCCCATCTGTACCAGTGTACCTCCTCTGGTCTAGCCAGACTTGCAAGATCGAATTCGAGTCATGATAGTGGGAGCAGGGAGGAAACATTTAGGCAGTGAGTTCATTTCTATTGGGAAGCGGCCTCATGCTGCACATTTCTTCGATGCACTGCGTCTTTTGATCTCTTGACTGCTGCTTCCGTATTGATGGTGGGTCCTGGACAGCCTCCGTCTTTTCTCCATTTATCTTGAGCCATTACAGGGTTGGAAAAGCCCCTGTTGGGAATGCTGCCTCCTGACACCCTTGTGTGCCTCTGAGCAGAACCGGGCTCCTTAGGGACTTCTGTGACAGATTTTCCAGGAATAGGGTGGCAGGCCTTTCTTCAAAAGGTGCACCTTCGGGTGAACTTGAACTTCTATTTGTTTGCTTAGCAGTGGAGTGTGTCCACTGCCACCCCAACCCTCCACCTGGGGGCCTGCTGGAACCTCCCGCCGAGTCTCCCTCTGAATTGTGTGATTGGGGGGACAAAAAGAGACATGCATTAGACAGCTCCCAGCAGGCCCTGCTCCCTGCCCTGCTGCTTGTCTGTTCTCGGGCTCTTGGTAGGAGATGCCCATGTCGGGGCAGGTGGGGTGGGACTTGGGGGCCTCGGTGCCCTGCTCAGGTGCCCCCCTGCCCACAGTGGAGCTCAAGATTGAGGTGGTGTTGCCCGAGAAGGAACGCGCCAAGGAAGAGCTGTCAGCCAGTGCCAAGAGCAGCCCCCGGGCTTACCCGGGCAACGGCACAGCCCGCCACTTCCACTCTGAGGAGCGCCTGACCACCGCCCACCCCTATCCCAGTGCCCAGGACTACCTGGAGGCTGCTGTCTGCCACTTCAAGGACCTGGAGAATGGCCAGTGGGTCCTGGGCCCACCAGGGTTGGGGGTTGGGGTGGGCAGAGGGCACGGGCTTGGGGAGGGCAGGGCCAGGGGTCAGCTCCCCACTGGCCCCTGGTTGGCAGGGGCCTGGTCCTGGCCTGACCTCTGAGGCCCGCCCTCCCCAGGATGCGCGAGGTGGAGCTGGGCTGGGGGAAGGTACTGCTGGTGAAGGAGGCCGGTGAATTCCATGCCCTGGGCCACAAGTGTCCGCACTATGGGGCGCCCCTGGTGAAAGGTGAGTGTGGGAGGTGGGGTGGGGCCACAGTGCCCCCCAGGTCAGCCTCCATGTGTGGGGGCCCCAGCCCAGCGCCTTCCCTTGCAGGGGTGCTGTCCCGAGGCCGAGTACGCTGCCCTTGGCATGGTGCCTGCTTCAACATCAGCACTGGGGACCTAGAGGATTTCCCAGGCCTGGATAGTCTGCCCAAGTTCCAGGTGGGGCCTGGTGCGTGATGGGGTGTGGCCGGGCTCAGGGCTGGGCCAGGAGCCTGGAGCTAAGCAATTCGACCCTTGCAGGTGAAGGTGGAGAAGGAGAAGGTGTATGTCCGGGCCAGCAAGCAGGTGAGAGCGGAGGCTCCAGGGAGAGGCAGGGAGGGCAGCTGGTTCCTGGGGGTGTGGTGGGGGGTGTGGCTGGGGACCTGGCTGGATGGGCCCGTTCCTTCCACCCCTTGTCCCCACTGCCAGGCCCTGCAACTGCAGCGAAGGACCAAGGTGATGACCAAGTGTATCTCCCCGAGCCTGGGCCACAGCGGCAGCACCAACGTGCTCATTGTGGGAGCAGGTTGGGAGGTGGGCTGTGGGTGCCGGGTGGGCGGGGCTGGGGGAGGGTCCCTTGGCCCACAGCTTCTCCTTGCAGGGGCAGCTGGCCTTGTGTGTGCAGAGACGCTGCGGCAAGAGGGCTTCTCTGACCGGATTGTCCTGTGCACGCTGGACCGACACCTCCCCTACGACCGGCCCAAGCTCAGCAAGGTGGGGAACAGGGGTGCTGAGAACTGGGCAGAGCTGACTTCCCGCCCTGCCATCCCAGTCAGGCCCACCCAGGCGTTGTTCTTACTTGCCCCCCTGGGGGTCTGGCTACTCCACACCCGGCATGGTGCCCAGAAAGCCATGTGGCTTGTTGAATCCTGTCTGCCACCTCCAAGGGACCCAGGCCCCAGGCCCCCTGGGGCTCTGGTCCTCCGCTGTAAAGTGAAGCAGCTGCTGCCCGGCCCTGTCTTGAGCCCAGTGTCTCCTGCAGTCCCTAGATGCACAGCCTGAGCAGCTCACCCTCCGGCCCAAGGAGTTCTTCCGAGCCTATGGCATTGAAGTGCTCACGGAGGCGCAGGTCTGTGGCCCAGGCTGGAGAAACTGAGGCCCAGGTGGACGGTGTGAGCTGCATGGGTCCTTCAGCCTGGGGTGGGGTGGGGTGGGGGTGTTGTTCAGGCCGAGTCTAAGGGTGGTCTCGGAGCTCCAGTCCTGGGGTGGCACTGGTGCCTGCTCAGGGCAGGGAGCAAGGACGACTCAGCAGGTAGAAGTGGAAGCCAGTGGGTAGCCAGAGGGCTGATGGGGCGTCGATGGAGGCGGGTGCCCAGGCCCACGCCCTGCCTTTCGGGTCATAGGTGGTCACTGTGGATGTGAAGAACAAGAAGGCAGTCTTCAAGGACGGCTTCAAGCTGGAATACAGCAAGCTGTTGTTGGCACCAGGGAGCAGGTGGGACCCCAGCAGGGCAGGGTACTTGGGCTAGGCAGGGAGGGCTGGGGTGAGGGGTGGGGTGCCCCTCACCAACCTGGCCAGTGCCTCAGCCCCAAGACCCTGAGCTGCAAAGGCAAAGAGGTGGAGAATGTATTCACCATCCGGACGCCGGAGGATGCCAACCGCGTGGTGAGGCTGGCCCGGGGCCGCAACGCTGTTGTCGTGGGAGCTGGCTTCCTGGGTGAGCAGCTGGGGTGGGTGGGTCCTGGGGGGGCTGAGGTGGCCCGGCTGCCAGGGGAGGCACAGGATGCCAGCCTGCCTGCCGCCCTGCCCACGTCTTCAGGGATGGAGGTGGCCGCCTACCTGTCGGAGAAAGCTCATTCAGTGTCTGTGGTGGAGTTGGAAGAAACGCCCTTCAGGAGATTTCTGGGGGAGCGGGTCGGCCGGACCCTTATGAAGGCAAGTCCATGCCGCACATGCCTGGCCCCTGGGACCCCGAGAGCCCCCCTTCACAGGCCCCCCTGCCCCACAGATGTTCGAGAACTACCGGGTGAAGTTCTACATGCAGACGGAGGTGTCGGAACTGCGGGCTCAGGAGGGAAAGGTGGGAGCCACCATCCCCAGTCCCCTCTGCCCCCTTTCCTCTGGGCCCAGAGCAGGGCCCATCTGCTCAACCCCCCCCTCCCCCACCGCAGCTGAAGGAGGTTGTGTTGAAGAGCAGCAAGGTTGTGCGGGCCGATGTCTGCGTGGTGGGCATTGGTAAGAGTGGGCGCCCATCAGCAAGCCGAGTTCCCCCCACACACACTCCGGTGATTTGGAGTTCGTCCTGACCCTCGGCTTCCACTTCTGTAAAATGGGACCGTCACTGGTGGCCTAGTGGTTACGCGTTGGGCTATGATCAGCAAGATCCATAGTTCGAAACCACCCGCGGCTCCGGGGGTGGGGGGGTGGGGGGCTTTCTACCCCCGTCGAGTCACAGCCTCAGAAACCCACAGGGGCAGTTCTGCTCTGTCCTATAAGTTCGTTACGAGTCCGAATTGACTTAATCGTAGTGAGAGAGTGCCCAGGGCCAGGCATGATGAAGGCTGCCCAGTGCCCAGTGCCCACTGCCCGCTCCCCCTCCACGCCCAGCCTTGTGCCCCCTGTTAAGGGCAGAGTCCCCTCTAACTGCTCGGGGCAGAGCTGAGACACAGCAGTTCAGGGGCCAGAAGCTGCGGTTTGCCCAGCCGCTCTTGGGGGGGGGGGGCCGCGGGGGGCGCAGTGAGCAAGGGGCTTCCGTGGGGTGAGTGGGTGGGGACGGGCCAGAACGTGGCCTCCGTGTCCCCAGGCGCTGTGCCTGCCACGGGCTTTCTGAAGCAGAGTGGCATCTCTCTGGACAACCGAGGCTTCATCCCGGTCAACAAGGTGGGGTGCGCGTGGGAGAGGCGGGGGAGGGGCGGACATCCCCACCCACCCCCGGCCACGGCGCCCTGTTCTCCGCACAGATGATGCAGACCAGTGTCCCAGGTGTGTTTGCGGCCGGCGACGCCGTCACCTTCCCGCTGGCCTGGAGGAACAACCGCAGGGTCAACATCCCACACTGGCAGATGGCGCATGCGCAGGGTACGGCCACCGCCAGGCCACGCCCCCACGCCGCGGTGCCCGCCCCTGTCCACCCGAAGGCTCCACTTAGGGCTGACTTCCAGCCTCAGTCAGGGGTTCAGCGAGCCCGTCCGCGGGACCTTCCCTAGACAGACACCAAATACCCTGTTCAGTTTGTCATGCGCACCGTCCTGTGTGTCCTCGGGGACAAACGCCCTGCAGTGTGCCTCCGACTGGCCTGCACGTCCTCCCAGGACTGTCTGTCTACCCAGGGCCCAAGGGCCTCCACCTCCCTTGGGCCACAGCTAGCTCAGTTGCCCATGACAGATCGGGAGGGGTGGCCATCGGGCCCTAGAGGCTTGGGCTCAGTGGGTAGCATCTGGTGGCCCCATGGTACTGTAGGTTGGACATGGATTGGGCTACTCACCACAAGGTTGATAGTTCAAGCCCACCAGCTCCTCCTCCGGAGCCAGTGTGAGGCTGTCTGCTCCTGTGAAGATGGACCAGCCTTGGAAACCCTGTACAGGGTCGCCAGGCGTCCCAATCGACCCAATGGCGGTGGTCTTGATAGTTTTATGTCAGGAGCCCCGGCGCAGTGCTTGTACATCGGGCTGCAATCTCAAGGGCAGCAGCTGGAAAACCACCAGCTGCTCCGTGGAAGAAAGATGGGGCTTTCTACTCTCCTAGAGTCACAGTCTCAGAAGCTCACAGGGCTAGTTCTACCCTGTCCTGCGGGGTCGCTGAGTGGCCTGGACTCGATGTCAGTGAGTTCGAGTGAGAGTGCCCTCGAGAGTCTTCTAGCAGGACTGAAACCCCACCAGTGGGCGTCCTCCAAGGACAGACATTACTGTTCTCACAGTGCTGAGTGCAAGGCTGTGGTCCTGGGGAGAGATCTTATCTCAGCTTCTCTGGTGCCAGCGTTCCCTCACTCCTTGGCCATCTTCACATGGCCTCTGTCTTCCCTGATTTGTACTCCCTCCTATGGTTAATCTGCCCTTCTTGAAACTCAAAAGCGATTAGGTCGAGGACTCATCTGTCACTGACAAAGCGCCTCAGTGGTGTAGGGATTTAGCGCAGAGCTGATAACCACCAGGTTGGCAGTTCAAATCCACCAGTCACCCCAAGGGAGAACGATGAGGCTATTGGCTTCCATTAAGGTTTTTAAGATGTGCAGCCTCAGAGACCCTACACTAGCAGCCCAATGCTTAACCCAGTGGTTCTCAACCTTCCTAACGCCGCGACCCTTTCATATAGTTCCTCGTGTTGTGGTGACCCTCCAATCATAAAATTATTATTATTTTTTTTTCATAAAATTATTTTCATTGCTACTTCATCACTGTCATTTTGCTACTGTTGTTAAGTGGGCGACCCCTGTTAAAGGGTCATTAGACCCCCAAAGGGGTTGTGACCCACAGGTTGAGAACTACTGGCTTAACCCAAAGCACCATCAGGGATACCTACACATCCAATCCAATCTCGCTGCCATTGAATCTATGTCAACTCATCTCCACTACACTACCAGGGCTTCTATTGCACATACAAGGAAGCTTCAAAGGTTCATGGGAAAACGAGAATGAAAGATCCTGGGATTTTCCCATAAACTTTTTGAAGTTAATCATATAACAAAGGGTTTTCCTGGGATGGCCCACTTGGGCCACACGGCCCCAGCAAGCAGCCCTTCCAGGCCCGGGCCACTTCATTTCAAATTCTCCAGAAGGAGTAGCAGCCAGTTGATGAGCCCTGGTGACTTAAGTGTTGGGCTGCTGTTCTCAAGGCCAGTGGTTGTATACCACCAACTATGCCATGGGAAAGACTGACAGTCTTGAGAGCCCAGGGGGCAGTTCCACTCTGTCCTGTAGGGTTACTATGAGTCTGTCTTGTAGGAATGGGCTCCAGGGCCCTGGGACATGGTAGATTAAGCATTACGTGAAAGGGCAGTGGTTTAAACCCACTAGCCACTCCCTGGACCAAAGATGAGACAGTGGGTTCCCATACAGACTGACAGCCTTAGAAACTCTAGAGGGAAGTTATACTTTGTCCTATAGGGTCCTTATGACTCAATTGCAGTGGGTAACAAAGGGCCAGACATCGTTTCCCTCTTCACCCATAGGCTACAACAGAGGGTGGCAGTGGCTGAACAAGGGGATGGCTCCCAGGTAGGTGGGGGGTGTGTGTGGATATCAGAGCTGTGCCCTCACAGGCTCGAGTCTTGCAGGACGGGTGGCGGCCCAGAACATGCTTGCACAAGAGGCTGAGATCGGCACAGTGCCCTACCTCTGGACGGCCATGTTTGGCAAGAGCCTTCGTTATGCTGGTAATGGTGGTGAGGGTGGTATAGGTGGTGGTGGTGGTAGAGGAGGTATAGGTGTTTGTGGAGGTTATGGTGGAGGTGTTGGTAGAGGAGGTATAGGTGGTGGTGGTAGTGGTGGTACAGGAGGTATGGGTGGTGGTGCTGGTAGAGGAGGCATATATAGGTGGTGGTGGTAGTGGTGGTACAGGAGGTATAGGTGGTGGTGCTGGTAGAGGAGGTATAGGTGGGGGTGAAGGAGGTGATGGTGGAGGTGGTGGTAGAGGAGGTATAGGTGATGGTGGAGGTAGGGGCAGCAGTGGTGTTGTGTGCAAGTGCATGCTGGGGAGTTTGGGGTGGGGAGGGGAGGCAGGTGGTGCTGGGAAGGCATTGGGCAGGTTTAGGTAAAGTGTCAGTGGGGAGCAGAGGTGAGGCTGGGAGGTGGGGCTGGGAGCACTCTGGGTGGGCACGTGACTGCCCTAGGAATAAGTAGTTAGGAGTTTGCTGGGGGCGGGGTGAGGAGGAACTTAAGAACTTGGGGAGCTGGGCAGTGGGGACTTTAGCAAGGAGGAATTACAAGGACCCAGGGCATAGAGCCCGCCCCGTCCATGTGTCTGCCCGGCTTCCAGGTTACGGAGAAGGATTCGACGATGTCATCATTCAGGGGGACCTGGAAGAGCTGAAGTTTGTGGCTTTTTACACCAAGTGAGAAAGCACTCTGATGGGGTGAGGGATGGGAGGGCACAGAGGGAGGGGCAGGGGCAGGGGGAGGAACGTGAGGCCAGAGACTGGATGGAATTGGTGAGTGGCTGCAAAAGGTGGTCCGTCGCAGTCCTTGGAAGTAGACGTTGACTGCTGCTTTGGGGATGTCACACAGGTAGGGAAGGAATTCAACCTAGCCTTCAGCGGCACGCAGAAACAGGAAAAGGCGGGTCCTTTCCACACAGCTGCTGCCTCGCCAGTGGGTGGGCAAGATCCCATCCACTGTCCCTATCCCAGGTGGACAATAACCCGTCAGGGTCCTCTGGGAAGGGGCTGCGGCCAGTCGGTCCTCAGGCTTGGCCACTTTCCCCTCATAGAGGCGATGAGGTGATCGCTGTGGCCAGCATGAACTACGACCCCATCGTGTCCAAGGTGGCCGAGGTGCTAGCCTCGGGCCGAGCCATCCGGAAGCGAGAAGTGGAGTAAGTTGTGGGGGAGTGAGGCCTGGGAAGGAAGGGGTGAAGGCCCCCTCCTGCTTTAGACCCAGGGCGTGTGGGGTGTGGGCTGCAATATGGGAGGGGGCTAGCTTCCCTGCTCAAGGGAGGCTAGCATGAAAGGGGGCTGTGTTGGAGGTGGGGTACAGTAGGGTGGGAATGACTGGTGGTACGTGGATAATCATGGCTTGCAGAGACCTACAGGGGCTAGGGAAAGCCTGCAGGCCACTGAGGGGCAAGGGGCAGGGACTCCAGTGGCCACAGCTGGAAGCAATGAAGGACCACTGAATGACTGGACCTGGCTTTCTCTGTCTCTCTCTCTTGCCTTCCAAAAGGCTGTTTATGCTGCACAGCAAGTACGTGCATTTTCTCATGGCGGCCATAGCATGGAGTGGGCCTCCCCTTTGTCCTGATGGGCAAGCTGCTTGTCTTGCCCAGAATAGGGGTGGGGGGCACTTGTTGTCTTCTTCTACCCTGACAAACCCGCCCCCCCCCTCCTTTTTCACATTCCTGCAGGACTGGTGACATGTCCTGGCTCACAGGCAAAGGATCTTGAGCTCACAAGAAGCAGACCTGGGCAGACTGTCTGGGGCGCTGAGGACAGAGTCCACATATCTAGGGGGCAGGTGCCAACCTTCAATTTTCCAGGATTCCCCAGAGCAGAATCTGAGCCCTCCCACCATTCACCTTCCATGGCCCAGCTCCCCCGTTGAGAGGCCTGAGTTTCCACATGCAGTAGGGGCTGACACTGGAGGCCAGTGGCGACTGGCTCCTTGCAACATCTTAGATATGATGTTAAAATTAAAATGCACACATTTGTAGATCTGTGTGACTCCCAGGATGATTGGGACAAGACAGGGGGGGGGAGTGGGCGGGTGGTGAATA
>NW_022103926.1:9893491-9894492 GCF_000313985.2 Echinops telfairi
GGCGAACCCGGAAGTGTCGCGCCACCGGCACAAGGGTCGCCGGGAAATGTAGTCTTGGGCAACTTGGGGCGGTGGCCGCGCGTCCCAGACCCCAGCGGTTGTGCAGAGATGGCCGGGCCAGGCGGCTCAGGGGGCCCGATTGGGGCCGGAGCCCTGGTAGGCGGCGTGCGGTCCAAAGTGGCCCCAAACGTAGACTTTGATCACAGTTGTTCGGACAGCGTTGAGTACCTGACGCTTAATTTTGGGCCCTTCGAGACTGTGCATCGTTGGCGCCGCCTCCCGCCCTGCGATGAGTTCGTGGGCGCTAGGTACGCTTGGGTTCGGGGTCCTATTGCGGGATTCAGGGGCGAGGCTGGGGCTTAGTTCCTGGGGTGGAAGCTGATCAAGGGGGAGAGGAGGGTAAGGGGTCCAGGGGTCCCAGAGCAGGGTGACCTGGGCTGGGGTCCTAGGGCGAAATGATATTTGAGGGGCTCAGACCAAGGCTCCGGGTGCTCTTGTGGGCGGAGTCAGGGGGTACTGGGAGAACTTAGTGTCTTGGGTCTCTCATTTTTGTGGCTGTTTGGTTTAGTCTTCTCTTCTGGCCGCCCCCACTCCCTTCTCTCCAGGCGCAGCAAGCACACCGTGGTAGCTTATAAAGATGCCATCTATGTTTTTGGAGGAGACAACGGGTGAGTGAGTCTGATCGTGCTGGTACCGGGAGGAACAGAACCTTAGCAGGGGTGGCCACCTCTGCAGGGACACGACTGCCCTCCCAGGTGTTCGCTGGATACCCTATGCCTCAGTTTCCCCACCCGTAAGGGTGTGACCCCTCCACCCCCCATTTTTCTTTCGAAACAGTGGTGAGGATTGTTAGCTCCAGGGTTCGTTATGAGTTAGAGTGGACTCCATGGTACTAGGGGGATGCAGGCTGACCGTTTATTCCAGCAATAGGAATTCTGGGACTTAGGGTGTACTAGGTGAGAGGATGGGAAATCCCAGGGAGTCCTTTTTTTTTTTTTTTT
>NW_022103926.1:9894921-9910091 GCF_000313985.2 Echinops telfairi
CACAGCTTTCCTTCTGCCTCCCATGCCAGGCAGTTACCAGTGCTGCCCGCCCAGGCCTTGCCCGTGGGTGCTTGGCACCAGAGAAGACCTGGTTTTATTTAGTGCCTCACCTGATTTGTGAAGACCTTTCCCAATCTGCTGTCGACTCCTGGCAAACACCCTGTGCCCAGCTGGCAGCACACACCCATGACTCAAACCATCCTGCAGGCCAGGGTAGTTTCTGAGATTGTCACTCTTTACAGGAGTAGAAAGCCTTGTCTTTCTCCCTCAGAGCGACTGGTGGTTTTGAACTGCTGACCTTGGGGTTAGCAGCACAACAGAAAATCACTACACCACCAGGGCTCCTAACTATCCCTGATTAAGTTGCTCTGAAAGGGCTCTGTGAGTGTGAGTAAGACCATGCCTGAGCCTGGGCAGGGAGTGGTGGAGTGGGTCTGTCCGCTTGGGCAGGACTGATCTGAGAGAGGAGTTGGAGAGATCCAGGAGAGGAAGAGAGGATAGGCATAGGTGAGGAACTGGATAGAACTGGGCACGTCTGGTGTGCTGCTGGGCTCCCTCCCTCATTGCTTGGGGGCTCTGGGAAGGGTGGGCAGCTAGCAGGGGGTATGGCTGAAGTGTGAACCCCTGACCTCAGTGGTGTTGGGCTCCAGCAGGCAGTTTAACCAGCCTGACTGCCTTGCTTTTCTCCCATGTACATGGCACCTTCCAGTGCCTTACCGTGCGTTAAAGCAGTCTTACTGGCCTGGTGGTTACACAGTGGGCTGCTAACCACAAGGTCAGTAGTTCGAAACCATCAGCTGCTCCGCTGGTGAGTTATAGTCTCGGAATCTCACTAGGGCAGTTCAGTTCTGTCCTGGAGGATCACTGTGAATTGGCATCACCTCAATGGCAGTAAACGCTGGTGTGTTAGTTTGGGTCAACTAGAGAAATAAATTCATAAACACGCATATGTGTATAAGAAATAATTTTTTATGTAAGAGCAGTTGAATATTGAGAAAACATCCCAGCCCAGTCCAGATCAAGTCCATAAGTCTGATATTAGCCCATATGTCCAATACCAATCTACAAAGTCCTCTTTTGACTCACAAAACACATGCAATGACGCCGAATGCAGGAAGGTCACTGGCCAGTGGGTGGAAAGTCTTGTGGATCCAGTGGCATTGTAAGCATCTCAGCGCTGGCAGGAGACTCTACATGCTTCCTTCACCTTCTAAACTGACTGCCTCAGAGTAGTTTCATGTGGCTTCTCTAAAATGTCTCACAGGGAGTGAGCGTTGTCAGTTGAGAGTCTCCAAGGGAGTGAGCTGAAACAAGTCTCTCCCGCCTCCAAGGAGGAAATTCAGGATTTCCCAGAATTCTCAGGAGAAGGCCATGCCCACACAGAGGCTTCATTGGCTATGACCCGATTGACAGACTAGACTCCACCTCTTCACTCTTAATCCTCTCAAGTCCCAAATTGACACCAGATGATGTAACTCCCACACCGGGGTTTAAACCCATCAGCCGCTCCGAGGGAGAAAGATAAGGTTGTCTGCTCCTGTAAACTGGAGCCTTGGTGGCACAGTGGTTATGTGTTGGGGTGCTAACCTTAAGGTCAGCAGTTTGAAACCACCAGCAGTTCTGCAGGAGAACGATGGGGCTTTTTACTCCCACAAAGAGAATCTTAGAAACCCATAGGGGCAGTTCTACCCTGCTCTATAGGGTTGCTGAGAGTTGGGATCAACTCGATGGCAGTGAATTTTTAGAACTCCTACAAAGACGACTGTCTCAGAACATCGATGGGGGGAGGGGCGTGTTCTATCCTAGCGGGTCAGGGGCAGTTGTGCAAAGCAGTGGTGGATGCATGGCAGAATTCTTGCCCTCCACGTGTACTTTGGGCGTGTCGTCAGGAGAGACCAGTCCCTGGAGAAGGACATCATACTTGGTCAAGTGGAGGGGCAGCGGAAAAGGGGAAGGCCCTGGATGAGTGGGACGGACCCCGTGGCTGCAACCATGGGCTTCAGCCTCAACAATGAGGAGGATGGCACAGGACCGGGCGCTGTTTCCTTCTGTTGGGCATCAGGGTGCTGTGAGCCTGCACTGACCCCACAGCACCTGACAGCCACCACCTGTGGGTGACCTGGGTTGGATTCCTGGCAGCTCCCTGGAAATGCTGCCACCCTCCTCACCGCCCCCCACCCCCACCCCCTCTGGGGAGCCTTGTGTCGGGCTAAGCACAGAAGAGGTTTCAGCAGAGCTTCTTGACCTAAATGAGAGAGGAAGAACTGCCTGGCAATCAGCCTCTGGATCACAGGGGTTCTGCCTGCAGCCGCTCCTCGGATGGCACTGTTTCCTGCTCTTGCGGCCCCGTTGTCCTGAATCTGGGGCCAAGGCAGGCGGCTGAAGCTCGCAACTAACACTCAGTCTGGGTGGTGCCATGAGGAGGGGCCCTGGCGGCTGACTGGGGCTGCCGTGACCCAGGAGCTTGCCTTCCACTGTGTGGGCCCTTGATGCTTGGTGGGTGGAGCGTGCTTCTCCAATGAAGGGAGGCAGACGGATCAGCCCTGGGGTGGAGCATCCCCTTGTAGTGGAGCAGCTTGGGAGCGGGGTGAACACCAGGGCCAGGGCATATAAGGGGTGTAACTCTGCCCCGTGGCTACTACCTTGAGCACCTGGGGGGGCTCCTGGTGGCCTGATCATGCTTGAGTCATGGTCCTCGGCAGCCTGGCCCTGGCCCCCACTGGGGTGCCTTCCAGAGGGTTCCACCACTTCCCAGAGCTGCCTCTTCCTCCACCTGCTGTGCATCCTGGAGTTCCTGGGGCAGGGCTGACTCTCTCTCTCTCTCATACACGCATACATGCACATGCTCACTCTCTTTCTGGCTTGGTATAGGAAGACGATGCTGAATGACCTGCTACGCTTCGACGTGAAGGACTGCTCCTGGTGCAGGTGCGTGTCCTTGGCTCCAGGCCCCCACCATCCCTCATACAACCCCGGAAACACCAGAAGCCTCTTGGAGGGCAGGCAACCCAGCCCTCCCCTGGCCCTCCAGGATGGTGTTACCCAAGTTACAACAGGGCCAAGTCAGGGAGCAGTTCAAGGCCCCTCACTTCTCTCCCAGGGGGGCCTTTGGGCGAGGGCCTGCTGTGGGGCCACACCTGGTGGTTTCCCAGGGGCTCCTTTCATCCTTTGTAGGAGGTGTGGCCTCTGGTGAGCTCCCTCAGACAGATGGGTGGCATGGTCCATACACCTGCCCTCTCTGGGCCTTGTGTGTTTGTGCCTCTTAGCTCCAAGTTGGCTCCACTGTGCCAGGAGCCCCTGGGGCACGGGAAGAGAGGGGTCTCAGGATGGAGAGCCGACAGCCCCCATTCTGCCAGCGTGGCCAACCGACCGAGACCGAGCCCTCGAGGGGCCACTGTCTGGGCGGGGAGTGTGGAGGTCTGTGCAGAGCCTCCTGGTCCCCGCAGGCCTGTCCCAAGGAGCATGGCACTCAGCAGATCGGTAGCTGGACAGCCTGGTGGTTCAGGACCCCAGTCCTGGGGGACCCCCTGGGTCAGTGGACATGATAGTTTACAAAGACAGTGTTCTTTCTAGAGGATGTTTCCAGAAGGTGCTGGGAACATTATCTTTTGGTTCCGTTTTTCACTCACAGAGCTTGGTGATTTAAAAAAAAACAATTTCTATAATGTGCCAGGCAGTACCCAGAAGCACAAAGCACGAGGGGATGCGGGGGGGCTGGCGTATGCCAAGCCCACTATCACCCATTCCCCACCTCTGACCTCAGGGCTTTCACAACTGGGACGCCACCAGCTCCCCGCTACCACCACTCGGCCGTCGTCTATGGGAGCAGCATGTTCGTCTTCGGTAAGCAACCTGTGGGTGGGCCCTGCCCACACACTCTCCTGGCCCCTGGGCCCTGGCCCCGGCCTCCCGCCCGCCCTCCCCCTCAAAGGGTGGGATGGTCTGGGGTTAGTCGGCCTGCTCTCTGTAGGGCCAGGGGACAGTGGTCTGCCTTTCCCGGACCCTAGAGACAGACAGGCAATTGGTGTCCCCCCACCCTGGTGGATGAGAGTCTCAGCAGGCTCCATGTGGCTGCCCCGAGGCCCCCTGAGCTCCATCTCCAGGGGCCTGAAGGCTCTTCGTTGTGCCGCTACCTTTGGGCAGAACTGTTTCTCCTTCTCTCTGCCCAGGGGGCTACACCGGAGACATTTACTCGAATTCCAACTTGAAAAATAAAAACGACCTGTTTGAATACAAGTTTGCAACTGGCCAGTGGACGGAGTGGAAGATTGAAGGACGGTGAGCAGTTCCTTTATGCAGCTCTGGGCCCTAAGGAGCAGGGGAGCTGCCCACCCCCCACCGCTGAGTATCACAGGAGGAGGCTGATGGAGATTGGTTAAAACCAAACAAATGGAACTAGTTGCTATCAGGTGCCCCGTGCCAGGGTTGACATGTACCCCATAGTTTTCCATGGCTAACGGGGCCTGGTTGGCGTAACGGGGAATGCATTGGGCTGCTCTCCACAAAGTCAGCAGTTCAAAACCACCAAGCCGCTCCTTGGGGAGAAGACAAGGCTTTCCACACCTGTAAAGAGTTCCTGTCTCGGAAATTCCCAGGGACAGTTCTGCCCGGTCCTGTGGGGTCACTGTGAGTCGGTGTCCACTTGGCTGGCAGCGAGTTTTCGGGTAGTAGCTCTCCAGGCCTTGCTTCTGACAGGCCTCTGAGTGGACTCAGGATGCTGCTCCTTTGAGCTTGTTCCCTGCCCACACCACCTGGGAAATCCCTGCCTCCCAAGGCCTGCCTCTCTGCAGAGACTAGGAGAGACAGGTCGCTGATGGGTATCCCCAGTCTCGCCTGCTGCAAGCTCCCCCCTGCGTCGTTCTTAGCCACTTGGAGGGGTTCTGGAGCTGCCAGGATGCCCAGATCATTCTAGGGCAGTGGTGCTCCACCGTCCTAATGCCGAGACCCTTTAATACAGTTCCTCATGTGAAAAAAAAAAAATACAGTTCCTCATGTGGTGGTGACCCCCAGCCATAAAATGATTTTCGTTGCTACTTCTTCACTGTCATTTTGCTACTGCTTTGAATCGGATGACCCCTGTAAAAGGGTCATTCGACCCCCCAAGGGGTCGCGACCCACAGGTTGAGAACCGCTGCTCTAGAACAGTGTGTCAGTGACCACAAAGTGAAGGAACATCATTCATCATCCAGAGTGGTAGGTAGTGGTACCTTAGTGGGGGACCAGCCACCTATGTTGTCTCCCAGGCCCAGCCTGAGGGCGCCCTCAGAGCCTGGGGGTCAGCCACCATGGGGTCCCAGGCAGGGTCTTGCACAGCATGCTGGGAGGTGAGGCTGTGAGAGTGGGGTGCATGGACAGCCTGGCTCCCTCACTCCTGTCCCCGTCCCCCCTACACCCATAAACCAGGTTGCCAGTTGCCAGGTCCGCACATGGCGCCACCGTGTACAATGACAAGCTCTGGATCTTCGCCGGCTATGACGGCAACGCCAGGTAGGGACCCGCCCAGTGTGCCCTGCTTCTGCTCGGACCCCGAGGGTGGGGGAGTGGGACAGGCCATCCTGGCCAGGAAAGGGAAACCCTAGGGGTTTGTGGTTTGAATGCCACTTGACCTGCCCAGGGGTCTTTGGGGAGGGTGGGGTGGCAATTGGTTCTCTTGGCAGGCCGAAAGGATCCCCACCCGATATCAGCAGGGCTGGGCCCCATCAGTCCTCTGACGGGAGGGCATTGAGGCCAGCCTGTGTGTGTGTCCCTAGCTCAAAGGAGCCAGAACCCAACAGTCTGAGAGAGAGAGAGAGCAAGACAATGAAGGCCCCATCAAGGAGGGGCCCTGAGGACTGGTGGGCAGTAGGCAGCCTCTAGACCCCTGCTTCTGCCCCAAGGACTCCCCTCCTTGTAGTAGAAAACCGGCTTTACTGCCCTTCTCATTGTGCTTATTATTTGTAACCTGATTGTGAACTGGGGGACGGTTACTGAGCCCTCGCAGCACTGTGGCTTAGCATTGGGCTGCTTGCTACAAGGCTGGTCGGTCGTTCAAACCCACCAGCCACTCCGAGGGAGAAAGAGGAGGCCGTCTGCGTCTGTAAAGACTCACCCTATGGGTCACTCAGAGTCCACCTGCCTGATGGCGATGGGCTTGGGGTACAAGGTGACACAGCAGATGAGTTTCCATTGAACGGTTCAAACACATCCTGTTTTTTGGTTGCCGATCAAAGGATCAAAGTCCCCACAGTAGTACATGGCTCATCCCCGCCAAAGACCCCTGGGCTCATTCCCCATTTGTTCCCCTCCCCCTGCATTTATGTTTATTAGCTTGTTTAATTACCTTATTAAAGTGTTACATATGTATGTATATATATGTTTTTGTTGTTGTTGTTGGGGATGACTTGTTTGTCACCGAGACACTGACAGTCCATTTAAGGCCACTAGAGGGATCATCAACCATGATAACCTGTTCAGCCTTCCGTCCCCCCAGGCCCCCATTCCTTGTCCCTTCCTTATGCTCCTGCACTCTGCCCACGAGTGAATGTTCTGCCACATGCGGTCACAAAAACGGGGCGCCAGTCCCCAAACCGTAGCATCGAAGGACCCCTGCTGGAGGTGGCTCCACTAAGCATGTCACAGCCCAAGGGCTCAATAGCTCTCTTCGGTGGAAGCTTCTTCCGAGCGCCCCCTCGTCCCTCCCTGACTACAGCTTCAGTGGTGAGGGCCAGCCAGCAGTGATGGCCACCCAGTGGTGATGGTCACCTTCCGCCCCAATGCAGATTGAACGACATGTGGACCGTCGGCCTCCAGGACCGGGAGCTCACATGCTGGGAGGAGGTGAGGGTGCCCCGCGGGGGTAGGGGGGACCAGGCTGGCTGCCTCCACCCCTAAGCCTAGTCCCTTCCCAGCCCCCCCACCCCCCTCCCCCGCCCCGCTGTGCTCGAGCACACTATTTGGGCCTAACCTCTGTTTTCCACTGTCCTGGTCACTGGTGTCCCCAAGTCCCTTAGCCTGTAGCACCATTGTTCCGGATCTGGCCAAAGATGTTCCGTCTCCTCCTGGCCAGGAGGTCAGCCCCAGCAGGACACACCTGCAGCCACCCTGTGGCCAGAGGGCGGGCACACCCAGCCACCCACGGAAAGGTTAGGACTTAGAATCCACCTAGTGGTGCTTGGAAGAAAGGCCTGGTAATCTGCTCCCCCAACCCCAGCCCCTGGGAACCCTGTGGAGCCCAAACCTGCTCCATGGGCCCAGAGGTGATGTGAGCCCCGGTTGACTTCTGACTCCCCTGCCTGTGAGCTGGGGCGGGGAAGAAAGCTCTTCCCCCATCTAGGAACTTGCTGTGAAGAAAATTCATGGGCCAACCTTCATCTGAGGAGAGGGGGCCCTGGTGGCACTGCGGGTTAAGCGTGGCCCCCTGAACTTGGAGGGGAAAGCTGAGGCTGGCTGTTCCCTGGAAAGTGCTGCAGTCTCAGAAACCCCAGGGGGTGGCTCCACTCTGCCCTAAAGGGTTGTATTGAGTCCGACTGCCCTTGATGGCCGTGGATTTGAGTGGTCTTACCCAGGGCCACCTCCAGGCCACCATCAGAGCCCCATCCTGGAAGGGCCCAGGCTGAGCAGGCCCACGTTCCCCTCCCCCCACCCGCAGGTGGCCCAGAGTGGCGAGATCCCCCCTTCCTGCTGTAACTTCCCTGTGGCCGTGTGTCGAGACAAGATGTTCGTGTTCTCGGGCCAGAGCGGGGCCAAGATCACCAACAACCTCTTCCAGTTTGAGTTCAAGGACAAGACGTGAGTGCGCTGGTGGGGGTGGCACCGTGTGAGTGGGGACCCTGGGCGGGCGTCCGCTGCCACAGTCCACCCCAGACTGCTGGATACACACACACTCTCGCCCCCCTCCCCCCCAGGACTGTACTCAATTGTCTCTGCTGTGGTCAAGAAAGCCAGAGGGCCGGGGTCAGCTGAGTGGGCACCCAGGACAGTTAGCCAGGCTGTGACTGCTGTGTGGGCAGTGCCCGAGTGGGCAGCACATAGACTCCAGGCTCCAGCGACAGCCACTGTGAGCCTGAAGTTAGGCTTTCTGGGTAGGAGCGTTGTGGGCATTGTATTGCGGGTAGGTCTGCAGCCGCCCATCCCTGCCGTCCCCCCAGGTGGACTCGGATCCCCACAGAACACCTGCTCCGGGGCTCCCCGCCGCCCCCACAGCGGCGCTACGGGCATACCATGGTGGCCTTCGACCGCCACCTCTATGTGTTCGGGGGCGCAGCCGACAACAAGCTGCCCAACGAGCTGCACTGCTATGATGTGGACTTCCAGACCTGGGAGGTGGTGCAGCCCAGCTCGGACAGCGAGGTGGGTGCTAGCCTCGCCTGTCTCAGAGCGCCCACGGGCCTTTCCTCGCGTGCCAGGTCTCCTGGTGCTGCTCCTCATCCACAGACGGTACCACCCCCTGCCGCAGCCCCACAGCCCTCTGCTTGGGACTGGGGCTGGTCTCATGCTCCTCCCCCCTCTCCCAAGGTTGGCGGGTCGGAGTTGCCAGACCGAGCGTCTGCCTCTGAGGAGGCCTCAGCCCTGGCTCCCGAGGAGCGGGGCGGCTTTAAGAAGTCCCGGGATGTGTTCGGCCTGGACTTTGGCCCTATGACAGCCAAGCAGCCCACCCAGCCTGCCTCGGAGGTGAGGTGTCCCTGAAACCCCAACACCCCAACCTCTTGGCAGAGTCGATTAGTTCACTCCCAAACTTCAAAAAAAAAAAAAGAACAAAAAACATCACTGCTGACTCAGAGTGACCCTACAGGACAGGGTAGAACTGCCCCTGTGGGTTTCCGAGACTTTACAGCAGGCCAGATCTGCCTCCCTCGGAGGGGCTGGTGGTTTCGAACTGCTACCTTGCAGTTAACAACCCAATGCGTAATCAACTTGCTCCCTGCCCCAGCTGCCCAGCGGGAGGCTCTTCCACGCGGCCGCCGTCATCTCTGATGCCATGTACATCTTCGGGGGCACCATGGACAACAACATCCGCAGCGGGGAGATGTACAGGTTCCAGGTGTGGGCGTGGGGTCTGCTGGGCATGTGGTGGTCTGGGCTGCAGGCCAGAGTGGTGGTACCAGCTCTGGGACAGGCGGGGGGGGGGGAGGCAGGAGGCTGTAGACCCTTGGGCCTGAGGCCTTGGGGTGCCCCTATTTGTCATGAGGAGCTGGCTGTTTGGGGGCCGATGCCAGCCGAGGGACAGATTGGCTAACTCTGGCACTGCCGGCCCCACTTGCCCGCAGTTTTCTTGTTACCCCAAGTGCACGCTGCATGAGGACTATGGGCGACTGTGGGAGAGCCGCCAGTTCTGCGACGTGGAGTTCGTCCTGGGTGAGGTGGGTGCCCAGCCAGTTTGGGGGCTGGAGGCGGGATTAAGGAGCCTGTGCTGGGGCGTCCTCCACCAAAGCCCGCATGTGTTTCAGAAGGAGGAGTGCGTGCAGGGCCACGTGGCCATCGTCACGGCCCGGAGCCGCTGGCTGCGCAGGAAGATTGCGCAGGCTCGAGAGAGGCTGGCCCAGGTGAGATGCGGGACGGCAGGGGTGGGGGGCGCCCTCGCCCCGCCCCCGTGGCCTGCCCCAAGCCCACCTGCGGCGCCCTGGCCTTCCCTCTCCTCCTGACAGAAGCTGGAGGAGGAAGCCGCCCTGGGCCCGGGGGAGGCTGCTGGCGGGGTCGCGGGGGTCGGCCGGCCCCCGCTGCTGCCTGTGGCCATCCCGGAGGCCGAGGCCCGGCCCTTCGAGGTGCTCATGCAGTTCCTCTACACCGACAAGATCCAGTACCCGCGCAAAGGTCCGGGCCGGGCCTGGCGGGGTCGCGGGGGTCGGCCGGCCCCCGCTGCTGCCTGTGGCCATCCCGGAGGCCGAGGCTCGGCCCTTCGAGGTGCTCATGCAGTTCCTCTACACCGACAAGATCCAGTACCCGCGCAAAGGTCCGGGCCGGGCCGGGCCGGGCGGGGCGGGGCGGCAGGGCGTGGCCGCGGCCACCCTGACAGGCCCCCTGGGCGGTGCCTGCGTGCAGGTCACGTGGAGGACGTGCTGCTCATCATGGACGTGTACAAGCTGGCCCTGGGTTTCCAGCTGTGCCGGCTGGAGCAGCTGTGCCGGCAGTACATCGAGGCCTCCGTGGACCTGCAGAACGTGCTGCTTGTGTGCGAGAGCGCCGCCAGGTTGCAGCTGGGCCAGCTGAAGGTGCTGGGGGCCCGGGAGGGGACACCCTACCCCTGTCTGCATGGTCCCCACCTGAGCCTTACCACCTTCCCCCGTCTCCAGGAGCACTGCCTGAACTTCGTGGTGAAGGAGTCCCACTTCAACCAGGTGATCATGATGAAGGAGTTCGAGGGCCTCTCGTCCCCACTCATTGTGGAGATCGTGCGGCGGAAGCAGCAGGCACCCTCGCGTACCCCTTCAGATCAGCCTGTGGACATTGGTAGGGGAGGGGCACTGCCGCCCTACACTCCTCCTCCCCTCCCCCCGGGGTGGGGCCTGGCTTGCTGCCTAGTTACCATGGGGGCCCTCAGATGAGGGAGCAACAGTGGCACCACAGATGTCTCCCCAGCATGCCCACGGCTCTGCCTGGCCACAGGGCTGGCCCTAGCAGGCTGGGGGGTGGGTATAGTGAGTCTTGAGGCCCTGGCTGGGGTGGAGACAGGGCCCATTCTGGCTGGTGAGCAGGGTCAGATCTGATGGCTTCCAAGCTTGGTGATGTGGGCAACCAGGGCAGGAGCCATCTTTCCGGGGCCCAGTGAGAGGTACACACAGACTGCAGACCCCACCTGCACCGGCCCCTCCTGACCTGTGACAATTGTAGGCTCTGAGGTCTCCGGGCCCCAGGGGCTCCCATGCTGGCCACAGCCAGGGGCCATGGGCTCCACAACCAGGCAAGGAGAGTACAAAGTCACATGTGAGGGCTGAGAAGTCCAGGGCCTGGGGTGGCCTCGTGCAGGGGATGGGGTGGACAGCTGTGCAGGGACACAGGGCCTGTGCGGGCCCAGGAGGATGGTCTGGATGGAGGTCTGCTCAGGCCTGTGGCCCCACCCTTAGGAACATCACTGATCCAGGACATGAAGGCCTACTTGGAGGGGGCGGGGGCGGAGTTCTGTGACATCACGCTGCTGCTGGATGGGTCCCCGAGGCCAGCCCATAAGGCCATCCTGGCTGCCCGCTCCAGGTAGGTGCCGGGCAGGGTAGGCAGGGGTGGGCTGGGGACTGGCCGCTGGTCCCGCTAGCTGAGCCCCCTGCCGGCACCCTGCCCGCAGCTACTTTGAGGCCATGTTCCGCTCCTTCATGCCCGAGGACGGGCAGGTGAACATCTCCATCGGGGAGATGGTGCCCAGCAGGCAGGCCTTCGAGTCAATGCTGCGCTACATCTACTACGGCGAGGTCAACATGCCGCCCGAGGACTCTCTGCATCCTTGCTTAGCCCCCAGCACTACCCCCCATTCCACCCTGGTGCCCGCGGGGGTAGGGGTGTGGCGGGGATGGGGGTGGGGTTGCAGTTGGGAGACGGCTGGGAGCCTGACGGCCAAGCACAGGATGTGGCCTTGCAGGCATTTAGTGGGGGCCCAGGCATGAGGTCCCCGGGACATCCCGCAGGAGGCCAAGGCGTAAGGACCTGCTTCTGAAGGGAGGGTTCTGTGCCACTAAGTGGATCAAACCCTTTGCTTTCAGAAGATGGACTCAGCTGAGATTGAAACCCAGTCCCTATTCCCCCAGGCCCTGGGCCATCACCCTGGTTCTGGGATGCTCATTGGTGGTCCAGGGGAGGGGTGGGAAGGGCCCCTTTCTGGCAGTTCCTTAACCTGCCCCAGCTACTTGTTTGCTGCTCCATACTACTACGGCTTCTACAACAACCGGCTGCAGGCTTACTGCAAGCAGAACCTGGAGATGAACGTGACGGTGGAGAATGTGCTGCAGGTAAGCCGCCCGCTGGCCAGGGCTATCCCTCTTCCCAGTGCCACTGGAGTCTCAGGCTCAGGCACCTGCTCTTCCAGATCCTGGAGGCCGCCGACAAGACGCAGGCACTGGACATGAAGCGCCACTGCCTACATATCATCGTGCACCAGTTCACCAAGGTCAGCCTGGCAGTGGCACAGTGGGGCAGGCCCTGGGACAAGCAGTGGCTGAGCCCCCTGTGGCCTGCCCTGGGGGCTTTCCTGAACCTTCCCTGCGGTCACTCCTGCAGGTCTCCAAGCTGCCCACACTACGGTTGCTGAGCCAGCAATTGCTGATTGACATCCTTGACTCCTTGGCCTCTCACATCTCTGACAAGCAGTGTGCAGAGCTGGGCGCAGACATCTGAGGCCCCCACGAGGCAGGCACTAGCCGATGGGGCAAGAGTGGCCCAGAGACCCCGAAGAGAGCTGAGGGGTGTGTGTGTGTGTGTGTGTGTGTGTGTGTGTGTGTGTGTGTGTGTGTGTGTGTGTGTGTGTGTGAGAAACCACATTCCACTGTTGAGGACATGGTCCCAGGTCCCATGCCTAGCCACACTCAGCTGAGGGTCAGTGGAGGGTCTTCCTGGCTGTTGTCCACTCGGGGGAAGAGTCTGGTGTTGGTCTTGCAGACCCTGAGAGGAAGCAGGGTGGGGGTGGTCTGTGCATGGCCACTCACCCCGTCTGGCCGGACCAGTGAACCAGAGATGAACTATAGATGGTTGGGGACTGGCTCCAGGGGGGCTTGCTTTGCACCCCACTCAGTGTCCACTTGTCACAGGCAAGCCACAGTAAAGGCCAGCAGAGCTGAACACCCACTTCACCGCGTCTGTCTTCACCTGTACCCACCCTCTGGAGGGTCAGCTCAGCAGGGTCTCATGTAAGGCAGGCTGGCCGGCCTTGACCCGGCTGAGAAGTGGGGCACAGCCCCTCCCCTCCACCAGTACCTTGCAGAGGCCATGGGAGTGTTCAAGAAGCAGACCCAGCAAAGTCTGGCTCGTCCCTCTGGGTCTTTTTGCAACAGCCCTCACCGAAGGGGTTCTGACAACTGTACAAGATTCTCTGGCCAAGCTAGTTGGGACACTGCCTGGGGACAAAACGATGAGCTAGGGGAGATGAGGTGGCCAGTAGGAGGTGCTGTGGTACAACTCTCTTCACTGAGGGGAGATCTGGGGGGGCAGCAGCAAGCCCCAGGCAAAAGGTGATGGAGGAGGTGGGGGTGATTGCTGGGGGGTGGGGAGGGGGCATGCAGAGGCCCAGCATGGGTCCTTCATGGAGGAGAGGGGCTATACATCATGCCCTGCACCCAGGACCCTACTGGATGCTGGTCTCCACACCTCGCCCCTTTCCAGGAGGCACCTGGAAGCTGTACCCACCCTGAAAGTCTGCACTCACTAGACCCTCAAGCACCTCTAAAGGTGACTGAATAGAGACCCACCAAGATCACCCACCCCCACCAGCCCGTTTCCAGGAGTCTAGAACTGCGTGTGTGCTCGCACCTCTCTACCCCACCACCACAGTGCAAAGCCTTTGGGGCTTGTGTGTCTCAGGTGGAGACTGCCCTGCCCCATAGACTGGCCTGTGGTTAGAATGGGGACACACGTGCCATGGGCAGTCAGGCCTGGGCGCTGGGAGTGCTTCCAGAGGGCCAGCTTGTTTCAGTCAAGGCCATTTCCCACCCCAAGGACAGGGTGCCTGTGGCTGCTTTGGCCATACTACCACCCTGTCCTCCTCCAGGAGCCCTGGTGGCCCACTGGTTAAAGTGTTGAACTACCAACCACAAGCTGCTCCTTGTGACCCGGCTGGATGCTGCTGGGAACACTGACAGCCTCCTAAAACTGTCAGACCGGGTCTCTGCTCTGTCCGGTGACTGAGTGGGAACCGACTTGATGGCACTGGGTTTGGTTTGGAGCTTCTAGTCTTTAGATTCCTGCAGGGCAGGTACCAGTCTCCACCCTGGAGCCCTCACCTTCTGGATACATGCTGGCCTCCCACCCATGCAGTGCCGAAAACAAGCAGCAATACAACAAGGGTGTGCGTGTGTGTGTTTCTGGGCTTGGTGGCCTGTGCTCCAGCCCCGCCATTCTCTGGGGAATGAATGGGACTGGTGATTGTGGAGGTACAGCCCCATCAGAGCCAGACAGTGGGGCTCTCGCAAGCAGCCACTTTATTGTGGTGTCTGGCCAAGTCTGGGGGACACAGCTCAGTTCAGGTCCCTCTGGTCGGAAATGCAGGGCCCTGGTGGATGTTGCCTGTTGGCCCGCTGCCCGTCTCAGGCCACACTGCTGCCCAGCTGCATGGCGAAGTCTTGCACATGCTCCTTCAGAGTCTCACGGGCGTCTGCCTGGGCCCGCTTCTCCCGAGCCCGCTCTTGCTGCAGCTTGGTCAGTCGCAGCCGTAGCCGCTGCTCCCGCCGCTTACAGGCCTGCAGCTGGCGCTGGGCCTTGTCTAGGGCATCGAGGGCCGCCTCTGCCCGCCGCTTCCAGAGTAGGGCACTGCCCACTTGGTAGCTGTGTTCACTCTGGATGTAGGCCCCTGCAGGCGGTGGCAGGCGCAGCATGTAGGCCGAGGGCGAGACAGGCCGAGGCTCCAGAGGGGAGGGCTGCCGCTCCGGCTCACGCTCTGGGGAGGGCTGGGTGCTGCAGCCAGCTTCATCTGCCTGGGCGCCCAGGGGTCCCAGGAGGTCTGAGAAGGAGCTGCCGAGGCCTGGCTCCAGCCTTCCAGCGGGGGAAGCCGGCAGAGCTGCCGGAGCAGAGGCCTCTTCCACGGGGAAGCAGGGAACGTCCACAGGAGGGGGTGGAGAAAACGGAGCTGTGGGTCCCCGGCTCTCAGAGCACCTGGATGACGGCGAGAGGGAGCCTGACAGGCCAAGTGAAGGCTGTGCCAACCCCCCTTCACCAGCCTTCCAGGAAGACCCCCTACACATTCAGGCCCCAAACACTATTCTTGTCACATAGGCACGGACCCCTAAACCCCATCCCTGGGGACAGGTGACCAAGTGGCACATACCGTTTCCTGCATAGCTGGAGCCGGCTGAGGTCAAGAGGGCTGAGGGAGTAACTTCGGGCCTTGGTCTTGGAGGCCCGGCGTGACTTGGAGAAAGATTCGAATATGGTGGGGACTGCCCCCTCCTTCAGCCTGTGATACCCACTGTGGGCGAAACAGCCTGAATGAGTGGCGAGCAAGTGCCTGAGGCAGACCAGTCCTGGGCATGCTTATGGGGGCATCAGCCAGCACCGTGGCC
>NW_022103926.1:9910615-9913147 GCF_000313985.2 Echinops telfairi
CAACCACAGGCCTCGCCGCGGGTTGTCCTTCTTGGGGAGCCTGCGGGGCCACAGAGCCCTGAGCGCCGGCCGGGGCCCAGAGCAGAGGGTCCTCGAGGGGGGCAGCGGCCGGCGCGGCGGCATGGGTCGAGGGGGGATTCCGCTGGCCCACCTCGCACTCCGCCCTTCCCGAGCGCTCGCCACGGGGCCCGCTAGACACCGCTGCCTCCGCGCCCCCGCCCCGCGCGGGTTCGAGGCCCGCCCCCACCGGAGAGGGCGGGCGTCCGAGCGCGGCGCATGCGCCTGTGGGCATCGGGCGCGCCAGCACGCACGCGCGCTGACCTGTGGAAGGAGATGCCGCGGTTGCGCGTTTCGCGCGTGTCCCGTGTGCAGCAGCCGGCGGCCGAGCAGTGACGCGGCATCTGGGGGGGAAAGGCGGGGGCGGGGTAAGGGTGTCCGTTCGGGCCCCGAGGGCCTCGCGCCCCGGCCGCCGCCCCGCTCCAGGGGATCTAGCTTGTCGGGGGGCCCCCGGGCCCGGTCGCCCCACTGTCCGGCCTCCGGAACCCCGTCTGCCGTGCTCACGATCTCGCCATTGCTGCGCCGCCGAAGTCTCGCGAGAAGTGGCGCGCGGCGGAAGTTGAGCCTATCGAGAAGGCTGTGCGCGAGGTGCCCGGCGCTGGGCGGGGCGAGAAAGGTTCAGGAGGGCTGTTGGGGGCAAGTGCCCCTTGGTTTCCTTGCAGAATTGCTGCTCTCGGCTTCTGTAAAAACCCAGCCTCAGAAACCCTAGGGACCGTACCCTGTACAACGGGACAACTCTGGGTTAATTGGCCCCACGGTAGTGCTTTTAAAAGCACACTTTGGTTACATTGAGCCAAAGTTTCCGGCCGAGAAACGACCAATTCATGGAGAAAACCAACGTGGTTTGCTTTGAATTTGGTGCATCTGTTTCAATCCTGAGCATTTCCTCCAGGCTTGTGAGAAATCCCACTTGCCTTGCACCCCAATTAGCCACAGGCCCACGAGGTGGGGTACAAGACAGCCGACTTCCCTTGTGCACGGGCCACCTAGCCACCCAAAGCAGTAGACACCACGTCAGCTCTCCAAGATCCCAGTCACACTCCGGGGTTCCAGCAGCGAGTATGCCCCCTCACAGGGCATCATGACCTCAAACCCAGCTAGGCTGGTGAGTGTGGGGGGGCAGGGACACTTTCTTGGCCTCTGCAGGCCAGCTTAGGGGACACTGAGCCACATGCTCAGAGACCCTGCTGTGGCAGCCTGAGACAGGAATACCGAGCTTTCAGGAAATCTCAAAACTGCTCCCTACCCACGAAAAGGGGTGAACGCCACACTGTCAACTTCCTCTCTGGGCAGAACAAACAGGACTATCTCACCAAAGGTCACTGAGCCTGGAGAGTTAAGGACTTCACGTCTAAATGTTTTGAAATAAAGTTATTTTGTATCCTCCTCAACCAAGAGTACTGCAGTAACCAATGTGCTTATCATGTTTGTTCTGAGAGCTGATGGTGTGTTCTCCTGGATTGGATACTTGGCCCAAATGACGCACAGGGATAGAGGTTGCTTTGATACAGAAACTTTAATAGGTGAATCTGTCATCTTACAGGGGGCGGGGGGGACAAAGGGCTGGCGGCCACTGCGCCTAGTACTCTTCTCCTTCCTCGGCCTCTGCTTCCACGGAGTCCACGCCCACCTCTTCGTAATCCTTCTCCAGCGCAGCCAGGTCCTCCCGGGCCTCGGAGAACTCCCCTTCCTCCATGCCTTCGCCCACGTACCAGTGCACGAAGGCGCGCTTGGCGTACATAAGGTCGAACTTGTGGTCCAGGCGAGCCCAGGCCTCGGCGATGGCCGTGGTGTTGCTCAACATACACACGGCACGCTGCACCTTGGCCAGGTCTCCCCCGGGGACCACGGTGGGGGGCTGGTAGTTGATGCCCACCTGTCAGACAAGGGGAAGGTCAACTTTATACCGGTTTCAAGAAAGACAAGCTAGCAGCCAGGGACTTGTGAACGGTGCCCTCTCTCTACCCCACTGCTTCCCCCCACCCCCCCATCACCTACCAAGCCATTCAGCTGGCCTAACCCCTGTATCTGGAAATAGAATGTTTGGGAACAGTTTTTTATGTTGTCCGTGAGGCCTTGCCAAATTTGGGTGGGTCCTAAACCTAGTCACTTCTGAGTCGTGTGTAAAGGACAAACAACACAAAGACACATCAGCCAGAGTCAAAGGGCCAAGGATAGAAGGCGCAGGCATCAGAAACCAAGAGGGGCCTTCACCCCCAGCACTGTTGTTGATGAGAGAACCAGGTGAGTTCTATGGAATTATGTCTTCCCAAAGCCAACCGAGGGACAGACACAGTGCTTCTGGAAGGACACTAGCTGCTCATGGCCAGAGGCCACTCAGACACAGAGAATGGAAACCTACCCCGGTGGGTGAGAATTAAGGGATACCTTCAGGGGAGTTAAGTACATTGTGCAGTTGAGTTTATATTGCTTTGCTTTGAATTGATAAACTTTAGAGGTTGAAGCGGGCCTGCC
>NW_022103926.1:9942716-9957020 GCF_000313985.2 Echinops telfairi
GGGAGCAGGGAGGGAGGGGAAAAATGAAGACCTAATGCCGGGGGCTTAAGTGGAGAGAAAATGTTTTGAGAATGATGAGGGCAATGAATGGACAAATGCACTTTACACAATTGATGTATGTATGTATGGTGATAAGAGTTGTATGAGCCCCTAATAAAATGATTAGAAAAAAAAGAAAGAAAGCATCCCAACCCAGTCCAGCCCAAGCCCATATGTCTGATACCAATCTATAAAGTCCTCTGCAGACTCACGAAACACATGCAAGGATGCCGAATGCAGGACGATCACAGGCCAGTTGGGTACAAAGTCTTTGGATCCAGTGGTGTTGTAAGCATTTCAGCACCGGCAGGGGTCTCTACATGGCTTCTCCACCTTCAGAGGTCTGGTTGCATCAGGACAGGTCCATGTGGCTTCTCCAGCTCAGGGCACTAGCGTAGTTCCATGTGTCTTGTCAGCTGCAATGTCTCCCAGGGAGTCCCACAGAGAGAGAAGTGTCTCCCTCTCCAAGGAAGAAATACAGGATTTCCCAGAATTCTCAGGAAAAGGCCATGCCACACAGAGGCCTCATTGGCTACGATCTGATTGACAGGCCAAACTCCACCCCTACACTCTTAATCCTCAAATTGACCCATGATGATATCACTACCACACCAAGCTAGGTGCGTATGAAAGCTGGGTAATGCATAAGGAAGACTGAAGAAGCAGCGATGTCTTTGTTGTTGTTGTTGTTTTCCCATTTATTGGAAAAAATGATGCTTTTATTTGTATCAGATTGCCTTGAACCTATATAGTGCCTTAGGTAGGATTGACATCTTTACAATATTGTAAAGCTGAGTCTACTGACCCATGAGCATGGGATATTTTTCCACTTGTGAAGGTCTCTTTTGGTTTCTTTTTAAAAATCATTTTATTGGGGGCTTGTACAACTCATCACAATCCACACATCCATCCAGTGTGTCAAGCACATTGGTACATTTGTTGCCCTCACCATTCTCAAAACGTTTTCTTTCTACTTGAGCCCTTGGTATCAACGCCTTTGAATTACGGTGTTGGCAAACACTATTGACTATCTCATGGACTGCAGAAGAGAATGAACCAATCTGTCTTGGGCTGATATATCCCGAATGTTCCTAGAAGGCATGGCTGTCGAGACCTTTATCTCATGTCCTTTGGACATGTTATCTGGAGAGCCCCCGTCCCTGGATGGGGCAAAGTCAAGGGTCAGCAAGGAAGAGCCTCAACAAGATGGATTGATACAGCGGCTGCAACAATGGGCTCAAACCTAACAGTGATTGTGAGACTGGCACAGAGCCAGGTGGTGTCTTCTTTGTTGTCCACGGACTTTCCATGAGTCAGAATCGACTCAGCATCACCTGACAACAACAGGTCATACCTGAATAGAGTGGGTTCTAAATCTGATCGCTTCGGAATTAGGAAAAGAAGAGAATTGACACAAAAATACCCACACGTGGAGCATAGATCAATCAACGAAGGACCAGGACAACCTATATGGAAAGACTAGACATGGCTAAGATCCTGATTTGGACTCTAACCCACCAGAACAATCAGACAATCAATTCTGTTCACTAAGGCCACAGGCTTGTGGTGTTTCTGTTATAGCCTCACCAGGTAACCAAGGTCCGTGCTTCATAAACTGGTTGGTTCAGTCAGAAATCAAAGTGCTGACCAGATGGCTGAGCCCCAGGATGTCTGTGGACCTGGAGGCTGTGACCCTATGGGGCCCTGTGCCCCTCACCTCATATTGAGTTCCTCCAGCACGTTGTTGACTTTGAGGGCCTCACCCACTGCTGAGGCTCCAGGGTCCCCAAAGCCATTGTATGAGACATCCAGAACTTTCAGGAAGATGTTTGCCTACAACACAAAAGAGCAAGGTCACTGGTGCCCCAATGGAGAGTGGAGAGCTCCAGGAGGTCATCATCTTGGGACCTCAGAAGCCCAAGAGGAAAAGGGCAGAGGTTATTGGGAAAGTGCTGTGTGGTTTGACCCCAACAGCCTCAACAGAAAGATGAGGCAATCAACTCCCGTTAATATTTCCCTGACTAGCTGTGGTAGTTACATCATCTGTTGTCAATTTGAGACTTAAGAGTGATGGGGTGGAGTTCAACCTGTCAATCAGGTCGCAGCTTGATGACCTCAGTTGGAGGCACTAAAGAGATAAATAGCTCGCTGGAAGCGGGACACACTCTCACTCCAGTGGACAAGACACATGGAACATCTGGAGAGCCCGGGAGCAGAAGGAGCCACGTGGAGACCCCTGCCAGCACTGAGATGCTTCCACTGTCACTGGAGCCACAAAACTCTCCACCCACGGGCCTGTGATCTTCCTGCCTTTGGTGTCATTGCATGTGTTTCGTGAGTCTGAAGAGCAATTTATAGATTGGTATCAAACATATGGGCTAATATCAAACTTAGGGACTTATCTGGACTGGGCTGGGATGTTTTCTCACTATTCAATTGCTCTTGTATACAAAACTCTTTCTTATACACATCTGAGTGTCTCTGTGAATTTGCTTCTCTAGTGAACCCAGACTGACACTCGCTATGGTAATGATGATGACTGGCAGAACCAACAAGAGGTCAGAGTGTGTGTACTGAACAGCGCAGGGTTCAGGAGAGGTCTTCTGGAGCCAGGGGTTGGCCAGGATGCAGCAATAATCAGGTACCAACCCCAGTGGGGAACCGCTTGAGGGCAGAGACCAAATCTTCCCAGTGGACTGTGATGAGAGAGAGGCAGGAGTGGTTGGTAGCCAACTCCAGGCCAATCCCTTCAGGAGGTGGACCCCAAAAGGGAACTGGCCTCTGGCCATTTCAGGCACCTGGTGCCACCCAAAGAGGAGCTTCAACCGCTCATTCTGGAGACCTAAAACCTTCAACATCCAGTGGTGCCAATGAGATGTTTAAGAGTATGTTCTAGGACCCAAGGGTTTAGGGTAACTCCTTGACCCGTGGTTATTATCCTGTTTGGAAATAAGGGCTTCCCCTGTTATGTCAATGTAACCAGAGTAGGGTGGATCCTGACCCTAATCACTTCTGAGTTATTAACAAAAGAGTAGACTAGACTGGGGTGGGGTGAGGAGAGACTATGGGAAGACAAACAGACAGACACACACACACAGTAGCTACATTGACAAACCCAAGGCTATGGACCACCGGAAGCTAAGATAGGGAACTCAGGTAGCACAGTGTATTTAACATGGGACTGCTTTCCAAAAGATCAAGTGTTCAAATCTACCGAGGAAGAATAAGAAAACAATCGAGTCCCTTCAAGATCAACAGCCTTGAAAACTCAAGGGAGCGTTGCTACCCTGTCCTATTGGGTCTCCGCGAATTGGAATGGGCTCTGTGCCAATAGACTTTGGTTTGGAGTTGACAGAAAACTGAAACACAAAGGGGGGTCTCCCTTGAGAGCCCCACCCTGAATTCTGACAGCTCACCTCTTCAGCTCTGAGAAGATACATTGCTCTTTTGGATAGCCACCCACCAGCGGCATTTTCTCTGTGGTGACAAAGCAGGGCTATCTCCAGGAAGCATCAGAACATGTCTCTAGAGATCATACATGTCTCTGGCCAATTGACTGTCTGTCATGTCTAGGGAAGAATGTGACATGCAGTGCTGTGACAGGAGAGGAAATCGCTGACTGGAAAATGAGGTCATCGACAGAAACATATTTTAAAATCCGCCTAAAAGACCCAAGTATCAGTTATGAATAACTACAAAGACAGAGAGTGGGCGCCAGGGAGATCCTGCCTCACAGTGTACAGGATGAGGGGCTGCTTGAGTGGAGCACTTCGTACCTCCAGTCCCTTGGCAAAGACCACCGCTCCTGGGCCTCGAAGGCAATTCCAGCTCATGTTCAGCTCTGTGAGTCCTGTGTTTTCCGCCAGGGCTGGTCCAAGAGTCTTCCCTTTGGAAATACCAAAAGAGAGCTTTTTCACTCGGTTCGTTCAGTCAGAAAAGGAGTCCTAGAAATATAGGCAGAAACCTAGACACCCGTGTGGTAGGTAGAGATTATGTCAGCTGGACACTGCTGGCGAGGGGTGGGGTCAAACCTGTCAATCAAGTGGCAGCCTGATGAGACCGTCTTGAATTCATAGCCTTTTGTGTAAGAGTGAGGGACTGTGCATAGCTCGCTGCTACTCTGCCTTCTTGCTTGCTGGAACTCTGCCTGTCTTGAGGGCTGGTCCCATTTGAGCTGCCCAACACTGAGAGTCGCCAGCTCCCTGCCACGTTTCCACCAACTTTGAAATCCTGCGTTTCTGGTTTATCATTCTAGGTCACTGCCGTGTGGCTCTGTGAGTCCAAAGAAGGCTATACAGACTAACATCCAACTTACGGACTTGAGTTGGACTGGGCTGGAATGCCTTCTTGATATATAATTACTTGTGGATAGAAAGCCCTTTCTTGTACATAGATGAGCGTCACTGGGTTTGCATCTCCAGTCAACCCAGTCTAATACTCCAATGTTCCCTGCACGGCTACACACCGTAGGTAAGAAGTGGAAATGACGGAAATGGTCACTTAGCAGCGATGGAGAAAGAGAAGGAGTTGGGTGGGGTGGGTCGAAACCTGGTCTGTCTGACCTGTTCCCACTTCCCTCAAGCACCGGGCTGCCACAGGGCTCTCCTCCATTTGGAACTTCTTCACTTAGCTACTAGCTTCTTCTCCTTCTAGCCCAGTGGTTCTCAACCTCCCTAATGCTGCGACCCCTGAATACAGTTCCTCATGTTGTGTTGATCCCCCCAACCATACAATTATTTTCACTGCTACTTCATCATTGTGATTGTGCTACTGTTAGGAATCGGGCGACTCCTGTGGAGGGGTCGTTCTACCCCCAAAGGGGTTGCAACCCACAGGTTGAGAACCGCTGTTCTAATCTGTTCTCATGAGAGTGACAGCGAACCTGGAAGAACCTGACATTGAACTGAGCCCCCTTAGGCTGCCTGCCTACTTGAGAGTCCATCCTGCCTGTCCCCTCTGCAGGCTCCCAGTACCTGGAGCAGGTCTAGTCAGGAAAAACCAAACACAAATCCCACCACCGAGGGGTCAAGTCCTACTCAGGGCAATCCCGTAAAGCAGAGTAAAACTTCTTCGTAAGATTTCTGAGAGTGTCAGTCTTACAGAAGCACACGCCTTCCTCTGCCTCCAACGGAGAGACTGCTGGTTTCAAACCACCAACCTTGAGATGAGAGATCTAATGGCGCCCCCAGGGCTCCTCCTAGTAAGGCTGGTTTGAATGAACCCAGAGGAAGGGGCCCTGAAGAAGCCTGCGGCCTGCTGGGGCCGCACGTGCTGGGCCGGCTGAGGCGCTCAGCACCTCGGAGAGCTCCCTGGTGGCGTGCGCGCTGTGCTGCCCTGAGAATGGGACTCAGCGCAGCACTGACCTGGTTCTCCCAGGTGCGCTGACTCTGGCATTTTCCTCTTTTCTGAGACCTCTCTGGGGCAGGGAGTCTTCTCCCAATTTCTGGAACAGTGGAAGGTGAGAAGATGCTCCCATTTCCACACCTCAAGCAGCCCCCACCCCTGGTCTCTGAAACTCCTGCAAGCATCCTCACTGTCAGGCGAGAAGACAGGTCCAAGCTCCTTCATGCCTCAGCGTGGGCTGGCTCCACTCACAGATGCCCACGGAGGGAGACAGCGTGGTCAGTCTGAGGGCAGCCCTGGCCAGCCAAGGACACTGCCCCCTCCAACACAGTGGCCAGTCCCTTCCATCCCACTGCCTCCTGGCTCCTGCTTCTGACTGGGAAGGCTCAGAAGGGACAGAGACCGGGAGGCTGTTTGCTGACTAGCCTCTTTTTGTCATTGCACCGTCTTCCCCAAAAGCAGATTACCCAGACACCCCCACTCTGGAAGCACCTGGAGACAGAACAGCAGCTCCCATCTGCCCGGTGGACCAGTGTGCTGGGGTGTCTGCTGAGAGGCAGCACTGCCGTGGGGAGCTCTGACTAAAGAGCTTGGCTGGTTGCTCAGTTCATTCACTCTGTTGTTCCCCCCCCACCCCACTTTTCTATGCAGCCTGTTAGGTGCTACGGTCGTCCCTGGGTCTCCCCTCAAGAGCCTGGTCTCCAACCCAGGTTCCCAGGGGATTCTGATAGTTGCTTGGGACATTTGGGGACAGTTAGCCTGAGGTGTCTGCATATAGTCCGTGCAAAGGTTCTGGGGCATGAGAGAGGGAGCAAATGACTGAGGGTTATCTTGTTTATGTGGGTTCCTCGAGAGCAGGGACTTTGTTCTGTGTCTTGCAGGGTCCCGGTGGTGGACTCCACCCCCAGCACCCCCTGGCAGTGCCGCTCAGTGGTCACCAGGCACACCAGCAGAGCGTGTGTCTTTACCCCCTGAGGTTTTGTGACCACCTGTGTTGAGAAAGTCAACTGGTGCCATTTCCCCCACAGCGTGCGCGCACTCTGTGATGTAGCACCGTCTCTTGGTCATTCTTGGAACGTTTCAAACACGTTCCACAATGCTATCACACACTTCATTAACGACCCAGATCAAACCAGGTCCACTGACGTCGCGTCAAGTCCGACTCAGCGACCTGCCGTGTGTTTCTGAGACTATACATCTTTACAGGAGCAAGCACCCTAATGTTTCTCCTGAGGGGTTCCCATAACTGACCTGGCAGTGTGCACCCACCAGGCCTCCCTGAGCAGACTACAAAGCCAAGAAAAGGAAGGAAGGAAGGAAGGAAGGAAGGAAGGAAGGAAGGAAGGAAGGAAGGAAGGAAGGAAGGAAGAACAGACTCACTGCCAGAGTCGATTCGGACCCAGCAACCCTGTAGGACAGGGTAGCACTGCTCCGGTGGGTTGCCAACGTTGAAACTCTTAATGGGAGTAGATAGAAAGCCATCTTTCTCCTGAGGAGTGTCTGGTGGTTTCGGGCCACTGACCTTGCAGATCACAGCCCGTCTGGTAACCACTGTGCCACCAGGGCTCAATGTTGTATAAATATAGCCTTTATAGCCACCGGAAACTAAAAATATATATATATGCGTGACTGGCTTTATTGTGCTATTTGCTTTATCATGAGCAACAGGGGGCCTAGAAGTGAGTCTACAGTATCTTTTAGTTCTGCCTGTAGTCCTTGGAGCCCTGGTGGCGCTCCGGGCTGCTAACCACAAGGTCAGCAGTTCGAAACCACCAACCCCTCCCAGGGAGAGAGACGAGACTTTCTACTCCTGTAAAGTGTTACACTCTCGGAAGCCCGCAGGGGTCGTTCTACCCTGGCCTGGAGGGTCGCTATGAGCCGGCATCGACTCGATGGCAGGGAGTATTCCTTGAAAAGAAATGAGGAGTTCCTGAGTGGGAGGAAATGGGGAGCTGAGAACGCCAGGCCAGGCGTGTGTAGATACCTTCTGCGGTGGGGGTGTGCGGGAGCTCACTGTGGTCATGTTTGCCCCGCCCACCCCTTGCTGGAGGAAGCTCGGGGGCTGGGGCGAGGATTGGGGGGTGGTGGTACCTGCTTCATCACTCAGCGCGTTGTAGCTCAGGTCCAGGGACTGCAAGGTGGTTTGGAGCAGCAGCAGCTCAGCCAGATGCAGGGCTGCCTGCTCCTCCAGCCTGTTCCCCGCCAGCACCACCTTCCGCACGGCTGGGTGTGCCACCAGGACAGAGCACAGGACCCGGACCCCCTCTGCTCCCAGCTGGTTCTCGGACAGATCCACATCTGTGAGGAGGGGGGACCGTGCTTCTGTCAAACCCCAACCCCAAACGCACTGCCCTCGAGCCCATGCCGACTCAGAGCACCCTGCAGGCCAGGGTAGAACGACCCCTGCAGGCTTCTGAGAGTGTAACTCTTCATGGGAGTAGAAAGCCTCATCTTTCTTTTGCAGAGGAGCTGGGGGTTTCGAACTGCTGACCTTGAGGTTGGCAGTCCAATGTGTAAGCACCACACCAAGAGGGCTCCCCCTGCCTCTGTCAGGAGGAAGAGGGTGAGGAAGCCCCAGCCTTCCACCTCCGTCCAGCTCAGGGCTGAGGCAGCCACTGAAGCTTTCTAATCAGGCTTCCTTGGTGACATGAGGACTCTGGTCATTTGCTCGGCCCCTCTCCTCCTCCACCCAGTCTAAGACCTCCTCTGGCTCTGCCCCCCGGGCTGCGTCCCAAACAAGTTCTCCATCTGCCCCACCCCAGCATGCCCATGCCCTGCTCTGTCCGAGGAGACAAATCACTGACCTGGGGCTGCTTTGAACAACCCCCTGTGAGGGGACGGAGTGTGCCGCTTGAAGATTAGTACCTGGTTCTGATGTAACCCACCCCGAAAAGCTCCCGTGTCCAGCTCCTGAGACAGGTCCCAACACCCAGGTGGCTGGGCCCGGCACACGCACTTCCCATGGTGGACTTCAGTCAGTCCTCAGCAGGACCCCAAGAATGAAGGGGTGCTGTTAGTGCTGAAGCTCCTGAGATGAGGATGGACCCCAGGCCACCCTCTTGCTCCTCAGGGGCAAAGCCTACCTGTGGACAGGGCGACAGGGAGGGTCATGCTGGAGGGAGGAGTGTGGGGTGGGTAGGGTGGGGGAGGCCAGAGAGGAGCAGAGTCCAGCAATGGTTCCCCCCCCTCCGGAAGATCTAACGCTATCATTCCTCCCCCAAGGCACACTCTGTCATGAGACACCGCCCCTCTTCCTTTAATACTCAGACCGTGAGTAGGAAGACCCCAGTCTAATCAGGAGAGAGAGGGCTCAGGTCTGTCCACTTGTCCCTGGCTCAACACCTACCACAGATGCAGCTGCCTTTGCGCAGGGCCCCTTCCAGGGTTGCGACTCCCGCTGCACACAGACCATTGTCCCGAAGGTCCAGCTTCTTGATGTGGGGACTGGAAGCCAAGACAGACTTGAGACCCTGAGCCCCCTGCAAAGGAAGAGACACAGTTGGGCGTGGCTAGTCTCCTGCTCTTGAAGTTCAGCCTGGTCTGCTCCCACCAACCGGGAAGTCCACTCCACCCTCCTCCCTCACTCCCCAGTGCAGTGAAGGGTCCTGGTGCCTCCCTCTACTGTGACACCCTTCGTATATGTCTCCAGATATGGGAGGTGGATAGATCGAGCCAGTAGAGGAATAACAGGGACAGAGATGGATGGAGTAAAGCCTTTTTTTTTTTCTCTCCCAGTCAACCCTAACCAACTACCCCAGGAGTAAAGCCCTTATAGAGGGAACGGGCCCTCCCAAGTTGCTACCCCTCAGGTCCTAGTTTCCAGGGTCCCTCCAAGGGTACCTGGGGCCCCAGGCCACGGTGCCGAAGGGTCAGCTCTGGGCCACTCCCTTGATGCCGAAAGCAGGAGGTAGGAATGATGTGGGGGGCTCTTCGAGATCCTGGGTGCAAAGGGTCCCCGACAAGGGGTTCACACCCACGGGAGCCTGTGAGGAGACAGGAGGGAGAGGACATGTGTGGGCCACAGCCACTTGCTCCTCGTTTGCCTTTCGTCACCAGCCCTTCTGGGTCCCCTCCATTAGACATGGTTTCTCCTGTGCCCGTGGGAACACCCATCAACCCAGCGCAGCCAAGTGGTCTCACTTCCTAGAGCTCTTACAGGACAGATTCAATGTGCCCCATAGGCCTCCAAAGCCATGGAATCAAACTGCCTCCTCTTTCATCTGTGGAGAGGCTGGTGGGTTTGAACCACTGACCTTCCCATGAATGGCCGAGCACCTCACAGCAGCACCACCAGGCCTCCTTCTCAGTAGGGACACGAAACCACCCAGACCTCTACTACTGAGTCCATTCCAATTCCCAATGCCTCTGTCAGGCAGAGTCAAAATGCCCCAGTGGATGGCCAAGGCCCCGCGTCGTTACTCAAACAGACTGCCCCATCTTTCTACCAAGGCCCGGCTGGTGGTCGATCACCGCCATTGTTTTGGTTATCAGCCACTATGCCACCAGGGCACCCACCAGTAGGGAAAGTATCTCCATATTGTCCCAAGGGCATCAAGGCTCTGAGAAAGCAGACTCTGTCCCCAGGTCACACACAGCCAGTAGGTGACAGCAGCCCCGATGAGGTGTGAACCTTTGCAGGGTTGGGGAACTAATGAGAAGCCTTAGACATTCCTTGTGGGAGCATTCGACTGCTCACCAAGAGAAGTCTGCAGTTCGAGCCCCACTGGCTGCTTTCAGGGAGAAAGATGTGTCTGTATGTTTCTGTAAAGATTTAATCTTTCCCCCTGAGACCAGAGGGGCTAGATGGTGCCCAGCCACCACCTCCAACTGCTCTGAAAAGGATCCCAGTAGAACAGGGGTTCTCAACCTGTGGGTCAAGACCCGAATGACCCTTTCACAGAGGTAGCACAAGTCATCATAATAGCAAAATGACAGTGATGAAGTAGCAATGAAAATAACTTTATGGTTGTGGGGGGGGGGGTCACCACCACATGAGGACCTGTATTAAAGGGTCGCGGCACGAGGAAGGCTGAGAATCACTGCGTTTGAAGGCCTTGGATAGGGAGGGAGAAAAACGTGGACCAGAACTCAAAATTGTCAAAGAAACCAGGCCTCCAGGTTAGAGAGAGACAGGCGGAATCCCCAAGAGGAATCAACCATTTAAGATGAGAAAAATGGCAGCATCTATTCAAGGACAAAGTTTAGAAGGCAGGGGAAGGACAAATGGAAACAGGAAACACAGGCAGGCAGTGGGACAGGTGATGAGTGGAGACAAAAGGGAGGTGCATTGGACTGCTGACTGTACTCCTATTGATCGGATCTGTAAATCATCACTCAATTCGCCATAAAAAGTTTTTTTTAAAAAAGAAAGAGAAAAGATGTACAGTCTTGAGAACCCAGTGGGGGAAGTTCTGCAGGGTCACTCTGAGTCAGAATCCACTCACTGGTTCTAACAGCAGCAGCAGCCCTCCCGGAGCAGGCCCTCTGACCAGAGGCCGGGGACATGAACCGCCTTGCTATCAGGCAGAGCACAAGTGGATGGGAAGTGGGTGAGGGCAGATGTAAAATGTAACACCTTATCATTTGATCTCCCTGTGACCTCATTGGGCGTTTTTTACCATTTTAAATATGTTCTGGTTTGTTTTCAACCGAATTTTCCTTCTGTTTTACTTTATGATTGTTGCTGGTGGGTTTTTTTTAATGCCTTTCTGTCTAGAAAACCCAGGATAGGTACATCAAAAGAGATATTAACTGGATTAATGGTTTCTTGTGGGTCGGACCTGGGAGGTTTGGGGGGTGGGTGGGGTGGGTGGGGTGGTGGGTGGGGGAAGGGGGGGCTAATAAGAAGGAGTAAAAGACAAAAAAATTTTTCTCAAATTGATGGTGGTGATGATTAGACAAGCCTTTTCAATATGGTTGAGTTATTGAATTATACATGTGAAATGGTATGTCAATGAGCAGCCAATATTAAGGGCTAAAGTAGAAGGCAAATGTTTTGAGAATGATGAGGGCAACACATGTATATATGTGCTTAACACAATGGATGGATGGATGGATTGTGGTAAGAATTGTACAAGCCCCCAATAAAATGATTAAAAATCAAACAAACAATAGTCTCTATGTAGGAAATCTAGTGGTTCAACGGGTTGTGCATCGGACTGCTCACTGAACGGCCAGCAGTTCAAACCCACCCATAGCTGCATAGTCTCAGGACAGATGGACAGTATCTCAAACCCCAGGGAGCAGTTCTACTCTGTCCTATGGGGTTCGCTCCAGTCGGAATGAACTCGATGGTGGTAGATTGGTAGTGCCACACGCATTAATTTAGCTTTTCCTGAGAGGCCCTGGTGGCGTAGCAGTTTCAAGTTGGTCTACTAACCGCAAGGTCAGCAGTTCGAAACCCACCAGCTGCTCGGCGGGAGAAAGATGAGACTTTCTACTTCCAGAAACAGCTACACTCGCAGAACCCCCCAGGGGCAGTTCTGCCCTGCCCTCTTGGGTCACTGTGAGTCAGAATCCACTCGTTGGCAGTAAGACAGCTGGGCCAATCCAGCTCTCCACTCATTTCAGGCCGGGGCACCCCATCTGCACTGATCCTAAGAGTTTTTGCATTTTATTCTCATTCTGATATCACACTCCCTGGTGGGCTCCTGGGGTGTCTCCGAGTGTTGGAGAGGGCACCCTGCTGCGGGGTCAGCACAACCTGTGCCCCTCCCCTCCCTGGGAGTGGCCCCACCCTGCCCAGCGGCACCTTCTGTCTCCAGGTCAGAGTCCAAATCCATGTCTTCATCCCTGACTCCTGTAGGACGCCTAGGACTCTCCTCCACGTCCTCCAGACTTCTGTTCTCCGCAGACATTGCGCAGAGAACCCCAGCCTCCGAGCTCGTTCCCCAGACCCCTGCCCTCCACCCCCAGCGCTGGGTCGGGCTGCACCCACAGATAAGGCCCTGTGTCCGAGGGCCTCTGCCTGCTCTGCGGGAAGCGTCGCCGGGGCAACCAGTATTGTTGGTGGCTGCAGACGCAGCCACTGGCTGGCTCACTCTGCCCGGAGCCCTGCTCGCCAGGACTGGGCCCCCGAGGGCTACTTCCCAGAGCCAGCTCTCCCTCCAGAACCTTCCATGGCCCGCCAGTCATCATCCCTGCTCCTAAAGGAACATCCTCTCCCCTGTGCTCTCGGCGTGTTCCACTGCAGAGAAGGCCAGTGTCCGCGCTCAAGGTCACTTCTTTCTGCTGCCAGCAGTGCGTGCAAACCCCGGTGCCCTTCCCCAACCTCAGGAAGCCAGCCCAGGAACCAGGCCTCCTGCGCCGGGGGACAGGCTTGCTCTCAGGCGCTCTGGGCTCTGCAGAGGATGGGGGGCTGGGCAGCTGTGAGTTAAGGACAGAGGATGGATGTGTCCCTTTAATAGCTGCTGGCCCGGCCTGGCTTAGATGCCCCACGACTGTGACTGCAGCTGTCTTGCTGACTCACGCATCCCGGCAGGCAGCAGGAGCCACCAGCATGGGTGTGCTTGGGGCCTTGGCTGGCTGGGGGCTTCTGGATTACAAGACCCAGAAGTATGTGATGACCAGGAACTGGCGGGTGGGCGTCTTGCAGAGGCTGCTGCAGCTGGGGGTCGCGGTTTACGTGGTGGGGTAAGACGTTGGGGCGATTGGGCCTGTTCGCCAGGAAGGTGGAGGGTTGGACTCTTCGGGGGGCTAGGCTGGGCAGGAGCAGGCAGGGACAGAGTGGGGGCAGGCTAGAGGAGGGGGTTCTCTCTGTCCAGAGGTTGGTGGGATGAAGGAATAGACGAACTGAGCTTACTCTTGCAAGAGCCTTGCCCCAGCCCCATGTGGGGCTCTGGAGCCAAAACAGGACCTGCCCAAATCCTAACCACAGAGGCATCCTGGAGGGGCCACAGGGCAGTCTCGAACACGTGTGAGGGCAGGAGGGTCAGGACAGAAGAGAGAGGAAGGAGGGAGAGGGCAAGGTGGGTGGGTGGGGGGAAGGCTAGTTCTAGCTAGTACCCCCCTTCTAATTTTGGGAGGGAGCTAGGTCTAGCAGAGGTGAGGTGTCTGTAGGGAGGGGGGCATCTCAGCCTTGGCCCAGGACTCTGGGACAGGGCTCTGCAAGAAAGCTAGGTAGGGGACAGGGGAGGATGTGCCCACTGGGCAGGTGGGTGGCATCCTGCACATACCCCATCGGCCATCTCCTCCTGGCCAGGTGGGCCCTCGTGGCCAAGAAAGGCTACCAGGAGCGGGACCTGGACCCCCAGGTCTCAGTCATCACCAAACTCAAGGGGGTCTCCGTGACACAAATCAAGGAGCTCGGGAACCGCCTGTGGGACGCGGCCGACTTTGTGAAGCCTCCACAGGTGACCGCCCGGGGCTGCTGCCTCGGCTCCCTCGGACCCTGCTCCCTGTGGGCGTTCTGGCATGCAGGGTGTCTGAGGGAGGTGTGCCCAGGAAGGGGCCTCCCCAGGAGTGGGCTTTGAGGAACGCCAAGGAGCTGCAGGACTTGCCCGGACCAAGCCTGCCGCAGGAAGGGCCTGGGATCTCTGAGAACAGCTGGGAGCTTGCGCGTGCTGCTGGGTGGAGGTCCCCGGCGATCTCCAGGGCTCCTGACTCTCCAGTCCTTGACTTGGGCCAGTACTCCTCTCCAAGGCATTGTGTGGGCCCTCCTGCCTCTATCCCCAAAGCGTAGCCCCGAGGACTGACTGCCCCAGGTCCCCCAGACCTTCCCAGGTGCGCATCCACCCAATGCCCACGGAGGAATCCCTGCCCTCTCTCGAGGCTGGCCTCTCCTGGTCCAGCAAGGGCGGTGCCAAAGCTGTCTACCACACAGCCTCCACCCATTCCTGTCTCAATGAGCCAGCCAGGGATGAGCCTGGGGTCTCCCAGCAGGCTCTGGCTCACTCCCGCTCCAGCTGGGCCCTCCTTCCTCAG
>NW_022103926.1:9958220-9971702 GCF_000313985.2 Echinops telfairi
CACCACCCATTTATCCCTCCGCCTTTCAACCAGCCCCACATGTGATTATCGGCCAGGCTGGCACAATTCACTAACTCAATGACCTTCCCCAGGGCCGGGTTTCTCCAGAAGATGTCAGAGCAAGTCCCGCCATCCGTGCCTCTAAGGAGCATTCTGGCTGTACGTCTTCCGAGACAGATCTGTGGGGTTTTTTGGCCGTCCGTGGGGCGTCCAAGATTCTTGGCCAGCGCCACAATTCAAACGGGTCGCTTCTTCTTCAATCTTTGGGGCTGAAGGCTTCTTCAGTCTTCAGTATGTGTTTCTTTGTAACTAACTATGATCTGCCACAAGCAAGAGGGAAAAGATAAGGGGGAACAAATGGAAATGATCAACATCCACCCCCACCCCCAGGGGAATGAACAACAGAAACGTGGGTGAGGGAGACAGCGGACAGTGTAAAATATGAAAATAAAAATAATTTCTAAATTATCAACGGTTCACGAGGAAGGGAGGGTGGGAGAGGGACGGGAAAAGAGGAGCTGATACCAAGGGCTCAAGCAGAAAGAAAATGTTTTGAAAAGGATGATGGCAACATGTGTACAAATGCGCTCGATACAATGGATGTCTGGATTATTATAAGATCTGTAAGCCGCCCCCCCCAGAGAGAGAAAGATACAGCATAGCCCTGCTAATATTGTGTCCTGCTTATGTCCTATCCACAACCACTTAAAAAACAAACAACAAAAACGTTTTTTCTTGTGAATTATGTGAAAGTTTACAGACTAGACCATTGATTTTCCATTCGATGGTTCACACTGGATTAGCTTCAGCTCATTCATGGTGCTCTGTGTTTATCCCACGTTCCTTGTTCCCGTGTCTCCTTCTCTCCTGACCGTCTGGGCTCTGTTCATGGGTCACCGCTGCCCTTTCATGTTGGTGGTTAGCTATTCTCCCGTGGAGGAGGGGTGAATTTCACACCCGCAGCATTGTGGTGGTTAGGTGCCATCGGGTCGGCTCCAGCCCATAGCGACCCTGCCTGCCCCAGGACAAGACACTGCTCCGTTCTGCACCCTCCTCGTGATCATTCTTGAGTGGGAGTCCGTGGATGCCGCCGTGGTGCCACGCCATCTCCCTGAGCGCCTTCCTCTCTTTCCACCTCCCGTCCATTTTCCCAAGCACAGTGCCCTTCCCAGGAACTGGTCTCTCCTGACAACATGTCCACAGGGATTCAACGTCTGCCCTTGATAAAAGGTATCAAACTGGCATTAACCTGAAGAGTTACTAAGTATTATAGTCTGGGGAGCTCCACCGGTCTCTATCCTATCAGCAACTGGCCCGCTTTGTCAGCTTGACGTTGCCACACTCTCTGTGTAGTGTGATGATAGACTTGGTCTCTCTGTAGGGCTGGGTGATTGTGTGTGCAGCCCACCCGATGTCGATCTGTCCATCTGTTGCACATTTTCATTGTTTCCATTTGCGTGTATGTGTGTGTGTGTGTTAGTAGCAGAACAGGGACCAGGGGTGTCTACTGGGCATGCGCCAATTCAGGCCCTGAGGTGGTGGTGGTGGTGGTGGTGGTGCGGTACACCTGGATCGGCCCAATCTAGGCCAGGTGGGCTTAATTCAGCCAATGGGTCAACCAGTACCATCGACCACGCCTCCCAGCAGAAGGCCCAAAAAGGCCGGAACCTGGAGACCACCACTCTATTTTTCCAGGTGCTCCTTGGCCTTCTGAGGTCAGGCTGTGTCTCTCTCGCTGGCTATCTATCCGTCTGTCTGTCTGTCTGTCTATCTATCTATCTCTATCTCTTTCTCTCTCTTCCTCCTCAGGCCACCACGTGTGGGTGTGTAGTGCCATGTGGGTGCCTGCGTTCAGTTACTGTAAAGCCTGAAACCTTTTCTATCCTTTATAAAACCCACTGGGATCACAACCTAGGCTTCCGTGTGAAGTCTTTCCCGTGTGAAGCCAAGGAACCAGGCATTTCCCACCCGAGGACTCTTAACAGAAGGTTGTGCCATGAACCCGTGGGCAGGTTTCTGTTTGCCGTCAGCCTTCACGTCTCGTTTCCTGGGTTCTCCTGGGATGGGGATGGCAGGCCACCTTCACAGGGTTTTCAGGTGCTGACCTTTCAGCAGTAGAGGGCCAGGCCTTTCTTCTGAGCATCTCTGGGTGCACGCGAATGGCTGGCCTATCAGGTGGAGGTCAACTGCACCAACAATCGACACCAGCCCCCAACAAAGCAGAGAGCAAGCAAGCCCACTGGCATCAGCCATTTCTGACTCAGTGGTCCCATAGGACAGAGTAAAAGGGCGCCGTGGCTTTCTGAGACCATCAGCCTTCATAGGGGCAGCCTGCCTCCTCTTCCTCCCAGGAAGCAGAGAGTGGCGTCTAACCACCAGCCACCTAGTTAGCAGCTCAGCACTTAACCACTTAACCCGCAGTGACTCTGAGGCTCCTTTGCACCATTCAGGGACTCCTCAATTCTCAGAAGGGGGCTTCTAGGAGAGGGCTTCAAAAAAGTGTGGAAAGAGGCCACTGTCCTTGGTGCCCCCACGAGTCCCACATGTCGCCTTGCTGTTGTTAGGTGTCATGAAGTCCATTCTGACCCACAGCGACCGGATGCACATCAGAACAAAACACTACCTGGGCCTGCACCGGCCGCACAATTGTTCCTGTGCCTGAGCCCGTTGTTATCGCCACTGTGACAACCCATTTCTTTGATGACCTTCCTTGTTTTCCCTACCCCTGTACCTTATCAATCATGATGACTTTATTAGTCTAGGTACTTAGGAGAAATAAATCCACAGCGACTCATGTATAAGAGAGTTTTATGTAAAGAAAAGGTGCATCACGAAAACATCCCAACCCAATGCTGCCCAAGCCCACAAGTCCAACATTAACCCATTAACCCAACACCAGTCCACAAAGTCCTCCACCTCACAAAACAGAGGCAATGATGCCGACTGCAGGAGGAAAGCTGAGTCAGTGAACGAATAAGTGTCTCAGCACTAGCAGGGTCTCCACACGGCTGCTCCAGCACCCAGGGCTGCATCGGGATAGGTCCATGCGGCTTCTCCTTGGGGATGTCTTGTAGGAAGTCAATCTTGCAAGCTGAAGCAGGGAACTGCTAAGGCAGCTGCACTCGGTGCGACCATCCCAAAACAAGAGACCCGAGAACTAGAAAGGTGAGGCTCACCACCCATTTATCCCTCCGCCTTTCAACCAGCCCCACATGTGATTATCGGCCAGGCTGGCACAATTCACTAACTCAATGACCTTCCCCAGGGCCGGGTTTCTCCAGAAGATGTCAGAGCAAGTCCCGCCATCCGTGCCTCTAAGGAGCATTCTGGCTGTACGTCTTCCGAGACAGATCTGTGGGGTTTTTTGGCCGTCCGTGGGGCGTCCAAGATTCTTGGCCAGCGCCACAATTCAAACGGGTCGCTTCTTCTTCAATCTTTGGGGCTGAAGGCTTCTTCAGTCTTCAGTATGTGTTTCTTTGTAACTAACTATGATCTGCCACAAGCAAGAGGGAAAAGATAAGGGGGAACAAATGGAAATGATCAACATCCACCCCCACCCCCAGGGGAATGAACAACAGAAACGTGGGTGAGGGAGACAGCGGACAGTGTAAAATATGAAAATAAAAATAATTTCTAAATTATCAACGGTTCACGAGGAAGGGAGGGTGGGAGAGGGACGGGAAAAGAGGAGCTGATACCAAGGGCTCAAGCAGAAAGAAAATGTTTTGAAAAGGATGATGGCAACATGTGTACAAATGCGCTCGATACAATGGATGTCTGGATTATTATAAGATCTGTAAGCCGCCCCCCCCATAAAATGATTTATTAACATTAGAAAAATAAAAGTATGGAAGTCAATGGGGAAAATAATAAAATAAATTTTAAAATAAAAATAATAAACTAAAAAGAGGGAAAAGATATAATCTGAATAGAAATAAGTAAAAACAAACATAAATAAAAAGCTAACATTCTGCAAAAGAGAGGGAGCAAACAAGGTCCCAGTCTTGGAGCCCCTCCGGATTCCTTACCCGTCAGATCTAGACCTTGAGCTGAGGGCGGCAAAGAGAGGAAAGGTTGGGTTCATGAGGGAAGGGAGAACGGGGAGGGAGGGAGGAAAATGAGGAGCTGATGCCAGGGGCTTATGTGGAGAGCAAATGTTTTGAGAATGCTGAGGGTAACGAACGTACAAATGTGCTTGACACAATGGATGTATGGATGGAGTGATAACAGTTGTATGAGCCCCCAATAAAATGATGAAAAACCAATAAATAAATAATATGGGGGGCGCGGGGAGAGAGGAGAGGTTAAAAGTGAAACTGGGGTGGAGTTCAGGGCAGGTGAGCTGGTCTTTGGGATTGGCTGGGTGGCAGTGGGCTGGGGGTTGGGGTGGACTCGGGTTGGGGCAGGGTGGACAGAGAGAGGGTCAGATGCAGCGGATGGAAGGGGTCTTGTCTTTGAAAAGGTGGTGCTGACAACAGCTTCACTGCACATCCTCACACTGATGCCTCCCCTTTGCACCCTCCAACCCCCCCCTGTGGTCCCCTCTGCAGGACAGGTGCAGGGGTGCCCACCCTGCCGGAGTTCAGTGACTTTGTTTCGTCCACTTTTCTAGCACCCCTCGGTTCCACTCGCTGCCTGCTGGGCGGATGAGGACTGTCCTCCAGGGGAGAAAGGGTCGCACAGCCACGGTACTGGGGTCTCTAGCCTCCCACACCCTTCTCAAGGGGCTCCCTGCCGGGAGGGGTCCTGGGGATGGGGCAGGTCTGGCCCAGCCTCTGTGCCCTGTCTCCCCGGGCCCCTTTCCCCAGTCCCTGTGGGCACACGGAGCTCTGGAGTCTATCTTGTTTCCAAGGCATCAAAACAGGCCGGTGTGTGGTGTATAACGCCACCCACAGTACCTGTGAGGTCTACGGCTGGTGCCCCGTGGAGAGCAGTGTTGTGCCAGGGTAAGTTTCCCCGCTCCCCCTCCCCTTGACAGGACCCCCAGAACCCAGGACGCCTGCCCTCACCAAGTCTCTCCACCCCCAGGAAGCCCCTGTTGGCCCAGGCGGAAAACTTCACGCTCTTGATCAAGAACACCATCACCTTCAGCAAGTTCAACTTCTCCAAGTAGGCCTGGGTGACGCTCGTGGGGCCCACCGCCCAGGCCCAGGCCCCCGCTGCATCTGACCCCTCTCTCTGTCCACCCTGCCCCAACCCAGATCCAATGCTCTAGAGACCTGGAACGCCACCTATTTTAAGCTCTGCCGCTACGATCCCCACGTCAGCCCCTTCTGCCCTGTGTTCCGCATCGGAGACCTGGTGCAGGCGGCCCAGGGGTCCTTTGAGGAGCTGGCATTGCTGGTGGGTCTGCAGGGCGTGGCCTGAGCGGGTGCAGGCAGAAGGCCCCAGACCCGCTGCTGGTGGGGCAATGGTGCCATGTGTGCAGGGCGGCGCCGTGGGCATCCGCATCCAGTGGGATTGCAACCTGGATGCCAGCTCTGAATGCCACCCCCACTACTCCTTCCAGCTGCAGGAGAAGAGATACAATTTCAGGTGGGCGTGGCCTCTCTCTCCCGGCCCCAGCCCTGTACCAGAGCTGCTAGACCTTGGCCAGCATCCGCCCCCACCCATCCCCCAAAGGCAGACCACACCCTGCCTGCCACCTGGATGCTTCCTGCTGTGTGCATGAGCCTCCCTAAGCAGAACCCATCTCCACCCAGTCCATCCGGACTCCTCGGGCCCTTACAGAGAGTTTCTGAGACTGCTTGTCTTTTCGGGCGCAGACACCCCATCTTTTGAGGCTGGTGCAGCTGGTGGGCTTGAATCATGGGCCTTGTGGTTAGTAGTCCAATTGCCTAAGGCTCCCGAGTGGGGGGTGAGAGTCTCAGGAAGAGGGTTCGGGGCCAGGAGGGAATGGCCTCAGTCACCTTCTCTTGCTCAGGGACCCTCTTGGCTCCCCCTCATTTCCTCCCATGCCCCTGCCTGCCTGCCTCCCAACCAGCACTTCTCTGCACCCTATCTTATTCCCAGCCTCCCCCTCCATTCTGTAGGGGCCTTTCCTTCCCTTCCTGGCCGTTTTTTTGGGGGGGGGGGGGGATCAATGGGAACGCAGAAAAACTCCAGACTCGTACTACAGATACCTGTCATCTGAACGGACCTGCTTCCCCTGTTTGTCTCTGTGCTTCCTCCCAGACGGAGCAGTGGTCCTGCTGTGTAAATTCCCAATGGGAGCGTTTGAAGGGAAGTGGCAGACTCCCAGACAATTACCCTTTTCAACAACCCCCACCCCAGAACAAGAACCTTCCCCACGTGGTGACTCGACTAGTGTCACACTTACAATCTCCAGATTCCACTGTCACAGAAAGACCACAAAGGGGGGTGGCTGTCAGGAACAGAGCTTGACTTTTTTTCAGTTTGTGAGGTTAGAGATGCAAGTACAGCGTGCTGGCTCTAGGGGGCGCTTCCTCTGATGCCCAGGGAAGACCCTGGTCTCTTTCAGCTCCTGTAAGCCCATAAAGATGGACAGTTTTTGAAAGCCTGGGAGCAGTTCTACTCCATCCTATGGGGTCTCTGTGAGAACAGACTGGATGGCAGTACATGGGGGTCTTCCTTGCAAGCTCCCATGCACATCCACTGAGCCCAGAACTGAAGGCCTACATGGTATTTGCATGTAGGGTCGACTCCCTGCCCGGACCTGCACCCCCCACCTCTGTTCTCCAGGTCCTGCCTTGGGACTTCCTGAATTCCGCAAAACCAGGCCAAGAACAGAACCGTCCCTGAGTGTCTCCTTCTCCCCTAGGACAGCCACTCACTGGTGGGAGGCCCCTGGTGTGGAAGCTCGGAGCCTGTTCAAAGTCTATGGGATCCGGTTTGACATTCTTGTCACTGGGCAGGTAGGGCCAGGCCGGGGGTGAAGGGTGACTGGGCCTGGGAAGGTACAAGGGGCTCAGCTGGGGCTCTCTCAGGCAGGGAAGTTCGGGCTTATCCCAACCTTCATTACCCTGGGCACAGGAGCTGCGTGGCTGGGCATGGTGAGTGTGGCCAGCCTTGGGGTGAGGGCTGGGGGATGGTCAGAGAGGGTAGCAGTGGATGTAGGGGCGGGGTGGTAGCGGGGAGGAAGGGGACAGATCATGAGTCTCCCCTCCTCTCCCAGGTCACATTCTTCTGTGACCTGCTGCTCTTGTACGTGGACGGACACGCCCATTTCTACAGGAGGAGCAAGTATGAGGAGGTGAGCAGTGGTCGGCCTAGCGGCCAAGTTCTAGTTCCAGTTCCCTCCCAAACTCTCGCCCCCGGCTCTGACTTTGCTGTCTGGCCCCTGCAGGCCAAGGCCCCAAAGGCACCGGCCAACTCTGTGTGCCGTGAGCTGGCTTTCGTGCCCCCCTTGGCTGGCCTGGCCCCAGCCCCAGGACACCTGGTTGGTCCCATCCAGAAGCTTCCTGAGACTCCTGCTTGAGGCTGGCGGCTCTTGGAGACCTCGTGGATGAGGCAGGCTCTGCAGGACTGGGGTTTGCGCAGATCTGCTGGCACCTCAGGGCTTCCGAAACTGTGGCCTGTGCCTCGGCTGTTGAACGGAACCTCCCACTGACTGTTGGGGATGACAGCCTGTTCTCCCTCCAACCCTCCCTGCCCACAGCCCTTTACTGAGCTCTGTGAAACCCGAGCCAAAGCCCTGGGGTAGTGTCCACTGCTCTTAGGAGGCTAGGCCACCCACAGCCCTTGTCTCTGCAGCTCTGGGGTCCCATTAGTGGAAAGAGGCACGAGGGGGCAGATGGTCTGCGTCTCAGGATCCCAGGTAGGGCATGATGGCCACTCCGCCCGGCCACGCCTGCTCGGTCCTGAGCACCAGCTAGTTACTTTCCAGCGACAGCTTCAGGGGACGATGGGGGAACTGGATGGCGGGGCTGAGATCCCATGAGCCCTCGGGGCCTCTTCATTATTGGAGCCCACCATCCCCCTAGGAACTCTGGGAATGGACAGTCTATACATCTGTAATTCACTACCACGCCAGGGGACTGTCTGACCCCTCACCCCTGTGCCCCCCAGCCCAGAGCCCTTGACCTTCAGCAGAGGTGTGTGACTGTGAGCAAGCTACCAGAGTGTTTAGAAGTGTCCTATGCAAGGACAAGAGGCCCTGCTGGCCTCCAGTTGCTTGTGGGTGCTGGCTGTCAACCTCCCCCAGGCTCTGTTTCGTTATCCAGAGAATTCCCAGGGCCTTGAAGACTGCAAGGGAGTAAGCTGCAGGGACAGAGGCCTCCCGGAGAGGTGAGGGGCTGCTGGGCCCCTGGATGCTTGCGAACGGAGCAGCGGGGACCATGTCACAGGTCTCGGGTTGGGCAGGCACCCCAGTAGATCAACAAAATCCTTGTGCTCCCATGACCACTCAGTCCCTGGGAAGATGCCCCGGGGAGGTGGGCTCCGAAGAGCTGGGCTGGCTGAGTGGCCGGGAGGTCGGGTGCTCCCTGCAGAGCCACAGGGCCCCAGCTGTGCTTGGAGTAAAGCCTGTCAAAGTCACCAGCTCCCTGCGTCATCTTTGCTGAGCAGGATGGGAAGGAGGAGGGGAAGTGAGCAGACCTGTGTAGCATTGCCAGGGAGACACCGTTGGGAGGTGGGGTGGGGGAGACATGCACAGGGTGCAGAAGGGGTCTTGGCTTCCTGGGGGTACCCTGGACTGGGTGAGCCTCCCACCCCACCCCACCCCCCAGCCTCCAGGGGGCCTGGGAGGGAGCCAAGTCTAGCCCTGAGTGCTTTCTTCCATCTGTGCACTTTCGCCTCCAGACTGTGTGGGTGGATGGAGCACGTGGGAGCGTGGGTGCTGGAGAATCAGAACAGCGACCCAATCCTGGAAAATCCACGTGTGGAAAACGCCCAGACATATGGCCATGTGGCCCATGCACAAGCGCGCACGCGCGTGCACCCCATACTTCTGTGTTCCTGACAGGCCTTGGGTACATGCTGTGTTCTCTGGGAGACCGTGATGCTAAGGCCCCATTGGGGATCAGAACTGTCCAGGAAGGAAGGGCTCAGCTTCTCCTTCCCAGACAACCCCTGTCCCAACCCCGCCCCCCCCACCCCATCTGGAGGCACAGGGCCTGGAGATGAAGTCGGCCCATCCCATCCTAAAACTGAAAAAAAAAACAAAACAAACCAGCACACTCCCATAGAGTTGATGCCAACTCACGCAGAACTGCCTCTGTGGGTTTCTGAGACTGGAACTCTGGCCAGGACCAGAAAGCCCTGTCCTTCTTCCGCAGAGCAAAGGGGTGTTTTCAAAATGCTGACATTATGGTGAGCAGCCCAATGTGTAACCACCATGCCCACCAGAACTCCTCTACATACCCCCCCCAACCCCCATCGTCCCTGGGGAGGTAGGTTGCTGCTGATCCACATGAGGGGTGGCCCCTGCACGGGGCTGAGCAGAGGGCCCTGGCCAGACAGGAGGTATCCAATCCCGAGCCCAGCCAGCGTCACTTCCCCCTTGTAGAATCTGATTGCTATGGGCTGACGACAAGCTCCAGATTCCCAGTGGGTGAGGGAAGACAGAATGCCACAGTAACCACGCCGTGGGCCGCGTGGATGGCCAGCAGTTATTATTGTGTGAACCCTGAGGCTGCAGGACTTTTCTGCCTGCCCACCACCTCACAGCCCCGCTCTCTGAGACACCCAAAGTTCAGCACCGTGGCTCAAGTCCTAGGCTCCCAACTTCAGGACCCAACTTCACGGGCTGGCTGGCCGTTCCATGCAGTCAGGCTCCGGGACAAGTGCCTGGCCAGTGGGCTGCACCGCCTGCACTGTGCCCTCCAGGCCGCCGCTGGGAAACACCACATAGCGCGTGGTCGTCAGCCCCAGGGGTTCCCGAAGATTCTCCTTGCTGTGTCTGATGCCATAGCCGAAATACACAGTCAGTCCTGCAGGGGTGCAACAAGACTGAGGAGCAGCTCCCCTCCTTCCCCCTCCCTCTCCAATCATGCAGGGTCCTGATCCCCAGGGTCCCCCTCGGGTCCCCACTCACCGACCAGCAGCCAGATGCAGAAGCGGAGCCAAGTCAAGTAGCTCAACTTCAACATGAGACAGACATTGAGGAGGATGCTCAGCGCTGGAATCAGGGGCACCAGGGGGATCTGAGGGGACACGGGCAGGGCTAGACGGGGCTGCGACACAGATCGCTCAGCCCCGCAGCCTGACTTGGCGGAAAACCCCAGAGCGAGCAGTCAGTGGTTCAGCCCCACCAGCTGTTCCATGGGAGAAAGAAGAGGCTGTCTGTTCCGTGAACGTCTACAATCTCAGAAACCCACACGGGCAGTCCTACTCTGACCTACGGGGTTGCAGGGAAGCTGAATCCGCTTGACAACAGTGGGGTTTGGGGTTTTGGAGAATCTGAGGATGTCCGCGGGTGGTGCAGACAATCAGCGTGCTTTGTTGCTAACTGAGGAAGATGAGCCATCGAAACCCACCCCTAGAGGTGCCTAGGAAGAAAAGTCTGGCGGTCAGCTTCCCAAAGGCCATTCCCTGAAAAACATCATGGAACACCATTCTGCCTGGACACACAGGAAGTGGCCATGAGTCGGAAGCAACTCTATAGCAACTGGTTTGGCAATTTGGAGTTGATCTTCAGCACACCAGGCAGAAAGGCAGGGGGATACTCATATTGGCCTCCTACCCCTCTGAGCCTTGGCTCCATCTCTAGCAGCAAAAGAGAGGGGCCAAGACCCCAAGGCTTGGGACTGGGCGGAGCGCACGTGTGCGCTAGCTGGGAGACGTACCCGGAAAGTGTCCTGTTGGTGCTGTTGCTGGTAGGTTCCCAGGACCAGCAGACTGAGCAGAAACATGCTGCCGCTGACCAGGATCAGCAGGATGTAAGCCCAGCCCGGAAGGGACAGGACCGAGCCACCGAAGACTACCACACAGCCCAGTGTGATGGCGGAGGCTACCAGGATGCCGACCGCCCACATCACGGCAGCTCCGGGGCCACAGCGATCCAGGAAACCCAGGTAGCGTCTAAAGGCGGGTCGTAGCTGCCCTGGCTCAGTGGCTGAGGCTAGCCCAGCGCTCACTAGCTGTAGCTGATCTGAGAAGGAGTTGTGCTCCTTGCTCAGGGGGCCTGGGCTGGGCGGGCTCGGGGAGCTGGGTGGAGAGGCCTTCTGGAAGCGTAGTACGATGATGCTGGTGGCCACGAAGGTGTAGGCCAGCAACGTGCCGATGGACAGGAACTGGACCAGTGCCTCGAGGTCCAGCAGTAGCGCCAGGAGGGCCATGAGGACCCCGAACACCGCAATGCCCACCATGGGCACTTGTGTCCGGGGGTGGATGCGGGCAAACATTTGAAAGAAGAGCCCGTCGGCGGCCATGGCGTAGACGATGCGTGGAAGGGAGAAGAGATTGCTAAGCAGGACGGTGTTCATGGCTGCAGCAAATGGGGGAGGGGGCTGGTCAACATGGCGGGCAGGCCTGCCAGGGGCCACTGGTGGGGAGGGACCAGGGTGCAAGCAGCCAGCCCCTTGGGAACATGAGCAAGATCACCACCACCCAGGAAAAGAGAAGTCCAGTTTAGGACCCATTGGAGCACCTGCCATGCACCCAGAAAGTACAGTGTGGGGCCCGGGCATGTGAGTGGGTCCCTCCCAGGAAGGTTTAGTGGAGAATCTCTAATAGTTACGGTCTCCCTGGACCCTGGGCACAGCTGGTACAACGGAGGCCTCCCTTCTTCCCCGTACCTGTCCCCACCCTGCCCTCTGGACCACTCACCGCAGATGGAGCCGACGGCCACAATGACCCCAGCCCAGCTGTAGCCACGCCGAAAGAAGGCATCGGCCAGCGCCGAGTCCGGGTCGAGGCTGTGCCAGGGCACCATGAGGGTGAGCACGGTGGAGACCAGAATGTAGGCGCTAGCCGCCAGGCTGAGGGAGATGGCTATGGCCAAGGGCACCGCCCTCCGTGGGTTCTGGGCCTCCTCGCTGGACGTGGCAATGACGTCAAAGCCGACGAAGGCGTAGAAGCAGGTGGCAGTGCCAGCCATGATGCCCGAGAAGCCATAGGGGACAAAGCCCCCTTCCTCCTGGCTCCAGTTGTGCGGGCGGGCCAACACGAAGCCCAGGATGATGATGAAGACGATGACCACCAGGCTGATGGCCGAGAACGTGTGGTTGACCCAGGAAGAGACTCGGGCTCCGAAGGAGACGAAAGTGGAGGCCAGCAGCAGGACGCCTGCAGCCAGGAAGTCTGGGTAACGGGCCAACAAGGGCACATCCCAGATGCCCAGGTGAGTCTCGGTGAAGTTTCGGATTTGGTGGCTGAAGATGGCGTCCAGGTAGCCGCTCCAGGCGCGGGCCACAGCAGCGCCCCCAATGAGGTACTCCAGAAGCACATTCCAGCCAATGAGAAAGGCCCACAGCTCCCCCATGGACACGTAAGTGTACAGGTAGGCAGAGCCCGTGCGGGGTACCCGGGCCCCGAACTCCGCATAGCACAGGGCGGCGAGCAGGGAGGCCACAGCAGCCACGGCGAAGGACACTAGTACTGCGGGGCCGGCCATCTCCTTGGCCACTGTGCCAGTGAGGACATACAGGCCTGACCCCACCATGCCGCCCACACCCAGCAGGGTCAAGTCCAGCGTGGACAGGCAGCGCCGCAGCGACGTGTCCATAGTCGACTCCTCCAGGGGCTTCAGGCGACTCAGCTTCTTGCAGAAGCGGGCTAGGCTGGCAGCGCTGGGCAGTCCGCGGGCCATGGTGGGCAGCAGAGAGGGGCACAGAGCGCGCTGGCACCTGCCTGGGCCAGAGAGAAATGAGAGGCTGTTTGGCCTGCTTGGCCAGCCTGTCAGGCCCTTCCTGGTCCGCCCATCCAGGCGCTCTGAGCCCGCAGGTCCTGCAGACAGGTGGTCACCGGGCAGCTCCCCAGGTGGTGTCTGCCCACCCCGGGGCAGTGGAAGGGGGGCCAGTCGGAGCGGGACCTGAAGAGGAGCAGCGTGGCAGGGGGTGGGGAGGGCAGCTTCGCGGAGCTCTGACCAGGAACCAGTCCAGGGAAACCCGAGGCTTCCTGGGGCCTCCACCAAATGGCCTGGATCCGAAATGGGAGTGGCTCTGCGGCCAGGGCGTGGCCCAGCCGCCACCCGGCCTCAGACAGCGACAAGAGCACCCCCTCCCTGCTGCCTCCGATGACAGTGAGGACCGGACCGGGCCCGGCGAGCCGAGCCGGCAACGAAGCGGGAGCCCCGGCCCAGCGCCCTGCAGCCCAAGCCCCGCGCATCCCCCGCACCGGGAGCCACCAAATGTCGCAGCCAGAGCCAATCCCACCTCGCCTCGGTTCCCAGGTGTTTGAGTTCCCCGCCCCTCTCCCCCCGCTGCGACACAGATCGCTCAGCCCCGCAGCCTGACTTGGCGGAAAACCCCAGAGCGAGCAGTCAGGTGTTCAGCCCCACCAGCTGTTCCATGGGAGAAAGAAGAGGCTGTCTGTTCCGTGAACGTCTACAATCTCAGAAACCCACACGGGCAGTCCTACTCT
>NW_022103926.1:9971802-9987532 GCF_000313985.2 Echinops telfairi
CGTGCCCCCGCCCAGGTCTGGCACGCAAACCCTCCTGGGTCCCACCCCCACACGCACCCCCAGGTCCCGCCTCTTCACGCACCCCCTTATGGATCCTGCAAGCGCAGCTTCCTGGATCTCTCCCCCGCACGCACCCCCTCCTGGATTCCACCCTCCCCCCCTCCCCTAGGAGCCTCGCACACCCTCTGTCGGATCTGGCATGCACCCAGTTCCTCCGCCTACTGGTTACTGTCCCTGGGCTGCCCTGCATTCAGACGCTACCTTGTGCCCCCATCGGCCCCTGGATCCCACCCTCTTGCTCCTTCCTACCCGGGGCCCCTACCCCAGAGCTGGATCCTGCCAATGTACCACACCCTCACCACCACCCCAGGCCCCACATGCTGCACCCTGCCCCTCACTTCCACCCTGGGCCAGGATCCCAGAAACTCATCTAGGCCGCCTAGTCCTCCAGCCCTGCATCTGGATTCCACCCAGCAGTGACACCAGCACATCCCCTGTACACAGGTACCTGCCTCACCAGGTCAAGACCAGAGGTCCCCAGGTCATGATCAGCACAGACGAGTCCCTGGAGAAGGACATCATGCTTGGCAAAGTAGAGGGGCAGTGAGAGAAAAAAAAAAGAGGAAGGCCCTCAATAAGATGGATTGATACAGTGGCTGACACAGCAGGTTCGAACCTAAGAACAATTGTGAGGATGGCGTAGGACCAGACACCAGACACGTGTCATACTGTTGTGCTTGGGGTGGCCATGAGTGGGACCCTACTAGATGGCACCTAACAACAAGAAGGAAAGCTGATCACTGTGTGGTTCACAGACAAAAATGGCCCAACAAATAAATGGCTGGTCCAGGGTCACCAGAGTGGGTTGAAGGGGCGGCACGAAGGCGCAGGTCTGGGACTCCTGAGCCCATCCACTTTCTATGACACCAGATGCCCCAGTGAACCCTCCCCTTAACACATAGGCGCCACCCAACTGAGCACCGTCCAGCCCCACCTCCATCCCAAATTGGATGCTCCCTGCACCTCTCAGGTACAACACCAGGTTGGCTGTAAGCCAGATCACATGTTGGGAAGCGAGCAGTTAGCTCCCGAGAACCAGCCAACCAGCATCTCCACCCACAGACAATGCTCTGGAGAGAACAAGCTACCGTAGGGTGGGCTGCCTAGGGCCTCCAGCATGAGCCCATCGAGAACCTCAATGCCATTGGTGTTCCGGTCAGACTCCTGCTTGTAGCCATTAATGGACACTCCATACCGGTGCCCATCCCATAACTGTGGTTCCCCATCAGGCAAACATCACCCCTCCCCCGCCCCCAATTTAGACTTAGCTTTCTTGAGCCCAGGGAAGGGGGTGGGGCTGGGGTCTTCATTCTTTCCCTGTTTCCACTGCTCTCAACGTAAAAACATTGATGTCAGCCTGCTCATGGCAAAAGGACAGCGACTGAACCAAGCATAGCAAAATCAAACCCCAGCAGCCACCCTTCTCTTGCCCCATGAATGTTGCAGGCATGAGTTTCCAACTTGGTAAGTCATCCCTGGAACTGGATCTTGGCTATATTGGCATCTGCATTGTTGACACAATGGTTGGCCATGTGCTGGTGGATTCCTAGACAAGAGGGTGCCCCTTGGAATGCTGGGCCCTGGGCTCTTTCCATATTTGATTGATAGTAGTTTGAGGAACAGATAACAGGTCCCCTATCCTACCCTCGTGCTGCCTAAATATAACTAACATTTGTCCCAAATGTCAGGTAAATCCAGAAAAAGGTTATTCAAATCGAGAAACTGGGGTAGTTTTATCAAGGAAGCTTTGCACTGGTATAGTGATTCACCAACTCCCAATTCTAGTTTATCCAGAGAAGGACTTCCACCCTCTCTTTCATAGGCATCAACATATCATGGACACTTGAGGCCAAGCATGGTGGGTGCACTGGTTGTGTGGGTGTGGGTGTGGGTAGTGGTGCAAAAAGAAGATAAGTAACAAATGTTTACGCCTACAATTCAGTGACATCAATTACATTTATCATGCTGTGTGACAATTGTTAGGTGCCATTGAATTGGTTCCGACTCACAGCAACTGTAGGCACAACAGAACGAAACACTGCCTAGTCCTGCATCATCCTCACAATTGCCCCTCTGCGTGAGCCTGTTGTTGCAGCCACTGTGTCGATCCGCATCGCCGAGGGTCTTCCTCTTTATCCCCACCTCCCTTCTTGACCAAGTATGGGGTGCTTCTCCAGGTACTGGTCTCTCCATTAGCACTGTTCTTTGCAAAAACATCCCACCGTGTTTCCTAGGCAATGCCTCTCTCCCACCTGTTAGCCTTTCCAGCCACCACTTCAGATGTATGTATTTAATCTCATTGATGGCAGTCCGTACAACGGAGCACCCTCATCCCAGGTCCTCCTCGTGTTGCCTTTTACATCCCTCCTTCCTTCCTAAGGGAGCCCTGGTGGTGTTGTAGTGGTTACTCATTGGGCTGCTAACTGCAAGGTCAGCAGTTCGAAACCATCAGCTTCTCTGAGAGAGACCAACAGGCCTTTCTATTCCCATCAAGAGTTACAGTCTTGGAAACTCATCAGGGCCATTCTACCCCATCATATAGGGTCACTGTGAGTCAGCATCAACTCGATGGCAGTGAATTTGATTTGGGGGGCTTTCTTTCCTAACCAATCTGAAATTTGTTTGGGGTAAATAAATAATGACCTTTTGGTCTCAGATGGTTGATTATTCTCATAGGATTCTCTGTAACATTTTTTTCCCCTAAGTAGATTATTAGGACTTTGGGTTGAAGCACCTTTGGGTGAACTTCACCTCCAAATGTTTGGTCATCAGGTGAATGCATTAACTATTTGTACCACCAGGAGCTCCCCAGCCCTGGGAACAACTAATACCTTTGCTCTCCATTTGACTGCTTCATGTAAGTAGGATTCAACAATATTTCTCTTTCTGAATCTGACGTGTCTAATATCAGATTCACCATAATGTCTTCTTCTATGCCACAGCATGTAGCAGGACTTAATTTCTCTTTATGGCTGGTTGAGGAATTTTGTGTTAGACTGGGTTGACTAGAGAAACAAATCCAGGGACACTCATATATGTATGAGAAAGAGCCTTCTATCAAAGAGCAATTGACTATTAAGAAAACATCCCAGCCCAGTCCAGACCAAATCCATAAGTCTGATATTAAACCATAAGTCCAACAGTAGTCCAAAAATCCTTCTTCAGACTCACGCAGTCACATGCAGTGATGCAGAATGCAGGAAAATCACAGGCCAGTGGGTGGAAAGGCTTATGGATCCAATGACTCTGGAAGCATCTCAGGGCTGGCTCGGATCTTCACGTGGCTCCTCCAGCTCTCTGAGTGTGCCTCTTCAACAAGAAGGTTGTTCCTCTTCAACAGGAAACAAAGAGAGAATGTGGCCCGGTCCCGGGGAGAAAGAGCGGAAGTTCCCAGAATCCTCATGAGAAGGCCACGCCACGGAAGGCATCATCAGGCTGTGACCTGGTTGACAGGCTAGACTCCACCCCTACACATCTTTATCAAGTTGACATGAAATTATGTAATTACCACAACCCTTTATATAGGATCCCTAAGAGACTTGATGGTATAGTGGTTACCCGTTGGGCTGAGATCTGCATGATCAGCAGTTCGAAACCACCAGCAGCTCCTCAGGAGAAAGACTGGGCTTTCTACTCCCGTCAACAGTTATAGTCTCAGAAACTCACAGGGGTCACTATGAGTCAGCACTGATTCAGTGGCAGTGAATTTGGTTTGGTTGAACTTTCATATGCTCCCATGGGTCTGTTCGTTTGCTGGACTGTGGTGGCCTGGGTGTTGCTGGGATGCTGGAAGCTATATGTCACTGGGATTTCAAATGGCAGCAGCGTCACCCAATGTGAACGGGTTTCAGTCACGTTTCCAGACTACGAACAAACTGAAGAAGGCTCTCACGGAGATGGATAGACACTGTGGCTACCACACATAGGAACTCTTGTGAGGACGGGGCAGGGTTTCCTTCTGTTGTGCACAGGGTGGCTGTGGGTCAGCCCCGATCCAGGGCACTAACGACAACCACAACCACCTTAATCCGAACATGCCAGGCGATGTTCATTCACGGGGTGGCACGTAGCAGTATTCATGTTTCTCTCTCCAGTGACGCATTTCTGTCGGGGTTCCTGCTCTCAGGGCTTTGCGTGGGAGAGAGATGTAACGGGGATTGCTGGGTCACAGGTAACTCCTGACTCCCTTTTTGAGGCCCTGCCAAACGGTTCTCCACGGCTGTGAGCTTTACGATGCCAGGGATCTGGGTGAGTGCAGGGCACAGACTGTACCATGCCAGGAAGTTACCCGAAGCAACCCTCTGGGAGGTGCAGTGACGATAAAGCACCACAATCAAAGAGGAAGGACTCAGCTCAGCTCATTTTACAAGACTTCTTTTGCTCTGACAGCCACGCCGGACAGGCCTCATCGCAACCGAAAGCTAGAAAGGTCCGATAGCCCATATGAATACAGGCACAACATTCCTCGGTCCAAACAGCAGTTGACCAACTCCAACCCTCTTCCTGATGAAAAGCACCCAACAGAAAGGAGATCAGAGGAATCCTAAGCCAGATAAAATCCATGACAAATCCTTGGCTTACAATATCCCTCACGCTGAAAGACTACATGCTTCTCCCCGAAGACCAGAAACAGGACCAAGGTGTCTGTAGAAATGGCTGCTAACGGGGGCAATTAGAACCAACTCCCATTGAGTGTATTCTGATGTAGAGTGACGCTATAGGTCAGAGTAGAACTGCTCTCTGGGGTTTCCTAGGCTAAAAATCTTTAAGGGAATAGAAAGCCGCGTCTTTCCCCTTGCAGGGTGGCTGATGGTTTTGAACTGCTGACCTTGAGGTTAACAGCCCAACACACAGCCATCACAGCACTAGGCCAAGCTCTGAACAGCCCAGGGCGAGGCAATTTGCCATAAGGGCTTCACCTGAGTGTGTCCTTGATGGAGATCACCTTCCTGGGGACTGTATAGTCACAAGTCATGCCCTGACTCCCTCAGGGACCCCCTGGACCAACACTGTGAGCCCCTCTCCCAATCATGGCCCCCAGCCGGCTTGGGGGGGGGGAAGGTTGTCCTCTGGTGACTATGATGTAGTGATTGGCTCCAACCATGTGTTTGTGACAGTTTCTTCTTTTTTTAATAAATCATTTTATTGGGGGCTCTTGTAAGAGCTCTTATAACAATCCAGACATCAATTGTTTCGAGCACATCTGTGCCTATGTTGCCATCATCATTTTCAAGACAGTTTCTTTCTACTTGAGCCCTTGGTATCAGCTCCTCTTTTTGCCCTCCCTCCTTGCCCCTCCTACCCTTGTGAACCCTTGATAATTTATAAATTATTATTGTTTTCATATTTTACACCATCTGCTGTCTCCCTTCACCCATGTTTGTGTTGTCCGGCCCCTGGGGCAATATGTTAATCATTGTGATCGGCTCCCCCATTCTCCCCTTTCTTCTCCCACCTTCCTCCTACCCTTAAGATATCACTACTCCCATTGCTGTTTCTCGGGGGGGTTATTTTATTTGTATCGGTGTACATGCTCCAGTCTAGCCAGGTCTGTAAGGTAGAACTGGGTTCATGACAGTGGGGGGAAGGAAGCATTAAAGAACTAGAGGAATGTTGTGCGCTTCGTCGGTGCTATACTGCACTCTGACTGACTTGTCCCTTCCTTGTGACCCTTCTGAGAGGAAGCCCAATTGTCTACAGATGGGCTTTGGGTCTCCACTCTGACCCTACTCATTCGCATTGGTATGATTGTTTTGGATCTTCTGATGCCTGATACCTGATCCTGTCAGCACTTCGTGATCACACAGGCTGATGTGCTTCTTCCATGTGGACTTTGTTGCTTCCCTGCTAGATGGCCGTTTGTTTAACGTCAAACCTTTAAGATCTCAGACATTGTATCTTTTAATAGTCAGGCACCATCAGCTATCTTCACCACATTTGCATATGCACCCATTTGGTCTTCAGCAAGAGTGTTGGGAAGGTGAGCGTCACAGAGTGCCAAGTTATTAGAACAAAGTGTTCTTGTGTTGAGGGAGTATGTGAGTAGAGGCCCAATGTCCGTCTACTTCCTTAATACTTAACATATAAATATATGCACATAGGCCTATATCCCTATCATTAAATATTAATGTATTTACATATGTACATGCCTATATTTAGACTTCTATAAATGTCCTTTGCCTCCTAGTTCTTTCCTCTATATCCTTTGACTTTCCTCCTGTCCAACGATCATGTTTGACCTTCATTGGGCTCTCAGTAATTCCTGTTGGCTACATTGCCCTTGATCAAACCCCACCAGGCATTCCACACCCTCCTCACCACCGATTTTAGATCTCTTGTTGTTCCCTTGTCCCTGGGTTTGTTGGCTCCCCCCTCCTTTTCCCTCACTTTCCCCTCTCCCCTGTTCCCCAGGAACCATCCATCTTGTTTTCTCTTCGGGATTGCTTATCTTGCCTATCTTATATAGACATGAAAAAAAAGAAGAAGAAAAAAGGGCCTATAAATAGTTCCAGGTCTGTGTGCTGACCCTTATGTATGTTTTCTGATCGAGTCTGGCTGCCAGCCCAGCCCTCCGAGTCTGAACTCTATTTTCGGTGTTCCTCGGAGACTTTGTTGCTTTGCTCCCCTTGCTCATCTGTTGCCCTCCCTTCATGTTTCGCCCCGGTGTGTGTGTGGGGGTGGTGGTGTCAGACTGGGCACAATTCCCACACTGTGTCTCCAGTGCTGTTCCCTGCAGCAGTGTGGGTCAGTGAGGGGATGTTGTGACTCACGGTGGGGGCGGCTCTATGATCCTCTCTGTGCCTTGGCTGCTCTGAGCAGCAGTGTCATCCACAGGGCTTGGTGGGCCAGGATGTGGTTCTCTCTCTCCCTCTCTCTTTGCTCCTGTGTGCTCTGGGCAGACCCGCCACTCTCCCCAGGCTGTATCTTCAGCGCTGTCCTCTGTAGTGCAATCTTCTGGGGAGGGGGTTGACATAGCTGGGATTGGGACCAGCCCCGCAGACCTGTGACAGTTTTCTTTGACCTCCCAGTCCCTTGTAGGTCATTATGACCTCGATATAATAGTCTTCCTTATTCAGATGACATGTCTCTATAATTATCTTGTGCTCGTTCCGTTTAAGACTTAATAATCTCTTTCCACTGCGTGCCGAGCGATGGGCATCTTGAGGAGCAACTGACACAAGTGCCCAAAGACCTGGGTCCAGAGAAAGCCTTATCACAAGAAGCGAAAGTATGAGTGGGGACGCCCCGGTGCCAACCTTAACATTGGCCCTCGCAGCATCCACACAGGTCATGTGAGAGGAGGCACAGGAAATCCACCATTCTAAGGCTGCATGTGGAGAACTTCTCCTGGGGTGTTGAGTGTTGTACTTGCAACACAAGGATCGTCAATGTTGTCTACAAAGCATCCAGCAACAAGCATCTCTGCACCAAGACCCTGGTGCAGAACTGCCTCCTCATTGGCAGCACACCACACCGGCATTGCTTCAAGTCCCACCATGCACTGGGCTGCAAGAAAGGGGCTAACCTGCCTCCCGATGAGGAAGAGATGTGAAACACAAAGCAATAGAAGAACATTCAGAAGAAATGCGATGAAAGCAAGAGAAGGCAATGTAACAACGATGAGAAATACAGCTTTCCTCTAGTTCCTAAATGTTTCCTCCCCGCTCCCACTACGATGACTCGAATTCGACCTTGCAAGTCTGGCTAGACCAGAGGATGTACACTGGTGCAGATAGGAACTGGAAATACAGGGAATCCAGGGCGGATGAGCCCTACAGGACCAGTGGTGTGAGTGGCGAAACAGGGAGGGTAGAGGGAGAGTGGGTAGGAAAGAGGGAACTGATTACAAGGAATTATATGTGACCTCCTCCCTGGGGGACAGACAACCGAAAAGTGGGTGAAGGGAGACGTCGGACAGGGCAAGATATGACAAAATAACAATTTATAAACTATCAAGGGCTCATGAGGGAGGGGGGAGCGGGGAGGGAGGGGAAAAATGAGAACGTAATGTCAAGGGTTTAAGTGGAGAGAAAATGTTTTGAAAATGATGTACAAATGTGCTTTACACAATTGATGTGTGTATGGATTGCGATAACAATTGTATGAGCCCATAATAAAATGTTTAAAAAAAAAAAAGAAAAACAAAAGAAGGCAAAAGCCAGCATCTGCCAGAGGAGCATTTCCAGCCGGGGCAAAGCCACTAGTAGGTCTCGCTCCAAAGAGCTGTAGTTCCAGCTTAGGGAAATCAAGGCTCAGAAAGAAATAAATCCTCCCATGCAAGCATCTGCCTTCAAGGTGTTTATTGGAGGGGTGTTGGTGGCGGGTCACACCTTAGTAAATGCTCCCTTTAAATAAAATGAAGGAGTTATCCTCTTTCTTCAGACACCTATCAACTAAGTTACATCTGTGAAGTTACCAAAAAAGGTCACGTTCCATCCTATCTTTGCAATGGCTTTAGCAGATTGCCTGTGATACTTCACATCTTAGCTTACAGCTTATTCAGTGATAAAACTGCTGTTGTCTTCATCTACATTTGTAAAAAAAAAAAGGGGGGGTGTTTCGGTGAAAACAGATTTTATTTTTAATTCTAATGCCCCTAGCGCATGCCCCATGTGATGTCATGCCTCCATAGCCTTCTGTTTCCTGCAGTTCCCCTTCCCATTTAATCCAGAGGCGATCTTTCAAATGGGCTCATGGAAGTGGGAGGAGACGCAGAAGGAGGCTTACATTTCTGCCAAGTCAATCCTCCGGGTCACCTTTCACTCCTCTTTTGCTTGGCGTGAGTTTCCATCGAGTCGGTTCCAACCCACGGTGACCGGGTCGGTCCCGTGTCACCTCACAGTTCTTGTTCTGTTGGAAGTCCATGGTTGCAGCCATGGTGTCCCTCCATCTCATCAAGGGTCTTCCTCTTGTCCGCTGCCCCTCTCCTTGACCAAGCAGGATGTCCTTCTCCAGGGACTGGTCCCTCCTGCCAGCATAGCCGAAGTCTGTAAGATGAAGTCTCGCCATCCTTGCCCCTAAGGAGCACTCTGGCCATGCTTCCTCCAAGACAGATCGGTTGGTGCTTTGGGCAGTCCATGGTACTTTCAATATTCTTCACCAGCACCACCGTTCAAATACGCCGATTCCTCTTTGGTCTTCTTTATTCAGTGCCCAACCTTCGCATGCGTATGAGGCCATTGAAAATAGTTACAATCTTTAACATAACCTTCCATTCGCATAAATACACAGTTATTTAACGTAACTGTGTATAAGTATTCTGAAGAAATAATCGTTTTTGAAAATATGCTTCATAGCATACCCTCCATCTTCTTGAATTAAAAAAAGATATATCAGCAGTGACCTTTGTACCCACAGTCTATACATGTCTACATAGTTCTGTTTGATCAATTCTAGTTATAATGACGGGACCAACTTTCACTGTTGGGTGCTTAATTACTGGTTTATGAACTGTGGTGTTCCTCCCCTCTTCCTTTGCTCAAATCTTTTTTTTTTTTTTTTACATTTGAAATATATGATTAAAAAGAGTATTTTAAAGCAAAGAAAAGAAAACACCCCGGCTTGAGTCAGGCTTACCTTAGTCCTCAAAGGAACATTTTTGCTTCTCAATACCCTAAAGAGGTCTTGGGCAGCAGATTTACCTAACACAACATATCTTTGGATCTGGTGCTTTCAAACTACTGACCTTGAGGCTAGCAGCCCAGTGTGTAAGCGCTACACCACCAAGGCTCCAGTGTTCCACCACCACCACCAATAAATGCCCTGCCACCTAGTCCACGATGACCCAGCAGTCTCTTCTCCTTGGATCCACCATCATTGCTCATGGATCCAGCAGTGGGGAGATCCACAGTGGCAAGGCAGCTATAAAAGTCAAGAGAAGATCAAGTGAGGCGCTGATACCAAGGCCTCAAGTACAAAGAAAATGTTTTGAGAATGATGATGGCAACAAATGTACAGATGTGCTTGACACAAGGGATGGATGGATTGTGATAAGCGTTGTATGAGCCCCCAATAAAATTATTAAAAAGAAAAATGAAGAGAAGATCTTGGAATGTTGTATCTGAGAAAGCCTTTGGGGGCAGAAACATTTTCTGTTACTGCACCATGTCTAGTTTTGGACAAATTGCAGATTCAAGGTGTTTTGAAGATGGATCAGTTTCCTTCTGATGTTGTGATTCACAGGTCAAGGTTTTTGTTTTGTAAGGTAAAACAGCTATTCTTTTATTTGTCTGTACCAATATTTGGAAGTCAGCAAGTCATATCGGTAGTGTTATTGCCATGATGCAGCAAAACACAAAAGAGCAGAATACAAATAAGACACAAGTTAGGGTTCGTAGCAAAAACAGAGCACAAGGGTAGAGGAAATGACTGAAGCTCCTTCTGACCAAACCTCCCCCTACTCCTAAATTGTTTAGTTAGAAGACTCCCAGTCCTATAAATTACAAATAACCCTTCACCACACAGCTTTGTACTTCCAGTTCCCATTCTTTCTTAAGGCCATATCCAAAAGATAGTCAAGGTAGCATTTTATATAGTCATTTATAGGCAGGGACATCATTGATCGTGCTGTCCAGAACAAGCAAGATAAAACATCAGGAGATTATTACTGAATTTTTGGTTAACTAGCAACCACAACCTTCACCCTGGACCTCCACATGATAGGAACCAGGAAAACCAGACTCCTGGGGCAAGAGAGTTCTGAAACGAGAAGTCCTACCTGAAAAGGAAGTATTGTCACTGCTCAGATAGACAAGGAGCTATAGGTCTGTCTTCAGCTCATCTTAAGATTGCACGCTCATGGACTGGCTTAAAAAGAAATCTAAAGTTTGTACGGCGTCCAGATCACAGACAGAAGTTTGCTGGAACAGAGCCAACAGGAATTCCTCCCTACAGTTCTGAAACAGGTTGTTCCAGGGCCGGCTGTCCGGGGACTGGTGATTCCAGGCTTGGGTGTACCGTGTCTGGCTCTTCCACACCTGGCTGCTGTTCCAGGTCTGTCTGTTCCAGCTCCACATGGGAAGGGTTCCAGAAGGAAGGTATCGTGGGTGGTGGGAAACACAGAGGTCCAGGTATCCTGCAGGTGCAGAGACCTTCTGAGTCCCCCCATGGTCATTCTTGGGCCACTTAGTGGTTTTCTTTTTTCATTTCCTTCTCTGGTTCTGAAACAAGATCTTCGCCTGTTTGTAGCTAAGATGCAGGACTTTGGGATGTGCTTGCATCTGCTGGAGGCGGGGACCTTTCTGTGTTTGAAATCTAGGCACAGCTGCATTTGAAAGAACACAGTTCAGAGCTTCTGTGTCTCACCTTGGCCTGTACTTTCCTTCTTCACTGAGCTTGGCTCTTCAGAATGTGGCAGTCGTACCAGGGGACTGGTGGGAGGGTCCGGGCTATCCTTCCAAGAAGCGGGCCCATGGAGGAAGGAGGAGGACAGACGGCTGTCCCTGAGTAGGGAGACTCAGCAGAGGACATTTGCAAGGATGTGTAATACCCCCACCCCCCCCACCCCCCGTGGTAGTTACAATCATTTGTCAATTTGAGAGGATTAAGAGTGAAGGGGTGGGGTCTAGCCTGTCAATCAGGTGATAGCCAATGAAGCCTCTGTGTGGGCATCGCCTTCTCCTGAGGATTCTGGGAACTCCGGTATTCCTCCTTGGAGGCAGGAGACACACTCTCTCTCTCTGCTCACTGAGAGACTCTCTACTGGCAAGCCACATGGGGCTATGCTGATGGCACCCAGATCCCTGAACCTGGAGGGGCCACTTGGAGACCAACACCAGCGCTGAGATGCTTCCACCATCACTGGATCCACAAGACTATCCTCTTACTGGCCTGTGATCTTCCTTCATTCGGCATCATTGCATGTGTTTCATGAGTCTGAAGAGGAATTTATAGATTGGTATTAGACTTATGGACTTGATCTGGCTGGGCTGGGATGTTTTCTCAATATTCAATTGCTCTGGTATATAAAGCTCTTTCTTATACACATATGCGTGTCTATGAATTTGTTGATCTAGTCTACCCAGATTGACACAGCCCCCCCAAAATGGTAGCTATTGTTGAAGAGTCTCTAGAACTGGAAGTTTGGGAAGGCTTTGGGGAGGAGCTGGGTCCACACTCCTGTTGCCAAGTAGAAGGAAAAAAAATAAGGCAGCGGGGGTGGGAGGGGAGACCCTAAAGAAGTGAACACAAAACAAAATCAAAGCCCTAAATTGTGCAGAAAGCCAAGTCAGGCTTCAGGACTCGTTGAATGGATCATGCGAAGATCTCCAGCTATAAAAGCATTAAAGGGTTAAAGCGAAGGGGCTGGCTCAATAGTAACAGGAGGTGAAGAGCCCAATCCAAGGGGAAAACCAGCTCAAGTTTGACAGTCCCTTGGGGACAGTGGCAACCCCTTAACCTAGTGGTTACACATTGAGCTGCTGACCACAAGGTCAGAAGTTTGAAGTCACCTGCTGCTTAGAGGGAGAAAGACCAGACTTTCTAGTCCCACAAAGAGTTGCAGTCTTTCTCTTCCCACAGCGGCCTGAGGTGATCTGCCAAGTTCACTGCTCACTTGACCCAGAAAATCATGCAAATCAAGAAGATCAAATGATAAAAAAATGAGGATTCAATCTTTAGGTTCATTCTAAGAACATTCATGAAACTTCCCAGGCTTTCGGGGGTATGCATATCCAGAAAGCCATCAAATATTTGAAAGATGTCACTTAGCAGAAGCAGTGTGTGCCCTTCCGACAGGACAATAGTGGAGTCGGTGGGTGTGTCCAGACCAAACAGTGGGGTTGGACCCAGGGCCGCTGGCCCAAAATGAGTCCTAAGTTTTGCTGCACATGGTTTAAAATGCAGCGAGCAATGCTGAACTTAAGGGTTTTGATGTGGATTCTCTAGTCGCTGAGCACACCCAGGGGAACAAAGGTGCCCTGGCAGATTGACAGAGCTCATGGTCAGAACAATCCCCCTCGGTTAGCTCCCCCGGCCACATGGAATGACCCCGATGGGAAGGGAACAATTGTCCCTGAACCAGAAGAGGAGGGTGCACAGGAAAAATGATCTCCCAGAAGAAACCAAAGAAGCAAAAATGTATGCTTTGAGAGTAAATGAATCTTAAAATAAAAGCTAAAAAAGAAAAGAAAATAGTCTTAGAAATGCACAAGGGAAGATGAGCCAGTCAGGTGCAGGGTAGCAACGATGAAACTTATAACTTTCCTCTAGTTCTTAAATGCTTCCTCAACCCCCTCACCCCCGCACGCTATCATGATCCCAATTCTACCTTACAAATCTGGCTAGACCAGAGGATGTACACTGGTACAGATAGCAACGGGACACACAGGGAATCCAGGACAGATGACTCCTTCAGGACCAGTGACGAGAGTGGCGATGCCTGGAGGGTGGAGGGAATGTGGGGTGGAAAAGGGGAACCAATTACAAGAATCTACCTATAGCTTCCTCCCTGGGGGGGATGGACAGCAGAGAAGAGGGTGGGGGGAGACGTCAGACAGTGTAACATATGACAAAATAGTAATAATTTATGAATTATGAAGGGTTCATGAGGGAGTGGGGAGTGGGGAGGGAGGGGGGAAAAATGAGCAGTCAGTATTAAGGGCTCAGGTGGAAGGCAAGTGTTTTGAGAATGACGATGGCAACAAATGTACATATGTGCTTGACACAATGGATGTATGTATGGATTGTGATAAGAATTGTATGAGCCCCCAACAAAATGATTTAAAAAAAAAAAGGCACAAGGGCAGTTCTACTGTGTCCTGCAGGGTTGCTATGAGTCAGCATCAATTCGATGGTACTGAGTTCAAGTTTTTAGCAAACACTTGGATTCTGTGGTTAACTGTATAAGAGGACTGTTAAGAAGTTTGTAAAAAATATCATTATCCTTCTATTCTGTTTTCTATCAACTTTCTGAAACTTTCATATAGCTAGATGATTACTAGCTAAGATGACTGATAGGCTGATTTGCACAACGGTAAGAAAAGGAAATAAAATTGGAGAAATACCTATACATATTAATTTTTCAGTTTAAAAAAATCATTTTATTGGGGGCTCGTACAACTCTTATCACAATCCATGCACACATCCATTGTGTCAAGCACATTTGTTTTTTTTTGTTTGTTTGTTTTTTGTTTTTTTTGTGTGTCAAGCACATTTGTACATTCATTGCCCTCATCATTCTCAGAATATTTGCTCTCCACGTAAGCCCTTGGTATCAGCTTAATTTTTCAATTTTATTGGTATGTAATTCATATCTCATACAGTTCAGTCAGTCATTTTAAGACCATTTATACAATCATCGCCACAGTCAATTTTAGAACATTTTCTTCTTTCTTGTGCTTACTGTTACCAGCTTCCCAACTCCTCCCCGCCTGCCCTGACAAATCCCTAAAACAGCCATGACTGCCATGCCCCCAAGAAACCAACTCCATAGGTTTTCCTATCCTGGATTTCATTTTTAGGAAAACATAGAAAATAAACAACAATAACAAGGCAAAATAGAGAAAAACTTCAGCTGACGAGAAAGCAGAAATGAGTTTAAAATGAGAACAAGTTTTAAATGGGTCAAAGGGAGATCAAATGATAGGATGTGAAGTGTTCGCCTAATTGCCTCTGCCACAATCCACTTTCCAACGAGAGCAAGGCTAGTCCCATCCCTGGTCGATGGTCAGAGGGGACTCACCAGAGGCTTCATCCATGTGCAATTCTCCTTCACACCATTTTTTAAAAAACGCAACTGTTCATTTATTCAGATTTGCATACCACAGAGTTTTTCATTGCCTGTCCTTTTTGTTCTGGTTGGCAGAGCAAGGGTGCCCCCAGGACATGGGATCCAGCCCGATGGACAGATGCCCAGTGACAAGACCATCGGCGGCGGGGACAACTCGTTCAACATGTTCTTCAGCAAGACCGGGGCTGGCAAGCACGTGCCCAGGGCGGTGTTTGTGGACCTGGAGCCCACAGTGGTTGGTAGTCCTTGGGCAAGGGTTTGCACGGGTGGGGGGAGAGCTGCACCAACGCCCCGCACAGGCCCTTGTGAGTCCCTCTGAGGACAGGGCAGGACGCACAGACAGGGCCGCGTGCTCAGCGTGGTCAGGGGAGAGGGTGAAGACATCCGTGGAGTATGGCTTCTCCAGGCCTGTGCCTGCAGGAGGATGGCTGACTGTGGGGTGGCTCCAGGCTGCCTCCTCCTGGTCAGTGCTGCAGGGAGAGGTGGGGCAGTCACAGCCTTAATCTGGGCCTGCTTCGTGGGGAGAAAAAAACGTTAGTGAGAAGATTCCCCTGGCGCTTTCAGATGAGGCGCCCAAGATGGTTTCCAACATAAGCTATAAAGAAAGCACCTCTCAGGGGCCAACAAAGGTGACAGAATGTCCCTTTAAGCTGGTAGGGCCAGGGCCACGTATGGGGCCCTGGTGGGACTGCCTGGCAAAAGTCTCACTGACCCATTGACCCAAAGAAACTCACTTCCATCGAGTCCATTCTGACTCAGACCTGCCCTAGAGGAGGGACAAGGTAGAGCTGTCCTTGAGCCTTTCTGAGATTGTAACTCTTTACAGCAGTGGTTCTCAACCTCCCCCATGCCGCGACCCTTTCAGCCAGTTCCTCATGTGGTGGTGAGCCCCTGAGATAGTTAAGGCTTATTGTGCCAACCTGGCCAACAAACACATGTGAG
>NW_022103926.1:9988384-9991566 GCF_000313985.2 Echinops telfairi
CCCCTCCCCTGGTGTCCTGAGATGGCACAAGGACATTTATACCCAAAGAGGAAGCAAGTCTGCTTGTAGAGGGTCAGTGTCAAAGGAGGAAGGCCCTGCACAAGATGGATGGACACAGTGGCTGCAGCAATGGGCTCCAACATAGGAACAATTGTGAGGATGGCGCAGGCTGGGGCAGCGTTTCCTTCCGTGGTACACGGGATCACTATGGGTTGGAATTGACTCAATGAGCCACCACTACCACCACCACCACCACGAGGGCTCCTGTGGCCCTTATCAGTTTAGAGCTTGGCAGAGCCGACCAGCAGCAGCACAGAAGGTCACCACAGCAGAGAGCAGCATGCATTCTGGGAAGTCATGACTGCGCACATGAAATCTCATCAAGTCTCAGTGGGCTACTAGGGTCCCAGGCACTGCTGCGCGCTTGCGTGTCGTTTGGCTTGGTAGTTTTAGCTAGAACTGACGATAGGTTAGCATGCCTTTGGGGCCCTGCTGGTATCGTGGTTACGCATTGGGCTGCTAAATTCAAGGTCAGCAGTTCAAACCCACCCACTGCTCCATGGGAAGAAATGGGGCTTTCTATTCCCCTAGAAACCCAGAGGGGCAGTTTTGCCCTGTCTTGTAGGGCATCTATGAGCCGGCATCGACTCCAGAGCAGGGAGTTGGGTTTGGGTTCACATGCCTTTGCCATTTCCTTTAGAAGCTAAAGGTGAAGGTCATTTTTCTGCTAATGGTTCAAGTCATGGGGAATGAAAGAGCTTCCGGTTAAGAGTTATTAAGTTATTTTATAACTTCAGTATGATTTGTCTTCTCTCCCTTCGTAGTAAGAATAAAGACACACGAGTTGTTGGTGATTTTAGGCGAGGGAACGGGAGCACCGTTAAAGGGTAACCAGGCTGAAGCTTGCTTGCTTTTGTCCCTGAGGAAAGCAAGATGAATCGTTCCATTGTGCTGTCACCACGTGAAGCACAGAGCCCACCAGGGCAGAACCGAGCGTATGGAGGAAAACAGCATGTTTATTAACCGATACTGTGCAATGGAGCGATGAGATATTAATGTTCCTTTCTCATGCCCCTGCGCCTTTTCTGTTGTATGAAAATCCCTCCCTGTCTTTTTTATTTTTATTTTTTTGAGGCAGTTAGAGGAAGCAACCTTCTTCATTATTGATCTGGAAAGTAAAAACTGTCTCCTTGCGCAAGCCTGTATTTTTTGGCTTGACTCAACATAAGTCGTGCTGGCCTCTGAAGGCCATACAGTCACTGAAGCTGCCACTTAGCTGATTCTGGGGCACTAACGTAGCCACCCATCCATGAGCAGGTCTGGCCGGGGGCAGGGAAAACATGATCTTTGGCACCAGGGGCCACTGCCCACACTGAGCCCAGAACTACAGGGAAATGCTAAGGATGAACCTACTGCCGTCGACCACCCACAGTAAGAGAGGTCTGCAGGCGCAGAGATGCCAACTCGATGCCCACTCACGGCGGCCCTGTAAGACGGGGTAGACTTACCCCTGTGGGTTTCTGAGACAGCATTTCTATGCGGGAGCAGAAAGCCCCGTCTTTCTCCCTGATGCAGAGGAGGAGAACAGCTCCCAGAGAGGAATTAGGGGCAGCCAGTATGACTCCAATGGTACAGTAAGCTTGGAAATGACAGTAAGGTTTCCACTACCGAGCACACGAGACACAGGGGGAATCTTGGAGCTTTAGGCAAACCCAGGTCAGAAGACCAAAATACTCACAACTGGATCAATAGGTAACATCATGAAGCATGACAGTTGTCAAGGGGTTCGTCTTGCTTGGATCCACACTCAATGTTCCTGGTAGCAGCAGTCAAGGGATCAAAAGACAGGTTGCTTTGGGTAAATCTGCGCACAAGACGTCTTTAGAGTATTGAGAAGCAAGGATGTTACTTTGAGAACTAAGGTGCGCCTGACCCTAGCCAGGATAGTTTCCATTGCTTCCCATGCATGTGAAAGTTGGACATTGAACACGGAACACCAGAAGGGGGAAAATGTTAATGCATTTGAATTGTGGTGCTGGAGAAGAATATTGAAAATATCATTGTGTTAGTCCGGGTAGACTAGAGAAACAAATCCATAGAAACTCCTATGTATAGAAGACAGAGTTTTATGTAAAAGGTAATTGTACATTAAGAAAACATCCTAACCTAGTTCAATATAAGCCCATAAGTCTGATTTAGACCAAATGTCCGATACCAATACATATATAGTTCTCTTCAGACTCATGAAACACATGCAATGACGCTGAGTGCAGGACGGTCACAGGCCCGTGGGTAGAACGTCTTGGATCCAGTGGTGTTGTAAGCATCTCAGCGCTGACAGGGGTCTCCACGTGGCTTCTTCAGCCTGAGAGGCCTGGTTGCATCAGGGTAGGACCAGGTGGCTTCTTCAGCTCAGGCACTAGTGCAGTTCCATGCGTCTTGTCAGCTGCAATATCTCCCAGAGAATAAGCAGAGAGAGATTCTGTCTTCTGCCTCCAAGGAGGAAATCCCAGAGTTTTCCCAGAATCCTCAGGAGAAGGCCGTGCCCACACAGGGGCCTCATTGATTATATCTTGATTGACAGGCCCGACTCCACCCCTTCACTCATAATCCTATCAAATTGACATCGGATTATGTAACTACCCCAATCATGAACTGCCCAAAGGATGAATTGATCGGTCCTGGAAGAAGTACAGCCAAAGTGCTCTTCGAGACAAAGATGGCAAGACTTCGTCTTACACACTTTGGCTCTAATGTCAGAGAGACCAGTCTTTGGAGAAGGACATCATACTTGGTAAAGCAGAGGGGCAGCAAAAAACCAGGAAGACAGATTGATACGGTGGCTGCAACAACAGGCTCAGGCATAAGAACGCTTGTGAGGGTGGCGCTGATCCAGGCAGTGTTTCCTTCTGTTGTGCACAGGGTCGCTATGGGTCGGAACCGAATGGGTGGCACCTAACCACAACAACTGCCATCACTTGTCTTTTCTTAAAATGGACCAAGGAGAACGGAGGAAAGCCAACTAACCATAGAGTTTCAGTTGAATTGAATGAAAAGTTGCTCTCTCAGAAATAGCGTAAAGCCCATCCTTCTGGCCCTTGAAAATGACGTCAGAATTCTAGTGAGTGCGGTTAGCAGAAAGAATAAATGGTGAGGTCTTCAAGAGCCTCAGGGCAACTCAA
>NW_022103926.1:9993258-9994585 GCF_000313985.2 Echinops telfairi
TGATGCCTTACACCTGATCCCTTCGACACCTCGTGGTTGCATAGGCTGGTGTGCTTCTTCCATGTGAGAGCCCGTGTTTATTTTACGCCCTGCCAGCTGTGTGCCTTCCAGGCTTTGGTGGTTACCTATGATTACGAGCGGCTATCAGCCAATTCCATTACCAGGCATCCATCAGGCCGCAGCAGCCACCTGCCTTGAAGAAGCCCTGTGTACTCTTTAATGGTTCATTTATTCCCGCAGGAAGGGGGATAAAGAATCGGGTCAGGAAAGAGAGCAGACCCATGGCGTCTGATGCCCTACTGTGAGAATGACATAGATTGGGTCTTCGCCTGCTTTCCAGCAAGGATTCAGGTTTCAGCTCTCTTCATGGGGGGATTGACCAGGGAGAACAGGGGCTTCTTGCCCTGCCTGATAAGAGAATGAACAAAAGCTCCTGCGAGAGCAAGTTATGCACAAAGGTCTCTCTGAGACCTGGCTTGGTAAACACCTTCACCATGAAGCCAGGCTGTGGTGAAAATCCTGGCCCAGGACTGTATTTGAACATAATTCTGAGACATGCTGGCTCAGAGCCACAGCCCAGATAAATGTGGAAGAAAAGATGCGTGAGTCCCAAGTATGAACTGAGAAACTGGAATTGTTCCCGCAGACAGCGTTCCTTCTCAACTTTTGGGGGGACCTGCTTCACTTCTTGAGTGAAGGGTATCGTATCTCTGTTTCCTGGGTCCCTTCTCAACTCTTCAGATGGCCCCACTTCCTGCTTTAACAAGCCTGTGACATAAATCTTTGCTGTTGTTGCATGCGCCGTGCACACGCGCATGTGTCTCTGTGTGTGTGAATGTGTGCTCACTCACACATGCACACTATATCTCTGGGTCCTAACCACACAGGTCTGGAACATACTAGTTCCCCCATGGGTGACAGCCTGGGCACCAGCTTCACAGTTGTCTTTATTTTGGGTCCACAGGGTCTTGATGGTGTTGTGGTTACACACGGGGCTGCTAACCTCAAGGTCACCACCAGTGTTGTGTGGGGAAATGATGTGGCTTTCTGCTCCAATCATGAATTACAGTCTGAGGACGGATAACATAAATGTGGGTGAAGGGAGACAATGGATGGTATAAGATATGAAATAGCAATAATAATATATAATTGATCAAGGATTCACAAGGGTGAGAGGGTGGGGGAGTGTGTTAGTTAGGGTTGACTAGAGAAACAAATCTAGGGAGACCCTTATACGTATGCAAGAGAGAACTTTATATCAAAGAGCAATTGTACTTTAAGAAAACACCCCAGCCCAGTCCAGATCAAGTCTATAAGTCCAATATTA
>NW_022103926.1:9996025-9997292 GCF_000313985.2 Echinops telfairi
GCCCTCACGGGTCATCAAGGCCCACCCATAACCTCCCTTTCTAAGAGAGGAACTGTTAGGTAACACAATAGGGACCAAGGTGTCCACCTGGCACGCGCCAATTTAGGCCCTGAGCCAATTTAGGCCCCGAGCCAGCACCTGGATTGGCCCAATCTAGGCCAGGTGGGCTTACTTCAGCCAATGGGGTCAACCAGTAGCGTCGACCACGCCTCCCAGCCACAGGCCCCAAAAGGCTGGAACCTGGAGACCACGGGTCTCTTTTCCAGAGGCTGTGCTGCCTTCTTGGATGGGCTGCAGTCCCTCCTCTCTGGCCTGAGGCCGCTACGTGTGGGCGTGCAGTGCCACGAGGGGGCTTGTGTTCAGTTACTGTAATGCCTGAAACTTCTTCTGTCCTTTAAAAAACCCACTTGGATCACAAACCAGGCTTCGGCGTGGATTTCTTTCTCTTAAGAAGCTAAGGACGGAGGCATTTCCCACCCACCAGAGAAACCTAATAGAACCAGGAGCCCAGCCCTCTGGCTGATGCAGTTAAGGCCCCTGCTCCAACTGAAAAGTGAGAGGTTCAGGACTCCTCAGGGGGGACCATGGAAGTGAGATCTGACATTCTGACCCCCCAAAGCCAGCCCCTGAAAACCCAACTGACTGAACCACATGGGAGCCACAGAGACTCAGAGGGGACTCCGACAAGGGTGCTTTGGTGTGGGGTTTAAGGAAGTCTCTGGGTAGGGCCAGCAGGTCTGTCCTGAAATAGCTTTGGCAGCAAGAAAGAGTGGAGAGAGGTCAGCTGAGAGCCAGGAATGGGGCTGCCTTTTCTGGGTGAGTTTTCTCAGGACTCCGGCCAAACAAAACACACAGCTCAGTGGTTAGTGACATATTTATTTATTTTTAAATTTTAAATTAAACAAATGCCGCGCTGAAATAATATTGACTTTCTGGTGGCGGAAGACATGCTCTTGTCTGAGAACCTAAATTCGGAGCCACGTGGTGTGTGGAGAGCTGTGGTTCACAACAGGCACCCTACATTCATCTTGAATCTTGACATCAGATGCCAGGGGCAGCCCCTCCTGGGGCACACCTCCCTCAGACACACTGCATGTAAGAACACCAACAGGGAGGAGGGTCAGAGGGAGCCAGAGGGCAGGGATAGGGCCAAGGCAACAGCCCGTGGCGGTCACCTGTGGAGACTTTGCATCATGGAGATACCTTTGAGTTTGTGATAACTGAGATCTGGGGGTCCAGGTCCCACCCCTGGTAGCCTTTCTTGGCC
>NW_022103926.1:10019922-10022155 GCF_000313985.2 Echinops telfairi
GCGCCCCAGGTCTCCACGGCCGTGGTCGAGCCCTACAACTCCATCCTGACCACCCACACCACCCTGGAGCACTCGGACTGCGCCTTCATGGTGGACAACGAGGCCATCTATGACATCTGCCGGCGCAACCTGGACATCGAGCGGCCCACCTACACCAACCTCAACCGGCTCATCGGCCAGATCGTGTCCTCTATCACGGCCTCGCTGCGCTTCGACGGCGCCCTGAACGTGGACCTGACCGAGTTCCAGACCAACCTGGTCCCCTACCCGCGCATCCACTTCCCCCTGGCCACCTACGCCCCGGTCATCTCGGCCGAGAAGGCCTACCACGAGCAGCTCTCTGTGGCCGAGATCACCAATGCCTGCTTTGAGCCGGCCAACCAGATGGTCAAGTGTGACCCTCGCCACGGCAAGTACATGGCCTGCTGCATGCTCTACCGGGGGGACGTGGTCCCCAAAGACGTCAACGCGGCCATCGCCACCATCAAGACCAAGCGCACCATCCAGTTTGTGGACTGGTGCCCAACTGGATTCAAGGTAGGCGGCATGGGTAGTCAGTGTTGGGGCCGGCAGGAAGCAGCAGAGTCTGTGGGAACACAGTGTCCCCCAGGACCCCACTCTGGAGAAGAAGGTCCCTGTTCCACAGCAGCTAGGCCGAAGGGAGAACCAAGTCAGAACGTAATTTAAGGGCCTGTACTTGATCGATGGCTCTTCTCTCCCTAAGGTCTTAAAAGTGCCCTGCACGACGGTTCACTGGGTGGTGAGACTTTACCTTAATTACCCCTTAGCGGACAGAGGTGGGACGTCTGTAAGGCCTGAATGTCGGAAATTGCTGTCTGTCCTCCACCTCGCTCCCCTGCTGTCTGTGGGCGGTGTCAATGTGTGTTCGCAGTGGTGTCTCAGGCACAGGTGGCTTCAGTAAAGAGACAGTAATTAGAATTCACTGTGCAGAGTTGCCCTAGGGTGAGGCCAGCTGGCTGTTGTTTCTTCACCCCGGCTGGGGACAGTAGTTCGCACAGCACAGCACACGCTGTTTCGGTGGCTCCCTCGGGCATCTTCAGTCTCACAGGGAACTATCTACCAGTAGAAAGCACGTCCCTTGATGACCCCTTGTGATTATCAGGCGAAGTCCCTTCACCTCTCTGCCCTTCTTTGTGCAAAGCCCCTGTCCATACTGAGTGTGTTACACAAAGCTCCGACATGAGGGGAGCCGCTGAGCCTCACAGTTAGTAAGCCCCGAGGAAGTCCTCTGAGGTTGGCGAGATAGTGAGACCAGGCCTATCCCATCATCCCAGATGGAAAAGGACAGGTGAGCTAGCACCAAGATGTCCTTGCCCAATTGCTATGGCCAGAGCCTGTGCTGGCCATCTGGCAGGCCCGCTTCAACCTCTAAAGTTTATCAATTCAAAGCAAAGCAATATAAACTCAACTGCACAATGTACTTAACTCCCCTGAAAGTATCCCTTAATTCTCACCCACCGGGGTAGGTTTCCATTCTCTGTGTCTGAGAAGCACTTCCAGAAGCACTGTCTGTCCCTCGGTTGGCTTTGGTAAGACAATTCCATAGAACTCACCTGGTTCTCCCATCAACAACAGTGTGGGGGTGAAGGCCCCTCTTGGTTTCTGATGCCTGCGCCTTCTATCCTTGGCCCTTTGACTCTGGCTGATGTGTCTTTGTGTTGTTTGTCCTTTACACACGACTCAGAAGTGACTAGGTTTAGGACCCACCCAAATTTGGTAAGGCCTCACGGACAATATAAAAAACTGTTCCCAAACATTCTATTTCCAGATACAGGGGTTAGGCCAGGTGAATGGCTTGGGGGGGGGAGTGGTGGGGTAGAGAGAGGGCACCGTTCACAAGTCCCTGGCTGCTAGCTTGTCTTTCTTGAAACCGGTATAAAGTTGACCTTCCCCTTGTCTGACAGGTGGGCATCAACTACCAGCCCCCCACCGTGGTCCCCGGGGGAGACCTGGCCAAGGTGCAGCGTGCCGTGTGTATGTTGAGCAACACCACGGCCATCGCCGAGGCCTGGGCTCGCCTGGACCACAAGTTCGACCTTATGTACGCCAAGCGCGCCTTCGTGCACTGGTACGTGGGCGAAGGCATGGAGGAAGGGGAGTTCTCCGAGGCCCGGGAGGACCTGGCTGCGCTGGAGAAGGATTACGAAGAGGTGGGCGTGGACTCCGTGGAAGCAGAGGCCGAGGAAGGAGAAGAGTACTAGGCGCAGTGGCC
>NW_022103926.1:10023030-10024584 GCF_000313985.2 Echinops telfairi
AATCTATTCTGACTCAGGTTGGCCCTGTTGTAGAGAACTCATTTTGGAGGCTGTATGTATAGAAGCCAACTGCTTTCATCTATCTCTGAAACTATGTGTGGCCCCCAAAAGGACAAAACAGGTGATACATTGGCTGACTCTCATAAAAATGTAATTAAAAAATTAGAGTTGATTCTGCCTGAGAGACACCCCACAACAGTAGAATACTCCCTTGGTTTTTGAGGCAATCAGTCGTTAGGGGAGCATACTGCCACATCATATTGGGGGTCAAACAGTTCTCCATAGGATGCACAGTGATTGATTTTTAGGCCCTTCCCCATTTGTCTTTGTCTGGAAACCCCACTGAAACCTGTTCAGCATCATAGTAACTGTGACAGATATTTGGCACCTGTGTGAAAGTGGAGTCCCACCTACCAGTCGGGCCTCGGTCTGATGTTGCCTGCTTAGGGTCTAGACTTCTAAGAGGATGAGAATTCTCTCTGGCCCTTTGCCTTCCTTGCCGGGACTCTACCTCCAGGGGTGATCCCATGTGGGCCACTGACTGGGAGCCAACATCCAAGCTTTGGGCATCCTATCATGTCTTCCTTGGACCGACCTTGGATCCACCAGCCTGCCCCCACTGGCCTGTGATCTCCCAGCTCCCTCTGTATTGTCTTGATGGATGTTCTCTATTTTACCTCTCTCAGGGCTCTAATATCCATTGCAATGACTACATAGAACGCACAGACACAATTCATGATTAAAGGGTTTATTAAGGAAGTTAAGTTGTAATGCCAGCAAGAAATGCTCCGGGGTTGAATTGTTTATCAGGACATGTTACGAAAGTTTTGTCAAGTCAGCTAATAAATGCCCATAGGGCCTCAACCAACAGCATTCAGCTTAAACTCCATGGGTCAGTAAACCCAGCTCCTTGAATTAAATGCCAAGCGGTGCCCAACTCCAATAAAACCTCAGTCCAAAGGCACAGCTTCACTTCCATGGGTCAGCTAGCCCACCTTCCTTAAGTGGGCAGAGGCACCTCATTCTAGTAAGCCTCAGCCTGAGGGCATTCAGCTCCACTTCCATGTCCAACATCCTGAATTAAGTGGGCCAAGGCATCCCACTGTGGTGTATTTGCTTCATGGGCTGAGAAGTCCATCACTGTTCCGTGTTCTGGCTCCTGGTTCTGCTGCTGCTCCTCTGATACTGAGCTGACTTCCGGGTCCAGGAGGGTCACTGCGCAGGGATCTCGGTTCCAGAAGATGCGCTCCACTCCTGGCTCTTGCTGGTCATGAGATCCCTCCTCCTGCTTCTCAGAGGGCGCATTGCGCATTTGCCAGCAGGAAGGCAAAGCAGGGGATCCTGTTCCTAATGACTCACAGGTGAATCCTATCAGTCTCTGCCTCCACCTTCTTACAGACCCACGCGGGGAAAGGTCATGTAAGGGGAGTTAGAGGCTTGGGTTAGAAGAAGCCATATGAAAAATAAGCCCCTGGCCCTGTACTTGCACCGCCTTTCTGCATCATTGGCCTGCAACTCCGTGAGTCTGCAGAGGGTCCTGGTGAGCATCAGACC
>NW_022103926.1:10025540-10045186 GCF_000313985.2 Echinops telfairi
GTCTAGTCCACTTTCCATAGCTCAGCCAGCCGGGCACTGAGGGAGGCCGGAAGTACAGGTGGCATGTGTGGACTCGAGGAATGGCAGGTGGCTGGGAAGGAAGTAGCTGCAGGTAGGTGAGGTCTGGGGCATCCACCTGTTTTCCATCCCTGTCCCTGGATGCCACAGCTGGCCTCCCACTTCCTCCAGTGTGTTCACACACTCCCAAGGGCACTGCCCGCACATAGAACGCACCTCAGGGGTCACGTCTGGGCTGTTTCAGACACGGAGGCTGCCCAGAATTTGCGGGACAAAATTACTTTTTCATCGCATTTCCCCACAAATCGTTTGATGATGGGGTGGAGCTTGAAAGCATTATGCTGCCTGGGATATGCCACTTACAAAAGGGCAAGGACTGCCCACGCCTCACTTTGATGAAGTTTATCTAGAATGGGCAGAAGTGGAGAGGTCAACGTTGATTAGCAGTGAGTGGGGGCAGGTAGGTGAGGTCATGGTTTAGGAAGCAGTGAGCATCTCGTAATGGTGGTTGCCTAACACGGTTAATGTAAATGGCATCACTACGCTGAGGGTGTACAAAATCTTTCCTTGGCTAATGGTGTGTCATTTAGAGGTTGGTTCAAAAGGTTTGTGGAAAGGAACAGGGTCTGGGGGCTTAAAGGCTTGTCTTCAAACACGCAGCCATCTCTAAGAGGAATCCATCTAAGCCCATGTGGAAGAAACACACCAGCCTGTATGATCCAAGGATTTTAAAGGGTAAAATCCAAATCCAGATGGAAAGGCTTTAGAACTTAAATGGTAAACACCTGGCTTGCAGAAGGCTATGGATGACAGTGGAAGCCCAAGATCCATTTTGGGCTGAGTCCCCACATGGATTAAGCCTCCCGTGAAGCCCCTCTGACCACAGTCCAGGGATGTGAATGGTCGTGTTGTCAGACAGAAAGGACGGTAAAGTAGATAATGGCAGACGTAGTCTGGTTAAAATGTCACCCCGTGTCATCTGATCTCCCTTTTGGCCCCCTTTGTCTGTTTTCACTATTTCCTGCTTTCTTTTTGACTGAGGTTTTCCTGTTTTGTCATTTTTTTCCCATTCTTCTTTTGTATGATTTTCCGGTTATGAAATGCAGATAGGTAAATCCATAGAGATTGATAACAGCAATTGGGGGAGTAGCTAATGTCAAGGAGTTCAGGAAGGAGAATGTTTTGGAATTGTGGTAGCTATTGTACGATATTGCCAGATGTGACTGAACTATGGAACGATATGATGTCTATATTAGGCCCCAGTACAGGGTTAAAAGAAAATTACCCAGGGGCATGGCAGGGGAGGCTGGGGGGAAATGGGGAGCTAACAAGAAGAAGAAAATGTTCTAAAATTGATGCTGGTGATGATTGTACAACTCTTAGTATGACTGCGTGATTAAATTGTATGACGTGTGAATTACATGCCGATAAAACGGTTTTGTGGGCAGTGAAAAGCTAATGGAGTTTTTTCATGAACTTTTTGAAGCCCCCGGTTTGTTTATTTCTAACAAATCAACAAAAGCAATATTGACTTGTGCGTCTTTGGAGAACGGATGCCAAGGGGGGGGGGGGGGCGTGTCTTGGGGCCTGGCGTACCTAGGAAGGCTCAGAGCTTGAAGGAGGGTGCCAGGGTTGGTAACAGAGAACTCCAAACCGACTCGCTGCCATCAAGTCAGTGCTGACTCATGGCGACCCCCTGTGGGTTTCCGAGACTGTAACTGTTTATGGGTGTATAGAACCCAGTCTTTCTCCTGCAGAGCTGTTAGTGGTGGTTTCGAACTGCTGGCCACATGGATCGCAGCCACTACGCTCCCAGGGCTCCTCTGTTAACTTAGAGGGTCAACAGAAAGGAGGAAGGTCCTCCATGGGAGGGGCTGACACGGTGGTGACAACAATGGGCTAAACACCCATTTCGAGGAGGCCCCTGTGTTTTTGAAAAGGAGACCCCCTAACTCCTCCAAGGAGCCTTCAGGTTCACATCCTGTGGTCTCTAATTGTAAAAACTAGATACTTCCCTGGATCTTTTCCATGATAGGGTGGTTCTACTTATGAGAAGTTCTAGAAAGTGATTCCTTGGGGGACTTCACTGCCCAGTGAGACGAGAAGCCCCGTTACCACCGATTCCGAACTGTTCCATCGTGTTTCTGAAACTGTCGGTCTTCAAGGGGGCAGACAGCTTCATCTTTCTCCCTTACAGCTGCTGGCTGGTTTGAACCACCAATCTTTTCCTTAAGCAGCCCAGGGCTGAACCCACTGCACCACCGGGGTGCCTTGGTGGGGTGAGGAGGATTAAAATGACCCCAACTAGGACCATCTTCCTTTTTTATTTCCCTTGACCCCACCCCACCCCGCCTCCTCCTCTGAGTTTCAGATGGAAGTGTTTGTACACAGTTGATTTGATAAAGGTGGAGTGAAAAGTATCCACCACTTCCAGGCCGTCAGTGTCTAACCGTGAAGGTTAGGTGTTGCTATGATACTAGACGCCTAGCCACGGATATTTCAAATACAGCTGAGCTTCCAGACTAAGAAGAAAAGCCCAAACAATCTACTTCAGAAAACTGCCCCCCCAAATCCCTCAAGACCCCATGGATCCCAACAGAATACTGTCCCATACAAGAGCTAAAAGAAAAACCTCCGAGGTTGGAACAAACCAGACCAAGTCAAGCCCAGCCCAGCCCACTGCCTCTGAGCTGATTCTGACCCACAGCAACCCGCTAGGATAGAGTCTGGAGACCCACTTTGGGTTTACAAGACTTGACCCCTTTGTGGGAGCAGCCTGCCCCATCGTCCTCCTGCTGGTGGGAAGGCACTCAACATATACAGGGAACATGACAGTGACCACCTGAATGGCAGGGGATGAGTCCAGATGACCTCAGGGTCCCTGCTGTGCCTGACTCTTGGCCTCCTGTGCCCAGCTCATGCCCCATCATTCCGGAATAATCCACACTCTTCTGTAGGAAGCCCATGGCCCATCCACCCCCGGTCGCCATCCCAGACCAGTTTCCACCATCTCAGATCCTGGCATGACCTGGGCAACTGGCAGGTCTGGGGGATGTGTCTTAGATGTTGTGGGCCTCAGGGGTCTCGGCGCTTCCGAGGACAGCTGTCCCTGTGGTCTCAGCAGACTCCAGGCATGGCCACTTGTTTGGGGATTGGGTCTCCCAAAATACCCGTTGGGATCTTCCACCTTGTACCAGTCAATAGAACCTCCTTTGGGGGTGTGGTTTCTTTGTAGGTTAAGGAGGCCACATCGGTGTCGGTTGGAAAAAGCACCAATGCCCACGGGTTGCCCGCAGAAGGTGCACATCTGTACGACGGGCCCGAATATTCCTTAGAAGCAAAGATGTCAAGACTTCTCGCACACATTGGACATGTGATCAGGAGGGACCGGTCCCTGGAGATCATCTTGCTTGGTCAAATAAAGGGTCCATGAAGAAGAGGAAGAGCCGCAAGGAGATGGACTAACACCGTGGCTGCAACTTGAGGCGCCAGCAGCGCAAGGAGGGTGAAGGACCGGGCAGGGCTTCGCTCTGTTGTGCAAGTCAGTAAGAATTGGAACCAATTTGCCAGAACCACCCTCACCCCCACCAAGAGGCAACAGAGACATGAACACAAACGAGGGAAGGCGGACGCCATGCAAAAATCGCCGAGGACTCAAGGGGCGCCGGGGCTAGAGAACCCGAGGCAAGTATCGCTGCCCCCAGAACCAACAGAGAGAGCCATCTCCCTACATTCGGACTCCCAGCCTCCAGACTTGCGCGGGACACGTCTGGTCTGGAAGATCCTACTGGGGTGTTTGTTACAGCGGCACCAGGAGACTAAGACCCTCTTCATGGGCCCTGAGCCCCTCCAGTCCTTTCCTGGCAGTCAGCAAAGCAGCCAGGCTCCCTCCACCGCCACACACAGCCAAGCTCAAGCCCGAGAACTGGGCTCTGGGCTCGCCTGGCAGTTTCAAGAACCCGGCCCTGGAAATCCCCCCGGGACTGAGCACTTTGGGGATTCAGCCTCCTTAGGTCTCACCTGCCCTCCTCTCTCTAGATTTACCCCCACGGTCATGTGATGCAAAGAACCACTTTGATATGAGTTTTTCTTTCTAAGGCCTTCTTAACTCCCATCAAAGGATATGTGGGACTATGCAAATGAGGCATTGTGGCCCACCAATGAGATCGAACAGATGGCTAGTAATACAAATGAGGTGTGATTCACCCTTGCGGGGGTGGGATCATGCAAATATGGACCCAGGTGGTATAGTGGGGTTACCCATCCGCTGCCAATTGCAGGGTCAGCCGTTGGAAACCACCCGACAGGCGCTGGGATAAAGACAAGGCTTTCTACTCCCCTTGAGAGCTAGTCTCGGAAACCCACAGGGGCAGTTCTACCCTGTCCCACCAGGTCACCATGAATCAGCATGAGCTTGATGGCAGTGAGCTTGGTTTTCCTGGCTTGAGGGGACTGGGCAGGTTTACCCCACCATAAGCCCTCCCAGAGGTCACATGGGAGAACTGACTACCACCCAGAATGAGCAGAGGGATGAACAAGGCCATGAAAGAACCCAGGGCCCTCTGCTGACCAAGGGGACTGGGGACGAGTCTTTTAGACTCAGGAGGCGAGAGAGAGCCATATTCCAGGAGAGGGCAGCAGGGAAACGGCGGGTTTGGATGGCTTCTCATCCCACAGAGCAAGGCGGTTACAATGGGTCTGTTCACTGACGTGTGGGGCAAGATAACTAAGCACCTTCAGGCAGGACTTTTCTAGGTAGAGTGGAATGCCCTGGGGCACTTATTGGTGGCACGAAAGTGTTTTGTACACTTACCCAAGCAGGGGTGAATGGCAAAGGCTGAACAGATTGGTCTGCCCGTCTCGGAAGCACAGCTGAAGAGCTGCCTGGACTAAGGAGCTGCCTCCTGAATCTGAATTGTCACCTGCATCTTCCCTAACAAATCCCACCACTGGGTATGGTCCGAGAGTTCTTTGTGACCTTGGCAATCAATCAATCAGCTATCAAATGCAGCTGTGAAGTGTGGGAGGGGTGGTGGCGGGTGTCACAGCATAAAGGTTAGAGGGTTCTCTTTCCCCTGGTGAAGTGAGAGGAGGTCATCACGCCGCCACGCTGTGGATACCCATCATGCCATCAATCCTCACTCCTCCCCAGGTGGCTCTCCTCCCCGTGACCTCCAATCACTGGGGCAGGTGGGTGGGCCAGAAGGCCCTCCCTCCAAACACAACCAGTGGCCTCCCCTCCTCTCACCTCGCCCTCCCTCCTGAGACCTGGTGCTGGCTCACCTCCTAGGACCCGGCTTTGTCCATATGCCCAGACCCTGTCACCCCCAAGCCTATAGATGCCACCGCTCCAGCCCCTGTTCCAGGTCAGGCCTGGTTCCCTCAAAGGCTGGGTGGGGCTACGGGGTCCCATCACCCCATATTTGGCAGAGTGACACCCACCATCCAGTACCAACTGAGAACCCTGCCCAGCATTTCCTGCTGACCATCCCGCCCCGCCCCCAGTTTCAGCGGAGCCACCAGGGACTGAACAGGACACAATGACACAACCATTTCTCCATTCATCCTGCCTCCAGGCAGCGCCTTCGAGAACCCTACCCAGCACCCAGATTCTCAGCCTGTGAGCCCTCCCTCCCCTCAGAGAAGGAGTCCACACATCGCTTCTCTGCCTTTTGGCTAGGATCAAGTGTAGAGGAGGAGGCCACAGCCCAGACTCAGCACCTCAGCGCAGCCTGTGGCTGGCCCCCTCCCTGCCTAGCCTCAGGCAGGCAGTGTGGGTACCGGAGCAGGGTTTCCAGAGACCAGGCATGAAAGACAACCTTGCCCTGAAGTTGAAGTGGTCCCTGCAGCAGTATGGTGAGGGCACGGGGAGGGATGTGATCGGGACACACTACCAGTCTTTCAGGGGATCGCAGGGCCCTCTGTTACTAAACCACAAGGCCTGGGAAGTACGACATGCATTGGCATTGGCATTCACAGGCTGCTCCAAGGAAGCTGGCAGAGGGGACAGTCATCTCCGCCTCCTCTTCCAATGCCAGCTTCGGCAGACCTACTTCCTCACCTACCAGGGAGCGGACGTTCTAATGCTGTCCCAACTCCCACCCAAAAGCATGGTCTACGAGCACCACACAAAACACTCACTGCCATCGAGTGGATGCAGACTCACGGCGACCCTGTAGAACAGGGCAGAATGGCCCCTGTGGGATGCAGAGACTGCCATGCTCTGTGGGAGTAGAAAGTCTCATCTTTTTTCCACTGAAGTGGCTGGTGGTTTCAAACTGCCGACCTTGTGGTTAGCAGTCCAATGCAGCTACGCCACCAGGACTCCATGCAAGCATCCCAGGTTGCCTCTAAGTAACGTGGAGGTCTTGCCGCCTTGTGTCTACACTACGCGACTCGGCTGGCCATGGCTGTTTCCACAGCAAACCCCCCTGAGAGAAGCCAAGAAACGCAACCTGCGAAAGGAGAAAACAGGCAGCATGAGAGGTGGAGGGACCCGGGGGGCCCTGGAGAGAGAGGCGGAAGCGAGGCAGCTGGGCCGTGGAGCAGAGCTGGAGAGGCCACGGGAAAGGAGGGCCTTGCAGGGGGGCTACGGTTCTTGGCAGAGAGAAAGGAGGTCTCTGGAGGTCAGAGAGAGACACAAAAGAGTAGACAGCATGGTCAGTGCCCAGGGCCCCCGTACCTCCGCCACCCAGGTGCCAGCCCCTTCCCTATGAGGTGCCCCACATGCCAAGACAGCCAGGCCTGGGCCCCCGCCATTTGCCTGGACAGGTGTGCTGAGTCCCAACACATCTCCACAGCATCCACAAGTGCAGGGCGATTGGGAGCAGGCACGAGACCTTCTTGGACCTGGTCACTGCATCTATTGTACCCCACCAGCCCAGATCCTTGGGGAAGCAAGGACCCCACCCCACCCCCACCCAACAGTCCAGACCCTTAGGAAGAACCTGGGACCTGCTGGGATACAAAGGAGTGACCGTGAGGGCAAGAGCCAGATCGATCTTGTCCCTGTTTGTGGAATGAAGGTGCAGGGGGAGAGGTGGAGGCGGCCAAAGATCCAGAGGGATGCTGGCCTCTGGATGGCAGCATGGCCAAGTGAAATAGGCGAGGGGGGGGGAGGTGCGGGGGAGGGGGGATAGGCAGAAAGGCCTCGCCACTGTGAGCTCCATCCCTTGCACGCGCCCTGCCCTCTCCCGCTGCCAGCGGCCCCAGCTCTGACCTCGGGTCTCAGTCACGCTGGCCGCGGGCAGAGGCAGAGCCGCAGGATCCGCGGCCTCACTCGCCAGCCTCTGCCCCCCACACATGGACTTGAGCATCTGGAAGACGGCCAGCGGGGCTACGTTCAGCTTCAGCAGGTCGACCAGGATCCTGGCGAGGACAAAAGTGGGCGCAGTGAGTCCCCTCACCCCACCCCTGCCGAAGGACACCCCCCATACACACACCCAGGCCCTGCGCCCTGTGCCAAACCGGCTGGGTACGCCCTCTCACTTGAACACGTCGGGGTCGATGGCGACGCCCGCCGTCTGCGACAGCTCGTACAGCTCCATCTCCTCGGCGCTCAGCACTTTCTTCCGCCGCAGCGCCAGCTTCTGCAGGGCCACCTCCAGCCCCACCGGCGGCCCGGGCCCGGGCCCCGGGGCCGCCATCAGTGCACTGGCCACTCCTGGCCCTTCCGGCGTCCGCACCACAGTGCGCCCTGCTGGCCGTGAGCTCGCCCCTCCCTCCGTCGGTGTCCCGAATTCGGGATCCTGCTCCCGCCAAGCAAAAGGTGGAGGTATGGACAAAGCATGTGCAGAGGCTGTGCCCTCTCTTAGGACTACATTTCCCAGAACCGCCTGCATGTGCAGAGGCTGCGCGATCTCTTAGGACTACATTTCCCAGAACCGCCTGCATGTGCAGAGGCTGCGCAATCCCTTAGGACTACATTTCCCAGAACCGCCTGCATGTGCAGAGGCTGCGCGATCTCTTAGGACTACATTTCCCAGAACGAAATGCTGAGCCTGTAACTGTTTACGGGAGTAGAAATCTTCATCTTCCGAAGAGCCCACAATGCCACCAGGGCTCAGGTCATGGTATTGTCAATCGGCTCCTATGTGTGAAGGCTAGCTATTGAATACGGAAAAACAAAGAAAAGTGCGTGCATTTGAATTATGGTTGCTGGTGAAGAATATTGAAAGTACCATGGATTGCTAAAAGGATAAACAGCTGTGTCTTGCGAGAAGTGCAACCAGAATGTTCTTTACAGGCAAGGCTGGAGAGACGCCCTCTCGTGTCCTTGGATATATGGAGTCGGGAGAGGCCAGTGCCTATAGAGCGGTGGTTCTCAGCCTTCCTAATGCCAAGACCCTTTCATACAGTTCCTCATGTGGTGACCGCCCCCAACCATAAAATTATTTTCGTTGCTACTTCATCACTGTAATTTTGCTATTGTGAATCGTCATGTAAATTTCTGAGATGCAGGATATATTTTCATTGCTATAAATTGAACATCATTAAAGCATGGTGATTCATCCCAAAAACAATATGTAATTATATATTGTGAAATTTTTCTTTCTAATGACAAATGAAATTTTGTCTTGAAGCATGGTGTAGCATGGATAAGCCTTCCTGCCCGCCCGGTACTCGTATGTGGGCGTATCTGCATGTGGGCGGGACCCGCCTGAAGGCCGATAGATGAGCGGTGTCTCATTTTTTTTAGGCGAACCCTGTGAAAGCGTCATTGGACCCCCGACCCCTGCCCCCCCCACCCCCGCAAAGGGTCTCGACCCACAGGTTGAGAACCGCTGCTATAGGACATCATGCTTGGTAGAGAGGCAGCGAAAAAGAGGAAGGTCCTCCACGAGCTGGATTGACACAGTGGCTACCATGATGGGCTTAAATAAAAGAACCATTGTGAGGATGGCACAGGACTGGGCAGTTTCATTCTGTTGGAGGGCTGCTGGGTCAGAACTAACTCCAGGCAACAGCTGTAAAGGTAGCCTTTGCCCCTTCACCAGTAGGCGGCGCTCCTCAGGGAATCCTAATGAAGGACTTCACTTTATGCGCGCGCGCTCCTGGTTCGGCGACGGCGGGCCAATTCCGGAGCGCCAGTGCTACTGCTGCGCATGCGCCTTCCTCGGCGCGCGTCCGCAAACCCTAACGGCCTTCTCTCTACGCACGCGCATTTCCGGTCAGTCCCGGAAAAGGTAGCGGCGTGTTTTCCCGCCTGACTGATGAGGGGGGCGTGGCAGTTCGCGCAGTTTGATGACGCGCTGCGGCGCTGGGTTTCGGAATGGCGCCCTGGGTCCCCGCAGCCAACTGCGCGCTGGACGCCACAGGTGAGTGTTGGGAGCAGCCCACGAGGCATCCCCGCGCAGCGGCGGCTGGCCGGGGTTCCAGTCGAGGCCTCCCGGGAGTCGCCGGCCCTCCTTGAGTCCCGAGACTCGGCCTCGACCCCGGCAACTTTGCGCGGACCGGAGCGGTCGGGCGGGGGTTGAGGGCCCAGAAAGCGCCATCATGTCACCTCCTCGCCTGGTTCGCGCACTCTTCTCGGTGAGCGAGTTGGAGGAAGCCTGTGCCTCAAGGAGCGGCGTAGGAAAGATGCCGGGTGTGATCCTTGAAGCTTGACGGCTCCGAGCCCCATATTCCCTATCTGTGTGTGTGGCGGGGGAGGAGGGGCGCTGATGCTTCCTTCGCAGGACAGTGGTCAGCCACAAACGGGAGGAGACCGCTCCTTCGCCCAGGGCTGAAGCAGCCTCAGGAGAACCCCTAGTGGGACCTCACTGGCACTCTCACTGCCAGGTCGGCGGTTCCAACCCACTAGCCGCTACTTGGGAGAAAGACGAGGCTATCTGTTCCTGTAAAAGTGGACAGCCCCGGAAACCCTTTGAGGTAGTTCCGTTCTACCCCGTCGGGTCGCTGTGCCTCGGAACCGACTTGGACTGCAGTCGGTTTGGCTTTGAATTTGGAAGCTGTCAGGTCATCCTCTCAAGGTCCCCCTTTCCCAGGAGCGGCAGAAAACCACCCGCGCCCTGTGGGAGAAGGCCAGGTTCCATCTCAGCAACCTTTCCACAACAGAGCGAACACTCCTTGGTCCTGTGCCGTCCTCACAAATTGTTCTTGTGTTTGAGCCCCTTGTTTCTGCCGTTGTGTCAATCCATCTTGTGGAGGGTCATCTATATCAGACATGTCCTGACGTGTCCACACTATGTCAGACGAAATCTCTCCATCCTCACCTCCAAGGAGGTGAGCTTGCTGTGCCTCTTCCAAGCAAATCTCTTTGTTCTTTTGGCAGTCTGTGGTGCTTTCAATAGTCTTCGCCACCACTGCAGTTCAAATGGATCGATTTTTCTTCCGACTTCCTTATTTGGTATCCAGCATCACATGCGTTCTGGGCGACTGAAAATACCACGGCCCCAGCCCTCATGCTGTACTGGTTTTGCTCTGGGCTGCTACCTGCAAGATCAGTAGTTTGAAACCACTGCTGCTCTAGGGGACAAAGGGCCTTTGTGCTCTTGTAAAAAGCTAGTCTCAGAACCCACGGGGACCATTCTACCTTGTCGTAGAGTCACTCTGAGTCGGAATCGACTTGAAGACGCTGGGTTTTAACCTTGGCAGAGCTTGTCCTTTCTCATTCATTCCTGAGTAGGTCAAACGTGGGAAACAATTAGCTTGGCTCTCGAAGATTTGTGTGGAGGCCTGTGTATTTGAATCTAGGCTCGGCTAATGACTAGCTTGGAGTTAAGTGACTTAACCCCCTCGGCCCTCTGCGGGTGCCTCACGGGTTGTCTTATAGTCCAGTAGTCGCGCTCTGGTGGCACAGTTGGGGTATGTATTGAGCTACTCACTTCAAGGTTGACAGTTCAAACGCACCAGACCCTCTTTGGGAGAAGATGAGGCTTTCTGCTCCCCTAACGATTGACAGCCTAGGAGGCAGTTCTACTCTGCCCTACAGAGGTTCTGTGGGTGGGAATTGACTGGCAGGCAGCAGGGCTTGGGTTGTGTAGTCAGAAGTACAGTTACCCTGGTGAGGTAGTGCGTTGTAACACAGTGGGCTGCTAACTAACTGAAAGGTCAGCAGTGGAAACCCACCAGCCACTCTGCAGGAGGATGACGAGGCTTTCTACTCCCATTCACGTAGAGTTATTTTGGGAAACTCAAAAGGGATAGTTGTGACGTGCCCTTTAGGGTTACAGTGAGTCGGAACAGACTTGATGGCGGCAAGTTTGAGCTTTTGAATCAGAAGTCCAGGTGGGTTCTCAGCTGAGAGTCTTCTCTGGTCTTAATTCAGAGGCTCTGGGCAAGAGTATGCTTCCAAGCTCACTCCAATGGCTGGCTGAATTCAGTATCGTCTGTAGAATGATGGCCTCATTTCCTTGCTGCTCCGTGCCCCCCTCCCTCCCTCCCCCTGCATGCCCTCTCAGGTGGCCTCTTTCATACTCAAAGTAGCTCTGACATCAAGTGCTTCTTGGGCTTCTGGTGCTCTGCTGCCTTTGGCTGTGTCTGGCTGAAAAATGCCCTGATGTTCCTGGATGAGGTCAGGCCCACCTGGGGACATTAGTTACAGCTGCAAATTCCTTCACAATAGGGTCAGGTGAGTTTTTGGACGGGACTCTTTGCAGTGCAAAGTGTGGGATGGTGGTGGGGTGGGGATATCATCTTTAAAGATTAAATGAGAAACTAGATGAAGGGTCCTTAGGACCAGGCCTGGCTACTGCTGTTGTTGTTATTGTTAGGTGCCATCAAGCTGGTTCTGACCCATAGTGACACCGCACAACAGAATGAAACCGTGCCCAGTCTTGCGCCAGCCTCAGTTGTTCCTGTGCCTGCGCCCACGGTTGCAGCCACTGTGCCCGTCCATCTTGTCGAGGTCTTTCCTCTTTCTCCTGACCCACAGTAACCTAGAGCAGAGAATAGAACTGCCTCTTTCTCTACAAAGATGTTGGTGGATTTGAACTGCTAACCTTTTGGTCAGCAGTCCAACACTCTATTTATACCAACATGGCACTGTGGCCAAACAAACCAAAAATGGGTTCCAACTTGAAGAGAGCCTATGTGGAGTTTCTGAGATTAAATGCTTATGGTAGCAGGCAGCCTCATCTTTCTTGGAGTAGCTGGTAGACCTTGTAGCCAAAACAGCCCACAACCAACCAGTTGATGCTGACTCACAGCAGCTCTATTGAGAAGAGGAGACCTGTCCTTTGTGTTTTCAAGATTATCAATCCTTATGGGTACAGACATCCTCATCTTTGTCCTGTAGAGCAGCTGGTGGGTTCGAACTGCCAACCATCGGATCACAGCCCAGTGCATAGCCGCTACACCAGCGGGGCTCCTGGGCATTCTGACAGATCACAAAAATCTGTTATGTGGCCGGTGTTGAGGTCTTGTCTTTGCCTCTCCACAGTGGCTCCCTAAGACCGCTGCTTTGGACTCACTGCAAGAGCCCGCCATGGCGTACCCTCACTTTCAGCAGCCCAGTTTCCTCCTGGTGAGTATGAACGACCACTGGCTTGGCGGTGTGGTGGCATTTCTATAGTGGAGGAACAGGAGGGCTCTCTACGGACTTGAACTCCAGAAGTGGTTTCCTTAGGGCACCCACCATGGCCGTAACACTAGGCTGACACTCAACGTCTTAAATCTTGATTCTTATTGATGTGGGTGTATCCAAAAGATGAGTTGGTTTTATTTTATTATCTTATTTTTTTTTTTTTAGTGACCAGCCTCTCTTTATTGTCTGCCCAGCATAAGGCTGGAAGTGGGGCCAGAGCAGTCCAAGGCAAGACATCCCTGGCCTTGGCCTCAGTTTCCCCCTCTGTCACGGGGAAGGGCGGAGCTTTCCCTGCTTCATCAGGGTACGGGCAGGACAGAGGTGACAAATGCAGAGTGAAGTCCCCAGGGCTGCCCAGACACGGTCCTGGCCCTGGTGGGCTCTCCGTCTGGGAGGGAGAAGGGTGCCTGCCCACCACGGACAGCCAGGGAGAAAGGCAGGGGCTGGGGGCTCCCAGCCAGAGACCACTGGTGTCTGGGAGGCTCTCAGCCTCAGTCTGGGTTCACCGAGCTCCTTCGGGGTGCTTACCGCTGGTCTTGTGGGGCGGGGGAGGCACCCACGGGCGCACGTCTAGGCAGGCTTCTCAGACTCTTGTGGGCATCACAGGGGAAGGGGCCCTCGGGTCCAGAATCCTGCAGGATCCCCCTCTTTCTCAGTTGGGGTCTTAGAGGAGAGCTTGCTTTGGGGTGGGTGGGCTGGAGCGTGTGCTCTGGCCATAGGGCTCCTATTAAGCTGGGGGTAGAGGCCCAGTGGGCAGTGCAGTCCGGGTTGAGGAGGCCGTCCTGCCCCCCTGGCAACACAGGGAAGAGGTAGGTCATTGGATGAGGTGTCTCCTCTGAAGCAGCGGGGGTCCACCATCCTTAGCTGGTGGTGTCCAGCGGGGGTTTTGGGGAGGCTGGCCGGCTCAGGGTCACACCCGGGAAGCTGGCGACAAAGCCCTCCCATCTTCTCCTTACCTGCCGGTACTGCCTCAGCCACTGACGGCTCCTCCTCGCTGGACTTGGATCAGCTGCTTCGTGTCCCCCAGGCCCCTGGGTCACCGCTCCTGACCTGGGCCTTCCAGCCCTTCACACCTCCATCGAGGCCCTGGAGTATGGGCTTCTCTCGCCCCTGTCTGAGGCTCAGCGCCTGGCGGAGGCGGCCTTCCTGGGGCCTCCCCCAGGGCTCCTGCAGCTTGCCGTAGTTGGGCCTGGATCATCGAAGGGGCTGGCTGTGCAGCCCTGTCCCCATTGCTCTGGACTCAGTTCTGCTCTGGCCCCGCAACAGGCCACTTAGCCTCTGAGATGGCCTGGTGTACCTACCCAGCTGACGGCCCGGCCTGGGGTCAAAGGTTGGTACTGCCGAGGTGGCCACCATAAACCCTATTTTATTGTCTTAACTGTACCTTGTGATTTGGGTGGGAGTTGACCAAGCACATTTGCTATAGGGTGCGTGGATTTCAGTGCCTGGTCTTCTTGATCTGTGGACACGGGGAGGAATAAGGAAGATGGGATGTATGGCAGAATTTTCCCAACCCTAACTAGCATGAGGTGGTTTGATAGTGCAAACGAACGTTAAGAAGGAAGGTCCGGGTGCTACCCAGAGTTAGTGTGTTTTGTTTTTAGCCTAACAGTAGGTCTATGAGGAGAATGGGGGTGTAGTGTAGGGGGTGGTGTAGTGGTTACGAATTAGGCTGCTAACGGCAAGGTCCCCAGATTGCAATCATCAGCCACTTCTTGGGAGAAAGACCAGGCTTTCTACTCCCGTAAAGAGGTACAGTCTCAGAAACGCACAGCGGCAGTTCATCCCTGTCCAGAAGCACTATGAGTCGGCATCGACTCGGTGGCCGTGAGTTGGAGAGATCAGGGCGGCACACACCTTAGAATCACCAGGAGTCGAGATCAAAAGGGCAGCCTTTACCCAAGGGCCAAATTCAGAAAGGTTAGTTAGGAAAGAAGGCGCGGTGGAAACAGCAAACACAGGGAGGAAATAGAATATGTGAAGGTACGTGGAAGGGAATGCAGTGGATTAGGTGACACAAAATGTGCCTGGATTACTGAACAGGAACCGAGGGTCTGCTCCATCCGCTTTCACCTCTGCGTTCCCCCCTCCCCCCCAAAAAACCTTGCCATTGCATCAACTATGACCCATATTGGGGGGTCAAAACGTTTGAAAAGAGTTAATGTGTTCTGTATGTGAGGGTGATCTGATTGCGACATCTGCCACCAGGGTGGTTCTGGTTGGCAAGGCAGGTGTCCCCTGCCCCTCACTCTGCGTCACGTGTGTCTCTCTTGAAACTGTGCTCAGTTCCCGAGCGTGGCCTTCCCCAATAAAGGAAGTCAATCCTTCCTTCAGTCAGTGGTCTCTGATTGGTTGAGCTCCACAGCTGGAACCTCCCAACAAGCTCTCAAGAGTTTAATGTGTTCATATGCTGATCCAAAAGTTGGAGGTTCTGACCCACCCAGAAGTGCCTCAGAAGAGACCCGAAAACCAGCCACTGACAGCCTATTGGCGCACATCCCTGCCTTGACATTGGGTTGGGTGGGTCAGTGCAAAGGAATGCTGCCCCAGCCAGGTGAGCTCGGCCTGAACTTTGAGTATGAAACGTGGCGCTGAGAAGCCAACGTGAAGCAGTGCTGGTGATAAGGGGTGGACTGTATTGTCCTGGTCTGTCGCGGTCAATCCTTGTTCGGAGGGACATTCGGCCCAGGTGTCCATCTCTGATTAGACCATGGTCCGTCAGCGTTGGGAAGGGGATAGGGCCTCTGCTATCCAAGGGTCTTATATGTAGCTAAAGTCCCACATGAACTTCTGTCCTCAGAGAGGTCTCTGCGGTCAGAATGCCCCCTTCTCCCACTTTACATGTAGTTGTTTTTTTATTATTAGTAGTAGAGCATTTATTTGTCTTCCCTCTGTCAAACCTTGAGCCAATGACTTTCCCCAGGCTGCCTGGGGAGGAGCAGGGAAAGAAGCACACAGGGCAGACGAGACTGGACAGAGAACTATGGGAGGTGGAGAGGGCTCCCACACATGGCGAACAGGCGGAGAAAGGCCACCATTGGGCAGACAAGCCGCATGGCCTCCGAGAGGGCAAAACCCAGGCTGGCATAGAAGAGCTGCTGCTTCAGAGCAGGGTTCCTGGCATCACCAAGGATGAGGCTCCCAATCCCAGCTCTAGAGCCCGACACCCCAACTGTGGCAGCCCTGGACCCAGTGAACTTGGCCGCTGTGTCAGTGCCTCTGGACATGCTGCTGGTTTGGAAGCTGCGACTAGGGATATGTGAGGTCAGGGAACATGGGGCCGTCAAGCTGCTGAAGCGCTCATCTGTCAGTGTCTCGGGCTGTTTCAGCACCAGTGCAGACAATGTTTGGTTCAGTCGCAGGGAGGTGCTCTTGACCAGGGAAGGGGGGAGACACATTTGGCGCACACGTCTACTTCTAGGGGATGAGGGATGGTGGTAGGAGAGGTGCTCCTAGTGCAGAGAAGACAGAGGGGAAGAGTGCACTTAGTTCTTTAATGCTTGTCTTCAATGTCTTCCGGCCACTCTTACCTTGGTCAGACCGGAACCACACAGCTCGGCCTCTAATCTTTCTCTCAAGATAGGGCGTCCTGGTGATGCTCTGAGTTAGGCATTGGGCTGCTAACTGCAAGGTTAGTAGTTGAACTCTACTGCTCTGAGGGAGCAAAGGAAACCCGTCAGACTGACAGCCCCAGAAATCCCGGGGGGCAGTGCATTGGAATCAGCCTGATGACCAGCAGTTTCCTTTTGGATTCTCTCCTCCGGTGATGAGCTCAGAAAGTTCATGTTCTCATGGGTACAGAGAGGCTTCTGAAAGAGGGCCTGCTGGTGGGCTTGCCTTGTTGGTTCTCACCGACCTGGCAGTTAGGGAAGTTGACAGCCAGCCAGCTTTGTGGGCCACGTCCAGTTCAAGGCTATAAGCTGAGAACCCTCCGGGTCCAGCAGGGACTCTCTACCTTCTCCTGGCCTTGGAGCTGGGCCTGTGCCTGAGGCTCTGCAGGAGGCCATTCCGTGCTGCTGACATGCCTCAGAGGGCCTGACAGCGACCCATCAAAAGAGCACAGGGCCTCGGCCTCGCTCCTGTGGCTACCTCTGGGCCAGTCAGGAGGACGTGCAGTAATGCATGGGGGTAGCTGAGCAGGTCAGTGGTTAAGTGTCAGGCTCCTGCCTATTGCTTGGGTTTCTCTCTGGCCTCAAGCCAGAAGGTACAAAAGCTGCAACGGTAATGCTTTGTGTTTTGTGGTGTGTTTATTTCCCCCCTTTTCCATCTGTTCCATCTTCCAGGCAAGCCTGAAAGCGGACTCTGTAAATAAGCCCTTTGCCCAGCGGTGCCAGGACCTGGTTAAAGTCATCGAGGATTTTCCAGCCAAGGTAACAGCTCTGCGAGCATCTTGTTTGGGCCTGATTCACACACTCATTGACAGACTTTCTTCTGGTCCACAGTTTCACCTTGGAGCTCTGTCTGCCCAGAGACCTCTCCTGGTACTGTGACTGGCATATGATGCATCTCGTTAAACATTTAGAGCAGGGCTTCTTGGGCTGCTGGTATCTCGTGGGTAGAAGCCAAGGATGTGTCTCAACATCCCAACATAGGATGCTCTGTACCAAAATAGTCATTGTGCCCAGCATATGAGGAACTCTTTGTCAGCCCTTAAAGTAAGAATGCATCGGTTTGTCTACTTCTTTTCTTAAAGCGGTTGTGTTAACACACATTCCACATATCATACAATTTAGTAGGTCAGTCTTGTCAAGAAGAGTTGTACAGTCATCCCCACAATCCATTTCAGGACACGCTCTTCTTTCTTGTACTCTTTGTTATTCGCGCCCCATTGCCCCGCAGCTTCCCTTGCCGTGCCCCCAAGAAACCATTCCTCCAGTTACTATCTCTAGATACTTACCCTGCATTTCATGTACAGAAAAATCATCCCCAAACAAAACTTAGCAACAATAAGAAGGTAAACCAGAAAAATCTCCGTCGAACAGAAGAAGAAAATATTAAAAACGAGCTCAGATTTACAATGGGTCAAATGAAAAGGTGTCGAGCTTTAACCCAGCTACACCTGCACTTAGAATAAGTATTTGAATCCTCTTCAGAACTGTCGTGAGCATCACTGTGTTGGACAGGTTGTCTAGAGAAACAAGTCCAGTGACGAGACAGCTTGACACCAGGAAGTACTTACCTCGTGAAGGCATCCCAGTCCCGCCCACCTCAAGTCCACAAGTCTGATGCCAGTCCATGGGCACCTCTGCAGACTTGGGTAGCCACATGGCGGTAACACCGAAGGGTGACATGGGCAGCAGCAAGACCACAGGCGGTGGGTGCAGGCGGGTGGTTCTAAGGTCGGTGGGAACATGGCAGGGTGCTGACAGCTCTCAGGTCAGGTGGCCCACGTAGGGCCACCCATTGACAGGCAAAGTTGCAGCAGGCAGGCAGGCAGAGGGGTAGAGTTCAGCTCTGTCTGGCTCTTATACAAAGGGCTTATGACATCCAGGAAGCGTCATCAGACTGTGACTTGATTGACAGGTTGACTTGCACCCCTAGCTAGTCGTGTCTAGTTGACATCACCAAACCCAGGAGGCTGACCTAGGCAGGTAGATAATATGAAGAAGCAACAAGTTGGAGTTGTATTTCAGGAGTTCGCGCTGAGAAAAAAACATGACTGCTCTTTAGTGGCGCTCTGAGTCCTGGTGGTGCCGCGTGTTAGACGTTGGTCTGGGTAGGGGTTCAAACCCACCTGCTGCTGCAAGGGAGAAAGGTGAGGCTGCCTGCTTTCGTGAAAATGTACATCTTGAAAGCACGTATGTTTGGTACATCTGCTACGCAAGATTTCTTTAAAGTGTTGAAAAGCAAGAGTATTACTTTGAGGAATGAGATGTGCCTGATCAAGCGGTGGTATTTTCCAGTGCTTCATGTGCGTGTGAAAGTTCTGCACTGAGTAACAGGGACCGAAGAAGGATGGGTGCATTGGAGTTATGATAGTGGCAGCGACTACTGAAAGAGCACAAGTAGATCTGTTTTGGAATAAGTGCAGCCAGATGCTCCTTGGAGGCAAGGGTGGGGAGACTGGGGCTCACGGACTTTGGACGTGTGGTCAGAGAGACCAGTCCCTGGTCAAGTAGAGGGGCAGCAGAAAAGAGGAAGGTCCTCAAGGAGGTGCAGGGACACCGTGGGCTCAAACAGTAGAACATTGTGAGGGTGGTGCAGGGACAGGTAGGGTCTCATTCTGCTGTACACTGTGCCGTTATGAGTTGGAGCCGGTTCAGTGACACCTGACAGCAACAACATGATCAGCGCACTGGCAGTGGGTTAAGTAAGTGTCGCTCTGCTCACTGCAAGGCCAGCGGTTCGAAACCACCAGCATGGGGGGCCCCGTTGTGCCCTGCCCCGTAGGGTGCTGCCAGTCGGACTGGGTGGCAGCCTGTCTGGTTCTCTAACTTATAGGCTTGCTCTGAGTCATCGAGAGTCAGCTGGTGGGCAGGGAGCTTGGGTCTTTTGATTTCCCTTCTGACCAGAACGGCCCGCTCTTAACGCAGCCCTGTGTTGCCGGCCCTGCAGTGGCACCTCCGCGCTGGGGGCAGGTCTTGGTCTCTGCGTATCTGAATGGGAAGTGACACCTCAGTGGACATTGGGTGGCTGGAGCCCTATTGTATAGATGACACCCTGGCGTTGGTGCCCATGCGCTGGCCCATAGCCTCACCTGTGCCCTGTCCCAGGAGCTGCGAGCCATCTTCCCATGGCTGGTGGAGAACATTTTCGGCAGTCTCGACGGCATCCTCCTGGGCTGGAATCTCCGCTGCCTCCAGGGCCGCGTCAACCCTGTGGAATACAGCATTGCGATGGAGTTTCTAGACCCTGGGTAGGTAGGTGTGCCGCCCAGGAGGGGCTGGGTTGCCCCTCACAGTGGTCCTCTCTGAGTGACTTAGTTCCCTAAAGAAACAAAGGCACCTAGTGCTCACGCACCTGCCTGTTGGATCTTGTGTGCAGGGGCCCAATGATGAAGCTGGTTTATAAACTGCAGGCTGAGGACTACAGGTTTGACTTTCCCGTCTCCTACCTTCCGGTAAGTGTGCGGGCAGTGGCGTGGTGGGTGTGCCACCCACAT
>NW_022103926.1:10045415-10052452 GCF_000313985.2 Echinops telfairi
CAGTCCGAAAGCACCAGCTGCTCTGTAGGAGAGTCACTCGCTTGGAACCCACAGGGGCCGTTCTCCCCCACCCTAGGGTTGCTGTGAGTCGGCACCGCCTCCATGGCAGTGAACTTGGTCTGGGTTTGTTGGAGGAGGCCTGACGCCCTCGGTGGCGGCGGGGTAGAAGCGGAGCTGACTGGGCTCAGCGCTCCCTGGCTGGGCCCTCAGCCACTGGACTCGGGGCCCCAGCTGGGTGTGGGGATGGCAGAGCTCTCTGGCCAGCTCTTGCTCACACACCACCCAGCGCAAAGGCCCAGCATGCTCCTGGCTGGTCCCAGCAGCTTCGTGGGGAGCTGTGTGGTGTGGGGATGGGGCAGAGCATGTATCTAACAACCCTTCCCTCTGCAGGGGCCCGTGAGAGCGTCCATCCAGGAGCGAGTCCTCCCTGACAGCCCTCTGTACCACAACAAGGTCCAGTTCCCTCCCAGTGGTGGCCTGGGCCTCAACCTAGCCCTCAGTATCCTTTACAGCCGCCAGGCCAGGCCAGGGGTGGGGACCTGGGGACATCTGTGCCTCCTACCGTTCCTTAATGCCGTGCTCAGATCCCTTCGAATACTACATCTTCTTCTTCGCCTTGAGCCTCATCACACAGAAGGTAGAGGAGGGTCTGCTGGGCAGGCTTTGCCCCAGGGGGCTTGGGGTCCATCCCGTCCCTCCAGCTGGCTCCTCCTCCTGCCCTGAGCCACACCTCCAATGTGAGGACTGCAGATCTGCCGGCAGACTGACCGCCCCTCTCCCCCGGCCCCTGGGAGAACAGGGCAGAGCAGGGCACTGCCCCCCAGCCCTCTCCCACCTCTCCCCCACCCGTTCTCTTTCCTTCTGCCTGTGCCCCATGCTGCTTCCCACCCAGTGTGATTTTGCTAAGCACCCAAGGCCCTGTGCCCAACTGCAGTGCCATGCACACTGCCAGATGGCGCCCAGGGCAATACACCCACAATACACCTGCCTTTCCAGCCCCTGCCTTCGTCCCTGCACATCCGAACGTCAGACTGTGCCTACTTCCTGCTGGTGGACAGGTACCTGTCGTGGTTCCTGCCCACAGAAGGCAATGTGCTCCCTCTGCTCTCCTTCAGCCCCGGCGGGGCCAGCCCTTCACCCGCTCCCAGGTAAGGCCCCCTCGAGGCTTCCCTGGCCCCCCGCTGTCGCCCACAGAGAGTTACATGGTCTGGCTGTATGGCCCACAAGCTCAATGGTGTATCTATTGGTCTGGGTTTTTTTTTGGACCAGTCACCTGGCATCAGGAAGCCCTTTGAGTTGCTGCATCAGCAAGGCCCCGGTGTGGGGAGGCAGCTGGTTTGGGCTTTGCCCTAAACAGTAGCTCCACCTGAGAGCAAAGCGGAGAGTCGATGAAGGCCCTGGGATTCCTTGTTCTGGAGAGAGGACCTGCCGGCCGAGCCCGAGTGCCACGTCTCTGCTGGCCCCAGAGGTGGGCCTTCAGACTGTAGCCATCCTCAGCCAGCCAGGTCTCGTGCTGCCCGCCTCCGCCCCAGGAGGGCTGTGTCCAGCCCATCTCAGCTCAGGGAGCAGCCTCGGACCTCAACTTGCCTGTCTCATCTGGGCGCTCCATTTTCTTCCCAGCCGGCTCCTTTCCCTTGTGCCTCACTCGGCCCTGCCCATGCCGGCCTACTGTAGACCCTTCCCTCCCCTGTGTCTGAACAGAGGCCTTCACAACGAGGTGGACCAAAAGGCTGGGCATAGCGGGACTGTCTGGGCAGGCAGGGCATGGTAAGTGGGTCTGGGCCTGGTTCTGTTAGGCTTCAGGTTGGGACTCATTCATGGGACTTCTCAGACCTTCCTCTCTGATTGTCAGATGGTTGGCTCTTCGCCACATTGGTCTTGCCCTCTTTGAGTTCCCAAGTAAGTTCCGGCCCTGCCCATCTGTCAGAATCTGGAGCTCTGTATCCCATAGACCCCCTTGGGCTGGGCCACTTCTCCCCAGTCACAGACTCAATCCAGGGTCACAGTGTATGGCATCCCTGTCTCTCGGCTCCTCTTTTCTGACCCTTCACCTGGGGTTTGCTGGTGCTCCTGGGCAGGCAGGGTGTGCTTGGTCCCCAGGGAGCCTCCTTAGGGCGTCATCTGGTCAGGAGAGGTCCCCAGGCATGCTGCTCACAATGCTACACCCAGTGCATCTTGCCCGAGCGCTTCTCTTGTGCTGTGTGCCTAAATGACCTTTGTTAGGTTGGTTCCGTCATTATTGTTGCCTTCGAGTTGGTTCTGACTCGTAGCAACTCAAAACGAGACTGCCCGGGCCTGCACCGTCCTCACAGCGGGCCCCCACGTGTGAGCCCATCGCACAGCCCACTGTCAGCCCAGTTCATCGAGTTCTTCCTCTCTGTCACTGCCCCTCCAGTTGCCCAAGCTGGTGCCCATTTCCAGGGACTGGCCCCTCCTGACAACTTGAGTTGTACAGAGTATGTAGACAAAGTCTTGTCGCCACCCCTGCCCCCAAGGAGCATTCTGGTGGGACCTCTTCCAAGATAGATTTGTTTGTCCTTCTAGCAGTCCGTGGTACATTCCCTGTCTTCATCGGCACCACAAAGGCATCGATTCTCCGGTCTTCCTAATTCAGTGTCCGTCCAGCCCTCACATGCATCGGACGGAGGCCATTAAAAATACCACAGCTTGGGTCTGACACACCTTAGTCCTCAAAGTAACAGCCTTGCTTTTCAACACTAAAGAGGTCTTGTGCAGCACAGTTACCTAATGCAATCCGTCCTTGGATCTCTTGGCACTGCTTCCGTGAGCTCTGATTGTGGATCCAAGCCAGGGGGAGTCCTGGGCAGCTTCAGGCCCTGCAAACTTGTCTGTGGTTTGGCTAAAAGTTGAGTCAGGTGGTGAGTTCATGGCCAGAAGGGTGACTCGTGGCCAGGGTCTGGGGTTCCACCCGTCCCTGCCTGACCAGTCAGCCGGTCTCTTAGGATTTGGTCCCTTTTCGCCCCTCCATCTGGCCTTCCAGTGTGCTCCATTTCAGAGGAGTCAGAAGTAGCTGAGCACCATGCTGTTCTCCACTCTGGGTCACAGAGGCTGAGGTTCAAGTTGGCCGTCAGTGTTCTGGACTGGTTGTTTCCAAGTGACCGTTCCGTGTTCTGCGACCCACTCACCAGAGCCGTGTGGAACGTTGTCTTTGTGCGCAGTTGACCTTGATGTCCCCCAAGACGATAGTCTGGAGCCCCCGCCCCGTGATGTCTTTATAACATTTGGGCTTGGTTTCTTGTCCTTGTAGGACACCCGCCATGCCCTTCGCCTCCTATGGTTTCCATCACACCAGCCTCCTGAAGCGCCACATCTCCCACCAGACGTCAGTGAACGCGGACCCCGCCTCCCACGAGATCTGGCGCTCAGAGACCCTGCTCCAGGTGAGCGCCAGGGAGCTGCTCAGCCACCTTCCCTGTGGTCCACAGCCTGCCCCCAGCCTGGGCTGGGCCCCAGCCTGGGCTGGGCTGAAGTTGGCGGCATTTCCTACTGTGACGTTTGGACCCTCCAGAAGAAGCACGCCCACATCTCATACTTACCTGTATGCGGTCGTCTATATTATTCTCTGCCTGTCGGAGTTCTCCTGTTCTTTTCCTCCTGATACCGCTATCGTTACGGGAGCCCCTCGCCTACTGCGACACTCCCCGACTCCCGGAGCGAGCTCCCTGTGTTCTCCTCAGGAGGAATTCTGGTGGTATTGTGAGTTAGGGGTTGAGCTGTGAACTGCAAGGTTGGACAGGCTGCTCTGAGGGAGAAAGATGAGGCTGCCTGCACCTGTTAACCTTCTGTAGGGTCTCTATGGGGACCTGGTCGTACGGTGGTTACCCCCTGGGCTACTAGGTCAGCAGTTCGAAACCACCAGCAGCTCCGCTGGAAGAAGACTGGACTTTCTACTCCCAGAAAGACCTAGAGTCTTGGATCTACCCTTTGCTATAAGGTTATTGCGAGTCGACATCAACTCAGTGGAAGTGAGTTTTGAGCCTTTGTACAAAGAGCCTGGTGACAAAGGGTAAGCGCGGGGCTGCGAGCCAGCAGTTCAAGCCTCCCATCCGCTCCACGGGAGAAAGATGAGTGTGTCTGCCCCCCTCATAACTCAGTCGTAACTGCCTCCCTAGCAGCTGGTTTGCTTTGGGGGGTGACTTTACGGAGGCCTGGGGGCACAGTAGAGGAACCCTGGTAGCGAGGTGATTCCGCGTTGGGCTGCAAACTGCAAGGTCAGTAGTTTGAAACCACCAGCCGCTCCGAGGGAGAAAGCAGAGGCCTTCTCCTGTAAAGCGTGACCGTCTCAGAGCGCACAGGGTCGGTTCCACCCCGTCTGTCCTGCATGATCCCGTGAATCGGCAACCGCTCGATGGCAGTGAGGTGGCTCAGGGCTCAGCACTGGGCTGTGAACTGCAGTCCTTTCTTAGGAGAAACGGGATGAGACTGTTCCCATAGGCAGGGCCACAAGGAGTCGGAACCTACCCCACGGCGGGGGTGGGTTTAGGGTTTAGAGTGGCTGCTAGTGGGCGGGCGAGATGCCGTCCCTCCTCGCTCTGGTCTGGGAGCACAGTGCTCTGAGGGGTGCCTGCGTTCTTTTCCCAGCAGCCCCAGGAGGTAAGGACAGAGACCTCTTGGGCCTGTGTACAGAGCGGGGGTGGGGAGGGAGCTGACGAGGACTGACCTGGCCCACAGCACAGGCAGGGGCCAGCCTGGGCGTGACTCCTGGCCCTTTCTGCAGGTGTTTGTTGAGATGTGGCTGCACCACTACTCCCTGGAGATGTACCAGAAGATGCAGTCCCCTCACGCCAAGGTAGGTCTGCTCTGCCTGGGCACACCCTCCTCCCCACCCATGAACAGTGTTTGGGCTGGAGGGCCAGATGGTGGGCTGCCAAGACCCACCTCTGTCCTTACGTGCACACAGTATGCAAGGTGGGTCTTACTCGCCAGTGCTGAGGTGGTCTGCCCTGGAGGCAGGACAGCCAAGGCAGGGTGGTCTGGGCTCCTTTGCACCCGCTTCCTGCCGCTTCCAGGGCCTGGCTTTGGGCGCCAGGCCTCTCTTCTGGCTGCAGCACCTGCAGCCAGCACCCTGTGCTGGCCCTCACCACCTGTGTGCCCACACTGCCCTCACCCTCTGCTGAGCACCTTTTAGCACACACTTGTCCCGGTGGGCATGGCTGCACATTCCTGCCTGGGGTCACTGCCTCCTTGAGCATCCTGGTCACTGACCAAGTTCAGGGCAGACTTGAGACCATCCTCAAGTGTGAAGAATTGATGAAAGGTAGTTATCGGAACCCTGATGGCACAGTGGGCTAAGCAAGCAGTGGTTTGCCCCCACTAGCCACAGGGGACCAAGGATGGAGCCGTCACCGTCTGTGGAGATGGGCGGTCTCGGGAACCCTGTGAGCAGTTCTGCTCTGTCTCGTAGGGGCACCACCCAGCGTCAGTGTCAGCCCGCCACCGTTGGGTGTGGTTTGGTAAAGACTGAATATGTCTTTTCACTTGACTCCCATCCTGCCTCGGAGCCTCTGAAACCAGAGGGGCGTGTGGGGACCCCAGATCTACCACCCTGGCCACACATGAGAGGCAGCAGGGCCGGATCTCACAGCCAGGACTCTGCATGGGCCTCCTGAAGTGCGAAGGGTCTGCCCTTCCTGGTTCCGGGCAGTCTGCCGCATGGGGCAGTGGCCGGGCTCGGGCTGTACAGTGTTCGCTTTAGCCTGTCTGTCCTGTCTTTCAACCGAGCCCCTTCCTCCCTCCCTGTGACCTTTGACCTTGTCTGCTGGGAAGGTACTTTAGAGGGGCTGTGACCTCAGAGGGGGTTGCTTGCTTTGGGGGAACATGGGGTGGGGGCTCTGGGGGAGGCTCTTCTTCCTGTGGGGGCCAAGGCAGTGTCCTAAAAATGTTGGGGGTTCTCACAGTTCGTGGGCTTGAAGCTCTCCCTCATCCTGGGGGTGCAGGTGTACCACTCACTCCAGGAGGCCCCACTCGGGGGAGGGGGGTGTCTCAGCATCATTCTACCAGCCTCCAGTCCTGGGCTTCTCTCCCATCCAGGGGTCCCGCTGAGAGCGGACAGGGAGTGGGTGAAGGGAAGGGGCATTGTTCACTCCATCCTCCTACCAAGCGTTGGGGCTGACTGCCTGCGTGCCTTTTCCCAGCCTGCCTTGCATGTGCCTGGGTCTCTCTGGCTGACGACAAGGTGCTGCCTTTCCTGTGGGGATGGGGGTGCTTGGGGCATGACCTTGCAGGGTGGGGTGAGTGGTGGGCCCAATGTGGGCTGTGCCTGGCTGGGGGGTGGCTTCTGCTGGCTTCCCTGGGGCTGGACCAAGCCCACTCTTGTTGTGACTGCTGCCCACCGTGATGCCCTCACTGCCCCTCTGTGTCCACTGGGCTGCTTCTGGAAGCAATGCACACACCGCCACTGCCACGACCCCCGCCCAGGATCCCAAAGAAAGGACAGGACAGTGGGCGTGTAGGTACTAGGGAGCCAGGGACCCTCAAAAGCCAGCCGGCACCGAGTTCTCTCTCACCCCCAGAGCTGACCTTACTGTTCTTAGCAGTTTGCGGCTATGAGGCCTTGGTGGTTAGCCTGCGGGGCGCGCGCAAGGGCCCCTTAGCTCCTGGCTGGCCGGGCCAGGGCCAGTCGCTCTGCCCTCCTGAAACCAGAGAGGCAGCGGGGGCCAGAGTCAGTGGCCCCTCAGCTTGAAGGCCCTCTTGGCCCTCCTGGCAGACCTGGAGCGGTCTCCCTTGGGCCCCGGCTGGGGTTGGTGGTGCTGGTGTGGATCTCCACTGACTGCGTTTGTTTTTGTGTTGCTTCTCTGCTTCCCTCTGGGCTCACTCTCGCTTGTCTCTCCCCGCCCACTCCGGCCGTCCTCCTGCTGCTCCTCCCGGCTCGCCCGCTGTCTTTTGTTTCAGCTGGAGGTTCTGCACTATCGCCTCAGTGTCTGCAGCGCCCTCCACAGTCCTGCCCAGCCCGGCTCCCAGGCCCTCCACACCTACCAAGTACCGGCCCTTTGTTTGCTCTGTCTTCTCCCGCCCCG
>NW_022103926.1:10052941-10061373 GCF_000313985.2 Echinops telfairi
AGGAATTTTAGGACAAGGCAAGAAACTAGGGCATCACAGGCAAGTGTCAAGACTGGAATGGGCACAGGTGTCTCTCTGCTCATCGGGCCACCCACACTGCAGAGAGATGGGGGAGTACGCCAGCCACAGCCTCCTGGGCTTGCCCTTTCCGGCATGCAGGAGAGCACCCTGATTTGAGGGGTGGGGTGAAGGACAAGGTAGCTTTGATTCTAAGAGCTTTCCCGGGGACCAGATAAGAGGACAGGATGTTTGGCTTGACAGACAGACAGACAGTGTGTGTGTGAAGGGAGGCGAGTAGGGAGTCTTGGTCTTCGGAGGCCAAGTGGCAGCCTCCAGACCTGGAAAGGGGGCAGAGAGGTAAGGTTGGGAGAGGGCACTGCGAAAAGCAGGGGGCAGCAGGGGCTCTCCTAAGAGACAAAAGTCCATCTACACACCTTGTTTCCCTCAAAACCAGGGCACTTGCGCTGCCCACAGCTTGCAAGCCACAGATAAGCGGCTTCTTTCCCTCGTCTTAACCCCAGGCAGGCCGCTCTGGGCCGGCCAGAGCATCATCATGGTGGGCAACTGCAGGGCGCAGGCGCTGGGTTGGCCTCAGGGTTTAGGTTGGAATAGACTCCCCTGAGCTCCTCAGTAGGCGAGCTGGGAGGAGCCAAGGGCTGACCTCCTGTGGGGATCACTGCCCACCCAGAGCAGAGCAACCCACAGCGACAAAGGGCGTTTGCTCTCCAAGGGACTGGGAGGTTGGGCACCCAGGATTTCTGGTACCTTTATTGGCGGGGGCTGGGGGGTGGGTTAGCTATTCCCCTTCTTTCCTTCTGGGCCAAAAGAGGAGCAGGTGGGTGGGTGAGGAACCCAGAAAATGGGCCTGGTGGGCTGTCCAGAAGCGGGGTGGCGTCGCGCCTGTCCGGCCCCTGCAGCACATAGCCTTTGGCCGGCAGTGGGGGGACCCCTGCAGACATGCAGCCGGGCAGCAGTGGCTCAGGGCCCTACAGGCAGCATGTGTAGGGAAAGGAGCCTGGAACCAGGCTGGGAAACAGGTTTTGGAGTCTGCGGGGCTTGGCACACGCTGGGCAGACTCAGCGGTCACCTGGGTGGTGGGCTCCCCTCCCCCGCCGCCATGTGGGCTACGGGAGCTCCCCAGGCCACTCTATCTGTCCCCAACTGCAGGAGTCGTTCATGCCCACAGAGGAGCACGTGCTGGTGGTGCGGCTGCTGCTGAAGCACCTGCATGCCTTCTCCAACAGCCTGAAGCCTGAGCAGGCCTCGCCCTCTGCCCACTCCCACGCCGCCAGCCCCCTGGAGGAGTTCAAACGGTGGGTGTGGGGCAGGCCCCTGGTCCTGTGTTAGGGCAGCTGTACATGAGTCTCAGTTCTCGAGGTGGGCGTAGCCAGGTCTCCAGCTGTCAGTCTTTCTCTCACCCCCACCCCCACCCCCCAGACACACATTCTGACCCACTTCATGCTCTTCCCTGAAGAGAGCCCAGCTGCCTCCGACTGGGCAGGAAAGGGCATCAGCATTGGGGGGTCGGGCCTCTGCGGAGCTCTCCTCTCACCCTCAGCTTCTCTCTTGGCGGCAGTAGGGCGCGCTGAGTGGTCTGTGGTCACCTGCCCAGCTCCTTGCGAGCAGGCCGGCCCTCGGTGCACAGAGCCCCGGCCCGCCCCTGACCCCGCCCCCACCCCCACCCCCACCCCCAGGGCTGTCATCCCGCGCTTCGTCCAGCAGAAGCTCTACCTCTTCCTCCAGCACTGCTTTGGCCACTGGCCCCTGGATGCATCCTTCCGTGCCGTGAGTTGTCGGCCCTGCCGTGTCGCGGGGGTGGGACTGCCGGAGCCTCGAGAGGGGCCGGATGGGACTCGGGACCTGCCGAGCTGGGTCTTCTAGAGAAGCGAAGCCGTGAGACTCCCACGTTCCATCAAGTCGTAGTCTCATGTCAGGAAGGCAGCCCGTCGTCCAGTCCAACTCGGGGCCCTCTTCTACCCACGTAGCTGCAGGGGTGAAGCAGAGAGGTGGAGTGGGTGCAGGGAGATCACAGGTGCACAGTCCTGGGGACCCAATATCGGTGCCAACATGGCAGGATGCTAACAGCTCTCAGGGTGGGGCAACTCTCATGAGCCCACCCTGAGGCAGGCACAGAGTCCCAACGGGCCGAAAAGTGAAGGGGTCGGGGGGAGAGGTTCCCAGCTTCTCCCTTATCAAAAGGCCACACCTCCCAGGAGGCATCATCAGGCTGTGACCTGATTGACAGGTTAAATGCCACCCCTGCACTTTGATACAAATCCAAGTGGATGCAAAATGTCACTACCATACCTGTGGCGGGAGCTGGGTGCTGGGGAGTCTCTGCTGGTGGCTAGTCACTGAAGCCACACCAGACATGGGGACAGCCAGGCAGTGGGGTTGTAAACCTGTCCCCGTAGCAGGGGCATTCTGCTCTGCCCGTGCCCTGGGCCAACCACAGAGGACTATTGTCTCTTGCCAGGTCCTGGAGATGTGGCTGAGTTACCTACAGCCATGGAGGTATGCACCCGAGAAGCAGGCCCAGAGCAGTGAGGTCCAGCTCCGCTGCGTGGCAGAGAGATGGTGAGCTGATACCCGCGCCTGACCAGTGGACCCAGGAAGGGGGGGGTGGGGGGCTGCTCTGGACATAGGTTCTGCCTATAACTTAACTATCCTCTGAGGGGTCCTGGACTTACCCCCCTGGAGACCCAGGGGCTCTTCCTGTGCCTTCAACCTTCTGCCCTTCCGTTTCCTCTCAACTTCAGTGTCTGGCCACGGTCTCCCCCGCCCTACGGGCTCCCCTGCCGTCTCCTCGCTGCCCTCCACGAGTCAGCCCCTGCCCCTGCACGGCCGGCCGCTCTGACTTCTGTTGCTGCCCTCACTCACTGTTGGCTGCCTGGTGTCCCCATGGTGCTTTCAGACAACCGCTCCTGAGCATGCTTGTGGTTTAGCATGATCTTACATGTAAAGTTGAGCGAATTCATGACATCCGCCGTGTTGTGCCAGCAGTCACCCCTCACAACAAACGCAGTGCCCTATCAGCAGGACCCGCCCCAGAGCAGGCCCCTGGCACCTACTAATGAGCGCTATTCTCTGAGGTCACCTGTCTCTTCGAGAGGCTTGGCAGAAGCGAACTCTGGCAGGATTCATCCTTTTGCATCTAACTTGCTTTGCTCACATCAGCGCGTTCTGGTACGGGCAGGTTGGAATGGTAGCACGGATGGGTCAGGACTTGGGTTTCAAGGGACCCCATCCGTGGCGATTTTGTCATCAGAGGGCCTAAGTCTTGGCCTTCTATATCTAAATACCCCAGACATGGAGGACTAGGGATTCAGGGTGGGCCCCAGGCCCACACCGGCCGGTCCTGACCCTGTCCTGGCCCCCAGGGCGCCCTTTGTGCAAGAGAACCTGCTGCTGTACAGCAGGCTGTTCGTGGCCTTCCTGAGCCGTGCGCTCCGCACGGACCTGGTCAGCCCCAAGACTGCGCTCATGGTCTTCCGCGTGGCCAAAGTCTTTGCCCAGCCCAACCTGGCCGAGATGATCCAGAAAGGTGAGTGAGCCTGCTGCCTCATGTGCCCAGGGCAAGGCTTGGCTTCGTTCACGCTCACACCCTTCCCTTCCTGGGGGTGTCCATGCATCGAGGGGCTTGGAGCCCAGGAGCCCGGACCACCTCTGGGACTACTGGTTCTCCGTCTCCTACTGCCTTTGGGGGCGGGCAGCTGGGACTGTCGGAAGTCTCAGCCACAAACTTCGGACTCCAGGCCCAGTCACCCCTCTGTAGAGCTTCTAGCCCACCCATAAGACCCCCGTTGTGTGGGTGGAGCTGCCCACTTGAGGCAAACTACCGTACATACTCGTGTATAAGCCGAGATTTTTCAGCACATTTTTTAATGTTTTTTTTGTGGTAAAAATTAGGTGCCTCGGCTGATACTCGGGCTGGCTTCTACTCGAGTAAATACGGTACTCACCTGCAGAGGGCCTGGGCCTCGAAGGTGACTGTGCAGCGGGGCCCTCTCCCCGCACCCACCTGCAGGTGAGCAGTTGTTCCTGGAGCCCGAGCTAGTGCTCCCACATCGCCAAAATCGCAGCTTCATGACGCCGACGTTCACGGGCAGCTTCTTGTCGTCCTGGCCCCCTGCCGTCACCGACGCCGCCTTCAAGGTGAAGAGCCACGTCTACAGCCTGGAGGGCCAGGACTGCACGTACACCCCGATGTTTGGGCCCGAGGTTCGAGCCCTGGTGAGTGGGGGCAGGCACCCGGGCTGTGGAGAGATGCCCACCCACTTCTCATGCCCTTCAAGAGCGGAGACCACCTCTCCACTGTACTCACTACTTCTCGCTGCCTTCGACTCAATGCCAATGCACAGCCACCCTGTAGGACAGGGGAGAGCTGCCTCTGTGGGTTTTCCTTCCCAGACTGCCCAAGCCCATCTTTCTCCCGAGGAGCGGCTGGTGGTTTTGAACTGCAGGCCTTGTGATTAGCAGCCCAAGGCTCTTACTGGTCACCAGAGCATCTCTTCTCTAATTTAGAAACCTTTAAAACTGCTCCCCTGGCCTCCAAGCCCACCTGATCTCTAGGCTGAGGGCACACATCCCCATCCCCCATCCCAAACTGCGGCTGCGTGTGCCCCTGCAGGTCCTCCGCCTGGCTCAGCTCATCACCCAGGCCAAGCAGACCGCCAAGTCCATCTCGGACCAGCCCTCTGAGAACACAGCCGGCCGCTCCGTGCTGTCGTGGCTGGGCCTGTGCTCCGCAGACCGCGGCAGCTCCTACCCGACCACTGACCTGGACGAAGGGGGCCAGGAGAGCATCCGAAAGACCGACGAGTACCTGGAGAAGGCCCTAGAGTACCTGTGCCAGATCTTTCGGGTAGGTGCTCTGGGCTCCCCCCCAGGGCCCCCCACCCTAACTAGATGGCCCCTCTCTTGGAGGGTCCATATCCAAGTCCCTTGTGGGGAGGTGACAGCCTTTTTCTTCCTCTCTCGGCGTGTCTCCTGACAGCTCAGTGATGCCCAGCTGGCCCAGCTCACGCTTGCCTTGGGGACGACGCAGGATGAGAACGGGAAAAGGCAGCTCCCAGACTGCATTGTGGGAGAGAACGGATTGGTGCTCACCCCGCTCGGCCGCTACCAGGTGCGGGGGCCCGCTCTGCAGGGTGGCTGCATGCGCAAAAGGTTTCCCTTGGGGACCCCGTGTCACTGGGCCCACTCCTTCCCTGGCTGCTAGATCATCAATGGCCTACGGAGGTTCGAGATTGAGTACCAGGGCGACGCCGAGCTGCAGCCCATCCGGAGCTATGAGATCGCCGGCCTGGTCCGCCTGCTCTTCCGCCTGTCCTCGGCCATCAACCACAGAGTGAGTGGGGCAGGGCAGGCCCTGTCCTCCCAGGCTGCCTGTGGGAGGGGTGGGCTCCCTCTTCATCCCATCTCTGCCTTTGTCTCTTCAGTTTGCAGACCAGATGGTAGCCCTGTGTTCCCGGGCTGACTTCCTGGGCAGCTTCTGCCGCTACCACCTCACAGAGCCTGTGCTGGCCCAGCGGCGCCTGATGAGTCCTGGAGGACAGGCCCGTGCTACCAGCCAGGCCCAGGGCCCGAGGCTTAGCCTGCGCTTCCTGGGCAGTTACCGCACCCTGCTCCTGTTGCTGCTGGCCTTCTTTGTGGCCTCCCTGTTCTGCATAGGGCCCCTGCCCTGCTCCCTGCTCCTCCTCATGGGCTACCTGCTCTACGCCTCCACCGTGGTGCTGCTCATCACGCCGGGGAAGCCGAACCAGGCCTGATGGCGAGCTGGCCATCTCCAGCCGGGACCCTCAGCAGACCTAGGGGCCAGCCCTGTGCAGCCTGCCTTCTGCCGCTGGCCGGTCCCATGCACGGTGTCAGGGAGGGTGCCAGGAGCAGTGGAGGCACCCAGAAGCCCAGTGAAGGGAGACCCGCCCCAGGTTAAGCCTCACCTACCACTGGAGGAAGAGCCTTTGGGTCTCAGGACCGGCACCTCTCTCCAAGGCCCAGCTTCGCACCCTCTGCCAGCCAGGTGACACCGGGACCCGAGGTGAACTTCTGGATCCAGGAAGAATCCGTTTCCCAAAATGAGATTCCTGACAAAATGGGGTCTTGGCCGCACTTTGCTTCCACACCAGGCCTTTTCCAAGCTGGGCCACAATTCCATTTCTGGTGCCCGGACTTCCTGGGGAACTTCAACCTGAGGCTCCTCCGCTCCCAGGCCCTCCAGGTGGCCTAGTATCGCCACCTTCACTGCCTTGTCACAGCGGGAGCCTTGGCTCCCGCAGGTATCGTCAGCCCACCTAATCTGCGGACCAGTGGACACTGCACAACCAAAGATGGTCAAAAGCGTCGTATTGCCAATAAAATCAAGTCCTTAAACCTTTTAAAAACAAAGTGTAACTATTTAAATATGACAAGTACACATTCACACTCAAGGGCAGTCCCCACAGGGTCTCCACACGTGTATGGTCCTGCACAGCCCTAAGGGACCCGGGTGACACGGTGGCTGAGGTGTTGGGTTGCTAAGCCCAAGGTCAAGCCCATTCGCTAGTCCACGGGAAAGAGCTAAGGCTCAGCGTCTCTAAAGATTGACAGCCTCAGAGATCCTAGGGGGCAGTTCTTTGTCCTGTGGGGTCACTGAGTCCGAACCGCTCAATAGTGGGTGGGGCTGTGGGTCAGTAACATTGGGTTACTAACCACAAGGTCAGTGAGTCAAGCTTGCCAACTCTGTTGTGAAAGATGAGGCTGTTTCCCTGAAGACCGATGGCCTTTAGAACCCTTTAGCATAGTTCTGCTCAGTCTTACTAGTGAGAGTCAGGCTTGATGGCAGTGGGTTTGGTTTTTCTCCATCCTCTTGGTAGATCACTTTTGGTCACAGTCGATGGAAATGGAAGATTAAGATTTTTGGCAACTTGAGTATTAAACTTTTTTTTGTTACCACTCCCATGGTGCAAGGGAAGGGATAAAAAAAGACGCATTGCAAAGTGATGTCCTGGTGTCAGAACATGGCGCGGCTTCTCATGACATCCACACACTGCTGCCACTTAGAGATGCACCTGCCTGCGCCTCCATCACCTTCAGTCATCCCACACACCCACCTGCCCGCCCCTTTTTCTCTGCACCTCTTTCTTCACCTGAAGACATGCTCAGAAGTCCCAGTACCCAAACCAGCAGAAACATGCTCCATCTCGTCCATGTCTCCTGAGGAGCCAGCCAGAAGAAGCCCCACAGGTTAGTGGAGGACCAGCTCTAGGCCAGATGGTCACTATTGCCAATGCTACTGTCTACAAAAGAGATGGGGAATGAGAGGCTTGAGTCGGGAGAAACGGAAAGAGGCTAGGCGTGCTCAGGTTGTGGCTACTATGGTTAATCAGCATCCATCTACTGCCTCCCTGGTTCCAAAGAGCCCCTGCACTGGGCACACGGTGCCATGTGTGCAGGCATTTGGGTCATGGGCAAAGAAGTGTCCTTTGAGAATGGTCCTCCATGAGGGCCCTGCTGTCCCTCTAAACTGGCCACTGAGCAATGTTCTGCCCTACGGGAAAGACCAAGAGGAAACTGGTCCTCCAGTGAGTCTCCAACTACTAGGCCGAGACTGAGGAGGTCCAGCCTGGACAGCCTGGCAGCCAGAAATTGCTGTTAGCGGTCTGGAACGGTGGGTGAGCATGGATGTGGCAGGTAAGCCGATGACATTGTTTTTTCCTTGCTAGCTGGGTCCGCCTGCTCTCCTCCAACTTTCCTCAGGCCCCTTGAAACAGGTCTTGACTGCCCCTCAAAAGAACTGCCTGGACATTTCCATCCACGTTCCTACCATCTTGTAGAAAAGCTTTATTCAGGTGGGGAGTAAGAGTGCCCCATCCTCTGGCCAGGACGCCCCATCACCTGTTTATTCTGGGGCCAGGTGGTGGTGCAGAAGAACAGTCTGCTTGAGCGTTCTTGGGTCAAATCTAGACCAGTTAGGGTGCAGTACAAAGGCATTCCCTGAGGAACGGATTCCTGGTTGCCTCTCTAGAAAGCAAACAGCAAAAGGTTCCAGTGCCTAGGAACCTGAGGGCCTCACACAGATGTCTCTGCCCTTGGCAGTCTCGGGACTCAACTTTAGGTCTTTGGCCAAGACCCAACTATTTTCTAAAAGCAAGCCAAGCACATGGGGACCACCAGCTCATGGGTGGCATCATACTAATTTGTGCGGCATGGGGCAGTTGGCTACTCAGGCCACAAATCTGTATGTGGTCTCATACTGGGAAATTTGGCTTTGGCTATGTATTTGTTAGTCCAATAAGATTGGAACCAAGGATGTAATGCCCTGGTACGCGGAGCCATTCACTGTCTACTGAGGAAGGAGCCACAGGCAGGTCTTTGGAATGATGGGGTCAACAATTGTCCAGTGACCTGACTTTCTAAAAGCGTTGGGGCCTATGCACTGGGCATTAGTTGGC
>NW_022103926.1:10062148-10067116 GCF_000313985.2 Echinops telfairi
CCCCCCATTCACCATGGGTATGATTTTGTTCTAGGTCTTAGATGCCTAAGAATGAGTTTTTTGAAGAGTCATCATGGTAAGGACCTGGTTAACCATGTTATTGATATTGTTGATGATAATTTAGTAAACCCTTCTAGAAAATAGTTAAGGAATGCCAACAGCAAACCTCATGAGACAAATTTTTTTTTAAATTTTTTTTAGAGAAAGCCAGCCAGGTCCAAGAAGGAGAAAAAACTCCTGAAAAGCAGCTCCCAATTATTTTATGGAGGGGATTCCCCTCCAAACAATGCCTCTCTCTCCATCCCTCCTCTCCACTCCACGTCCACAGCTCCAGATCCTCATCCGTCTCAAGGTATGGACCACCCTGTAGTTGTTAAAAACTTTTTAATGTGTTTCTTATGTAAGTGATATTTAACTCTGAATTTATTTACTTTGAAGTTTCTGTGTAATGTTTTGTATTGAAGCAAGGTTAGGGTAAAACCTTGGTGGTCGAGAACAAATTAATCAGTTTTCAGTTATTTCTTATGGGGAAAACTGATTCAGAACTGGACTGCATCCCATCTCGACGCTCCTTCTAGAACGGATTAGCGTCGAGGTCCGGGGTTCGACTGTACATTGGCCTCTATCCTTTTTATTATAAATTAATATGATTGCATATATTCATGCCTGTAAATACCTCTGTGAATAGCTTTGCCTCCTACTTCTTTCCTCTGTTTCCGTTTACCTTCTCCTGCCCCACTGTAACGTTCACCCTCCATTCGGCTCTCAGTAATTCCTCTCATCTACATTGCACTCGATCAAACCCCACCAGGCATTAAAAATTCACTGCCAGAGTCAAATGCTGACTCATAGCGACCCCCTGTGGATTTCCGAGACTGTCGCTGTTTACAGGAGTAGAAACCCCAGTCTTTCTCTGGTGGAGCTGCTGGTGGTTTCAAACTGCCGACCATGCAGATTGCAGCCTAATGTGTAACCATTACACCATCAGGGTTGCCTTAGACCAGTGGTTCTCACCTTCCTAATGCCGTAACCCTTTCATATAGTTCCTCATGTTGTGGTGATCCCCCCAACCATAAAATTATTTTTGTTGCTACTTCATCACTGTCATTTTGCTGCTGTGATGAATCGGGTGACCCCTGTGAAAGGGTCATTCAACCCCCAAAAGGGTCGTGACCCATAGGTTGAGAACCGCTGCCTTAGACTGATAAGGAGCCATTAAATGGCCCGGGCCAGTAGCAGTTACAGAGGTTGAAAAGACAGCTGCCTAAATGGGGAGCAAACAGCGCCAAAAAGACAAGGTGGGAGAGGGCTCACAGAGATAAGCAGAGCAGGTCCTGTAGCTGACAGACGAGATGAGAGGGCTCAAGAAGGTGCAGGCAACCAAACATAGAAGATGGAATTGCACGCGGGCAGAAAGGCAGGTGTGGGTGAGTAGTCGGATGGGCGCTCCGGGCTCCAGGCAGCATGCGGCTGCAAACTCACGGTCGTGGAATGGACTCTGACTCATAGCAACTCCATAGCACAAGTTTGAATTGCCGCGTAGACCTCCAAGTCTGGAGCTATTTATGGAAACAGAAAGCCTCCTCTCCCTCCCACCGAGAAGCTGCCGTTTGCAAACTACAGCCAGTGCTGCTAGCAGCTGTAGTACGTGAATAATTTCGTGTCAACTTGAAGTGTAGGGTGGAAGAGTCAGCTTGATGGTGCCTCCTGGTGGGTGCGACCTCCTCCTAAGGGTGTCCTAGGAACCTCCCCCCCAACCTCTCTGCTTCACCTTCCTGCTGCCAGAGCCACCACCATTGGATCCACACAACTGCACCCACCGGCCTCTGATCTTCCTGCATCAGTGCGTGTGGCTTCCTGAGTCTGAAGAGGGATTTATGGACTAGTATCGGACTTATGGACTGGGCTGGGATGTTTGCTTGATATAGAATTACCTCTTGATGTAAAGTTCTCTCTTACACATCGGAGTGTCATTGGATTTTTTTCTCCAGTCAAGCTGGCCTAACATAGCAGCCCATGGTGCCGCCAGCCCACGCTATTTGCCCCCAGAGCTCCTCCACTTTAACGTAAGTGGTGATCTGACTTCACAGGAGATCCGAAAAGAAGAAAGGAGAACAGAAGGTGAAGCCGAGATTCATGCTCAGCTCCAGGGAGTGGAGAGTTCTGTCCTGAGCCTGGGAGCTTACCTTGGAGAGGAGTCGGGAGGGACACCTGTCTTGTCCTTGCTTCTCTACGTGAAAGAATCCACACAGCGGACGCCCGAAGCCACGTCCAAGGAAGCCCAGCTCTGCAGAGCAGGGAGGCCGTGTGGAGGCCAGCGCGGGGAGACCAGAAAAGAAGTGCTGGTGGAACGAGAGAGCTGTGTCCTCTCTGGAAAGGGTGAGGGGAGGAAACCAAAGACTGGGACCGAAAGCCGAGTTTTCACTAACGTACCCGCCTGCCCTGACTGGTCTCCTCCCACATCCACTTAGAGGGCGTGGCTTTATCACTAGATTCGCAGTGGATGCCTCCTAGTGTGACATAGAATGTTGCTGGTCTTTTCTGCCCAAGCTATGAGTGGGCATGCATAAGGGTGCGTGGGACTTAACTGGACCTTACTGCGCATGTCTCTTCCCATAGCTGCCTAAATCTTAGGAAGGACCCTTTCACCTATGGGCATGGTTAGCTATCCCTTGCTGATTGGTGGGGACAATTGGTGCCTTTTGGGGGACAACTCCTTTTTCCCTCAGCTTCCTACCTATCAAATTGACCAGGGTGATTAGAAAAATTGCTCATTTTATGTTTGCAAGTTTTCAGGGAAACGAAAGGGAACGTGGGCACTGATGCCATTTCCCATCACTTTGTAACCACTTCGTGTAGGGGCGTATTGCAGGAAAATGGGCTCCCCCACTCCTGGAGCTCAAGCTGGGCCTCTTGTTGCCATCATCAGTGGAAGCCTTTGGCTCCTGTGGCTATGCTGGGGAAGGATGTTTCTCGGGGAGCTCCCCTCATGCTGGTATTGTTAGAGAAGACCTTTGCACAGGTCTCTGCTCTCTGAGGAGCACTGAGGTAGTTACGTAATCTGTTGTCAACTTGAGCCTTAGAGCGAAGGGGTGGAGTTTAGCCTGTCAATCAGGTCGCAGCTTGATGACCTCATTTGGAGCCACTAAAGAGATAAATAGCTTGCGGGAGGTGGGACGGTCACTCCTTCCCTTCAAGACATTCCTGTTGGCAAGCCACATGGAGCTATGCTGATGGCAGCCAGAGCCTTGGAGCTAGAGGAGCCGCGTGGAGACCCCTGCCAGCACTAAGATGCTTCCACCGCTACTGGATCCACAAGACTTTCCGCCCACTGGACTGTGATCTTTCTGCACGCAGCATCATTGCATGTGTTGCAGGAGTTTACAGGCTGGTACTGGACATATGGACTAATAGTGAACTCATGGACTTGATCTGGACTGGGCTGGGCTGTTTTCTTAATTACAATTACTCTTTATGTAAAGCTCTTTCCTATACACATGGGTGTCAATGAATTTGTTTCTCTAGTCAGAGATCCTTCAAGTTGACCTAAAGGGCCGAGTGGTATTTCAAAAGAAAATCATTTTTTTCTGCTTCAGGCTAAGACAAGTCTGGCCCTTCCCAGTATTTCAACAGGCGTCCCAAAGGGGCTGGACGGATGGGTTCTGCCCCATCTATCTGGAGAGGGGTACACCACCTTCCAGCCTCCCTAAGGCTGGTTTCTTCTTGGACCCCCCCAGGGGAAATAACTGGGTGCAAATTCCTTCCACTTGGCTCTCTCCCACAGCCAGTCCCTTCTAAGCAGGCAAAAGCTGCAGTCAAGTGTGAAAAACATTTCTTAGCTTCTTTATAGCACTTTAAGTGGAAAGGGTTAAATCTAGATAAACAGACCAGCCCAGATGAAGGGCATATCAAGCCTCTATTTGGGAGTTTCCTCCCCCAATATCTCCATAATTGATGGCCTATTACCATGCCCTTTGTAGGTAATGGGTATAAGGCCTCACCCGTTTTAAGCAGTTTCCATGGGCTGAGTCTTTCAAAATCTCAGTGAGACTCAACATTTAGAGACTATCAAGCCTCAGTGAGCTCTTCTTTCTGCAATAGGAAAGAATTTTTCTTGGGCAGTGTCCCTGATGAACTAAGGAGTGGTGAAGACTTCCAATTGAGCTTTCTTGAGTCATGGCCAAAAAAGCCTCTGGTAATGTATTTGCAAGCCTCACAGAGCACACTCCTTGTAGTTGCTTTAGGAACCACATGACAGGTTCAGAAATTGAGGCACGAACAGAAGTGTTAGCATGCTATGTATTTCAACAAGTAATTTCACAAAACTCCGTACAAAGCTGGTTTCTCTGAGGTGGAGGTAAAACACACAGGTCTCTAAGTTGTTGTAAGCAACCCAGGAGACATCCCAAACATTGCAAGGTTGGTTTTCTGGGTTTGAATATATAGGACCATAATCTCGCGTGACAACTCAGTTATTTGGCACAATATAGTTCTTAAAGTAGCCTATATTCCAGTGTGCTCAATACTTTCTGTGGTCTTAAATATGTTTGAGGTACATGCAGAGACAACTACTGATCTCTGCTCATAGAGGAAAAGGAAGGAAATCAAACACTCGGGACAGAATCTGGTGGACAGGACACACCGTTCACAAGAGCCCACTCCGCCCGCTCGGACCCCACCACACCGAGGCAAGACACTGAGGGAGGGCCTGCAGCAGAACGGCCCGGGAGCAGAGCAAGGATGTCCCGGGAATACCAAACATAGACTTTGGGGCCAGGGTATGGCACCCCATCAGACTCTACTGGAAAATACTCCTAAAGGTCAACAAACAGATCTTGAACTGTTTACAGGCTTTTTGGGTTTTTGTGTGTGTCATTTTTTGTTGTTTTGTTTTCTTTTGTTGCTTTGTTTTGCTCTGTCTTGTTTTTTTGTGCATATTATTATCTCTGCAAGTCCATCTAGATAAGA
>NW_022103926.1:10068093-10078821 GCF_000313985.2 Echinops telfairi
AGAGGAAGGTGAGGGAGAAAGGGGGAACCGATTACAAAGGTCTTCATATAACCTCCTCCCTGGTGGATGAACAACGGTAAAGGGAGACGTCGGACAGTTTAAGACATGACAAAATAGTTTATAAATTATCAAGGGTTCGGGAGGGAGTGGGAGGGCCAGGGAGAGGGTAAAAAATGAGCTGATACCAAGGGCTCAAGTAGAAAGCAAATGTTTTGAGAATGATGATGGCAACAAATGTACTTGACAAATGGATTTATGTATGGATTTTGAAAAGAGTTGTAAAAATATTTTTTCAATTTAAAAAGTTTTATTTTGGAAAAAGAAATTTTTAAGATAAAATTTCACTTTGTCATTAGAAATAAATATTTGACAATATATAATTACATATTTTGTGATGAATCACTATGCTTTAATTATGTTCAGTTTGTAACAATGAAAATATATCCTGCCTATCAGATATTTTACATTACAATTCGTAACAGCAAAATTACAGTTATTAAGTAGCAACGGAAATAATTTTATGGTTGGGGGGTCACCACAACACGAGGAACTGTATGAAAAAGGGTGGTGGCATGAGGAAGGTTGAGAACCACTGCTCTAAAGACTGAAGAAAAGTATAACCCAATGTTGTATTATTTTTAGTGAGTCCTCACATGAGCATTAACAGCGTTCATCAAAATGTGAACATGAAGAAAAGTATGAGAAATAAAAATTTAATACTATAAAAAACAAGCCAGCAAAAACACCTAATTTGCAGTGTAAACTTACACCTTAAGCACAATCGTGTATATTTTTTATTTTATTAATTTTTTTATAATGTGTTCTTTAAGTAGGTAAAGGTAGGTGATACTCTCACCTTTAAGTGTCTGGTGGATGCCTTAGGTCACTTGGACCACCCAGCTCCACTATCCCCATCTTCCCGCCAGCTCCATCCACAGTTGCTCTCCTTATAGATCAAAAAGACCAAATCCCGCCCCTCCCTCCAGCCCCGCCTCTTAAAAGGCGAAGTCCCTCCCCCGGCCCCTTAGGCCCCGCCCCCAGCCTCCAGAACGGCGATCTCGGCGGCGCCGTTTCCATGACGACACAGCTCCTGGCCTGGGCGACTGCACTGCTGTGCCGCGGTGGCGGCAGCGCCTGTATGAGCCGGGCAGGGACTGCGGCTGGGCCGCGGCCCACCAGCTCGGGGGTCTCTAGCACCCGGCTCGCGACGCGCGCCCGCCCGCGCCCGCCCCCGGTCCCGGGCGGTGCGGTCTCAGCGCAGCAAAGCCAGCACCAGGGGCTGGACGCGGCGCAGAAGCGGGTCCTGGACCTGGAGAAGAGCCTGCAATTCCTGCAGCAGCAGCACTCGGAGACGCTGTACAAGCTCCACGAGGAGATCGACCACCTGAAGCGGGAGAACAAGGGTGAGTGCCGAGCTCCGAAACGGCTGGGGCTGAGGGTGGATACGGGGCCGGCTGGCAAGCCCTACCTACCCTGGTCCTGCCAACAGGCTCCAGAAACGTCACTCGTGATGGGCAGGGTCCCCAACCCCCTTGCCTACCCACTGGGCCGGTTCTAATGAGCTTCATCCCCGGGAAATCTCTTCATCAGCCTCCTCCCTAGGCCTGAGCCAGGGCCACCTGCTTTCCCACCACTTTTTTTATAGAAGTAAGACATTAACAGCCTGCTACAATTTAACAAACTAAGTAACCCCGGGGGACTCCCATGCCAGCACACAGCCCACCCTGACAGTACGCTTTATGCAGTTCTTCACGGACTCCTGTCTGCCTTAGACACTCCAGGGGTAAGCGGGGTAAGCATTGAGCTGCTATCCACGAGGTCAGAAATTCAAGCTCATCGGCTGGTTTACTGGACAAAGAGGAGGGGTTCCACCCCTGTAAAGATATACAGCCTCGAAACTCCCCACCTCCTTCTCCAGCAGCTCTATTCTGCCCTGTTATGTGGTCCCCAGTCGGAGTCGGGACTGACCCCTGGTGGTGCAGCGGCTTAAGCGCTTTACGATCCGCAAGGAGCACGAGAAGGCTGGCTGTTCCCATGAAGGTTTCCCCAAACCTTTGCCATCCTGTCAAGTCAAACCTTCCAGAGGGCCAGGTTTCCAGGGGTGGGGCTGCCCGAGGCAAGAGCTTGCTTTGTGGGCACTGGTGGGAATCGCTGGGCCAGACCCGTTGACCTGGGGCCTGAGCCAGAATAGGAAGGCTCAGCAGGGATGGAGGGGTGGAGCGGAGGTGGCCAGAGCCTGGGGAGTAAGCCAGCTTCCTCAAATGGCTGTGGCTTCAAAAACGACACAGGGGACATGTACTTTGTTTCAGATCTCCACTACAAGCTGATTATGAATCAGAAGCCACCCAAAAAAGGTAAGAGTGTCTGCCCTGGCAAGTGGGCCCCTGAGGACCGCTGTGTCCACCCAGCTGCTCACATGCAGGACTGCTGCTCTTAAGGTGCCCAAGACCTTGGGCAGAGCAGTGGGGAGGGTTTGCTTGGGTTGCTGTTGGGGCCAGGGTCAGCTTCTGCTCACATACCCTCAGAGAGGCAGCTCTGGGCACAGCCCCCCATGGAAGGGCTCAGGCATCCCACAGCAGCTGTGGGCCCTGGAGTGGGGGGCTGGGGGGATGCTAGGAGTGAGCCCTGTACTGCTGGGCTGGCCCCAGTGCGTGACAGTGGCTTCGCCTCATCAGTCCCACTGGCCAGCCCAGGGCTTGCCTGCCACCTGAATAGTGCCGGTCCAGAGAGATGCCCCAGCTGGGGTGGGTGGGGCCCCGGGTTGACCCTTTTCAAATGGACACATGAGCAGACTGGGAGGGTGTCCTCCAACAAGCTGTCCAGAGCAAGGACTGCCCTCATGTCCAGCCCTGGCTGTCAGAGTCCACAGGAGACAGGTCATGGTGGTGTGTGTGATGGTTATGCATTAGGCTGCTAACCACAAGGTCAGCAGTCTGAAACCACCAGTGAGCTCCTCAGGAGACAGAGTAGGTTTTCTATGCCTGTAAACAGTTACAGTCTCCGAAACTCAACTGAACTACAGGGTTTTGCCATTAGTCAGAATTGACGCAATTGCAGAGTTCCCACCCCACGCCATCCCAGGTGCCATGCTGGGGTGGGGCCAGGTCAAAGGGCAGGGGCTGTGTCAGAGGGGGCAGGCAAATGTGGGCAGGGCCTCGTTGCCACCAGGGCTCACAACCGCCTTCTCCCCACAGGCAGCTTGTCCACGTGCAGCATGCAGTCCAAGTCCATCTCCAATTCGACAGTGTCGGGTAGGGAGTCCTAGCGGGGTCCTCAAGAAGCGCCCCTCTCTGCTGGCGGTGGGTTGAAGGAATGGAGGTGGGCAGCACAGCCCGGCGGGGGCAAGAGTCTTTGAGTTAGGGCTGCGCTCATTCAAAGCCTGTGCTGGTTGTCCACTTGAGGGTCACCAGCAGGAGGCATGACGGGCCTGCACAGGACTGAAACGCAGGGCCCTGCCACCTTCTCCCCACCTACATCCCCTCAAACACACACAGAGGCAGCATGCAGACAGTGGAACAAGGGCTGTGTCTTCTTCAGCGATTGGGTCTCTTCTCACCACCCCCTCCCAGGGAGAAGGCCCCAGTCTTCCACACAGGCCCCATCCCAGACAGACCTCTCTCTTGCATTTTGACCAGCCAGGGGGGCAGCTTGTGTGGCAGTCCCCACCCCTTGCCCAGGGGATGGGCACTGCCCAGACCTATAGACTCTGCCCACCACAGGAAGCCCTGACTGACAAGGAAACTGAGGCAGGAGGCAGGCAAAGTCAGACCTCTCATGGCCATCTCTGCTGGGTCTGACCTGCAGGCATCTCTCAAGGCAAAGCCAAGGGCCTGTCCAGCTCCAAGAGGCACGATTCCAAAGCCGAAGCCCCCCAGAAGCGCTCCTTGGAGGAGGAACCCCCGAGCCTGAGCCTTCTGCACAAGCAGGGGCAGGAGGCCCAGGGCCAGGCCAGGTAAGGCAACGGCACCCTGGGCCACACCCTGGGTTTGCCCTGCTACAGGTGTGGGCAGGCTGGCAGCCATCCGGCCTGCTCTGCTGCCCTTGGCAGGGGGGATGCACCTGAGGCCAGCAGAGCCCCTTGCAACCCTCTTCTCAGAGAAAGTTAAAATGACTCCCCTGACCCCCAGGTTCCTGTTTAGAGGACAGTGACCCAGCCCAAGCAGCAGTGGTAAGGCCCACGGCCTGCCTCTGGCCTTGGAAAGCCCTGAGCCTGAGGGCCAGCCAGCATTTATTTATTGTTTTCATCTTGGTATTTCAGAATGTGTCCCTTAGGTGGCCTGAGCAATGCACAGCGCCCTTAGGTTCTCCACTAGGCTTACCACCTCCTCCCTGCACATTTGACCCGTGGAGAGGTGGCAGAGTCAGGCCCAGGTCACAGCTGGCCTGAGCCCCACCTGGTGCCCAGAGCACACTGGTTAGTTGGGGGCTGTGGGTGCCATCCATCCCCAAGGCCCCTGCTGGAACGACTGTTTCAGAGACGAAGACTCAGAAGCCTATAGTGTGGGAGCCATTCCCTGGGGGAGCAGCCAACCCAAGGGCCGGCTGGCCGCCTTTCCTCCAAGCCTGCCCCCACACATGCGCAAGCCCACCACTGTGCAGCAGTGCGAGGTGGTCATCCGCCAGCTGTGGAATGCCAACGTCCTCCAAGCCCAAGAGGTGAGGCAATGGGTTCTGGGGTAGGCAGCGGCCCCCCCCGCAGGTCTCACACTCCCCTCCTGCTCTGCAGCTGCAGCATCTCAAGGCCCTGCTGGACGGAAGCCAGCAGTCCCAGGCGGCCCTCCAGGAGCCAGGGCCCAGCTTGCCCAAGTGAGTGTCCCTTGCCTAGCCCACCCCTCCCCACTAGCCTGACAGGGGCTCATGGCCCACTATCTCCTCCCCCAGGGACCAGGAGGTCACGCAGTTCCCCAAGGTCACAGCCAAGGGGCTCTCTAAGAAATGGTGAGTCCCTGTTTGTGAGGGTCAGGGGGGCAGCGAGGCTCTGGCAGGACTGGCCTGGCAGCACTCCTCCTCTGCCCTCAGCCTGATCCTGAGCCCAGGGCCCATGGACAGAGCCATCCTGCCTGCCCTGAAGCAAAGCCTCAAGAGCAACTTCACCGAGCGCCAGAAGCGCCTGCAAGTGGTGCAGAACCGCCGCCTGCACCGCTCGGTGCTCTGACCCAGGCAGCCAGGGAACCCCGCTCCACACCCCACCCCCACCCCCACCCCGGACTTCCAGGCCAGCTGGATTCCTAGAGATGACTCTCGGTGGATAAAGTACTAGACCTCACTGAGAATTCCCTTTATTTTCTTGCTCAGATTTAACGGTCCCTCGTAGTCACAGAAGCACAGTAAGATAGGATGGAAATTAAACCTTGTTTCTTTAACTCATTCACCTCCTTGGTCGGCTTCCCTGGCTCTGTAGGAAGTCGTCCAGCACGCCCTGCCTGTCCTCAGGGTTCCCTGGCATTCATAAGGAGATGTGCAGGCCAGCACACTCTCACTTGTCCACTTGAACGCTATGCTGACTCATGGCGCCGGCGCAGAAGTAATGAATTTATTGTAAGAACCACGGAGGACGTAGTAGCGCACATACAAAAGGTGGGCTGTTCCTATGTCCAGGCAGGCGGGCCAGCTAGCTGGCCAGCACTGGCTCCACCCCATGTTGCACTCAGCCGCAGGGCATGTCATCGTCCTCCTCCATCCAGCTTGGGAGCCTGGGCCCCACTCAGAGGCCCCGGGTGCCCCTGCTGCTCCAAGTTGCGCGGGGGTGAGGTGGGCGGTAAACAGGTCCAGAGCGAGGTCAGGCCTCTCCCTCAAGGTGGAGCCTGCTCCCCAGGATCCACACCTGGAGCTGGGAGCAGAGCTCTGTGGGGAAGGACTTCCTATGTTCTTCCTCTGCGTCCTGTGGCGGCAGGGGGCACGCTCAACGCGACCCTGAGTTCTGTGCTGAGAGGAGGTGAGGCTGTGGCTGGAACCAACCGAGCGAGGGAGGGGTGGCTGAGCTGCGCCAGACAGAGGACAGCCAGCCCCTCCCCTGCTCGGACGGCTCCATAGCCACTAGGTGGAGTGTAGGTTAAGGTCTGGTTGGTCCCAAGGCAGAAGATAAAAGCAGGAAAGCTAACCTAACCCAGGCTCTCTAAGGAGCCAAGATCTAGAAATGTCCAGCATGGGCCCAGGGAGTCACCAGCAGTCTTGGCAGGAGGCCGGCGGGCCTGGGAGCAACTAGGCGGCCGAGAGGCAGGCCTGGTGAACGCTCTGTGCCCAGGTGTGGAGCAGGGCTGTGACGGAGTGCTTGTCCGGGAGCTGCAGCAGGCGTGAGGTCATGCACCGGTGCACTGACTGCAGGAAGGGGTTGGCGTCTGTAAGAGAGCCAGGGGTGTGAGTGTGGTGAGGGCCTCTCCTTGGGGCCCCCAGCAGATAGCTCGGCACTGGCAGCCAGCAGTGAGAAATGTGGGCCTGGACCTGGCTCTGTACTCCAGTAAAGAGCCAGTCTCAGGAACCCACGGGGCTGCTCTGAGTCAGTACCAACTCGATGGCAATGAGTTTGGTTTTATGGAACAGCCAGGGAAGGTGCCCAGCACCAGCTGCAAGGCCGGGTTAGAACCCACCAGCTGCTCTGAGGGAGAAAGATGAGGCTACTTGTCCCGTCAAGACGGACAGCCTCAAACGTTAAGAGTTACTCCCAAGTGAGTCAGAATCGACTCAGGGCCAGGAGGCCCCCGTTGAGCCAGCTCTAAGTCTCAGGGAACCGAGCCCATCACCCAATGGGCCCCATGAGCCCACACTCTCACAGGCAGAAGCCATGTGTGCACATTAGAAAGCACAGCAGCCCTGGAGCAGGCGGACCTGTCCCCAGGCTATGGCTCCCCGGTCCCTTTACCGCTCCCCCCACCTAGCCTCTGGAATTCAGTATAGGGCAGAGGGACATGTAGGGGCTCCCAGGCCCCATCCTCGCCCCAGACCCACCGTATTGCCACTGTTGGTCCACCCAGAGTGGGCTCTGGGCAGGGTAGTCGGCGGGGACACTGAGCTCCAGGGGTGGCACACTCGGGAGGTCCTTGTCGTCTGCAACACACCACATTGCCCGTGGGCCTGAGAGGGAGAAACCCCTCGGGAACCCACCTCCACCCCACCCTGGAGGTGCCCAGCAGGGAGCCCTGAGCAGAGGAGCGGGGTGGGCTGGCTGCCAGCCACGGTCCTCACCCAGCCTGCACACCAGGTGGACGGTGCCGTTGTTGCTGCAGAGAGAAGGGTCCAGATTCACCAGGAACTTGGGGTCCAGCCGGGCCACCTCGCCCTGGAGCACATTGGGAATGCTCTGCCGCTCATCCTCCTCAAACTTGCGTTTGCGGGTGCACACCGCAGGGACCCTGAAGGGACCGTGTGGTGAGCACGGGATGGGGGGTCAGGGCGGTGCCCCCCCCCCGCCACAGGCCATACGTACGTGATGGGGGGGCCGTGGATGGCTGCCATGGGCGGCATGAACGTGCGGTACAGGGAATGGTTGAAGACGGGCGAGCGGATGTTGGCCAGCACAGCATCCAGGAGGGGCTGGCACAGGTACTGTTGCTTGGTCGGCGGCACCGGGGGTGGTGGGGGTGTGGGCTAAGGACAGGGTGGGCGTGTCAGGAGGCTCACAGTACCTCAGGAACCCGGCCTAGGCCCTAGGTCTCATTCTCACCCACAAAGCTCGGGCCATGCCTCCACGGCCCCCTGTGGCATACCAGGCCCCATGGCCCCTGACCTGGGTCTATCACAGGCGGGCACTCACCACGGCCATGTCATTCTTGAGCTTCTCCAGGGCGATTTCGCACTTCTGCAGTGTCTTCAGGGGACACCTGTGGGGGAGGTCAGAAGGAGCTGGTGAGCAGGTAGCCAGGAGACCCCGCTCAGGAGACTCCAAGTCTACATAAGGGAGCTCCCCTCCCAAAGCTGACCTTGGTGGTCAGCAGCCTGGCAGTGGAGAGGTCAGAGAAGAGGGCCAGGCAGGCTCTCCGACTTCCCCTGGTCCCAGATGCCCCCAAGTTATCCCTCCGTTCTGCCCAGATTAGCAGAAGAAGAAGAACCTTCTCCAAGAGGCATGCAGCCTGAGCAAGGTTAAGCCAAAGACAACCCTGCCCAGCCTGTAGTGCCAGTCACACAGTGGCCTACTCAAAGTCCTAGAAGGGGACACAGGCTGGGGACACGGGGGAGGGGTGTGGAGACCAGGACGCTGCTGTGTTCCAGGAACTTCATCTCACAGGCCCCCTCTCGGGCTGAGACTCAGCAATATGGACTCGTTCTTGTGTTCACGGTCACCGGACAGACTGGAAGGCTAAGAGCCAGCACCCATCCCAAACACCCACGGCCTGGATTCCATTCTGGCTCACAGGGGAGAGCTGAGCGGTTCCCGCAGCTTTCTGAAGCCCTGGCCTACCTTTCGCCTGCAGCGTGGCTGGTGTGTTTGAACCACTGGCCCTGTGGCTAACAGCCAGTGCTGAACCCACTGACCCACCAGACCCCCAGAGGGACGGTAAGAGGGCAAGGTGGCCCCAGGCAGATCTGGTGAGGACTGCAGCCGAGGGGTGAGGGGTCAAAGGGGCTGATGCCGCCTTGGCAGACGTATGTGCTCACGGAGGCCCTGCCAGGGAGCTGCCCCGACCAAGCCACTGACCTCAGCAAGGGGGTCCTCCTCCTTGAGTACGGCTGGTCACCCAGGGAGCCAGGGGCCACCATGCCCTCAGGGACCCACCACAAATGGGTGCCAAGCTCACCGCTTAGAGGGGTCTGTCAGGATGTCCAGGAGGCTCTTCATCTTACTCAGGTCCTTTTTCCTGTCTGGGACAGAGAAGGAATGCTTGGATGCCGGCCTGGGCCAGTGGCCCCCCAGCCCGGCCCTGGCCCTGGCCGCACCTTCGTTCTTGTCGATCTTGTTGATCATGCGCCGCAGTGGCTCAATGTACTTGGAGAGCTGCTTCAGTTTGTCCAGGTACTGCTGTTCCTCGGCCTGGCTGGAGCCGGCCGGACTCATAACGGAGCTGGGGTTCACTGACAGGACACAGCGGTGAGCGGAGGTGGAGGCCGGCCCCCCTCCCAGCTCCACCACCTGCAGAGGCCCCCTGCCTGACTTACCTGGGGTATTCAGAGGCCCAGGGGAAGGGACGCTGAAGTTCTGAGGGGTGCGTGCGGTGACGGGACTCTGAGAAGGCTGAGGGGATGGGCTGGGCAGGAAACTGCTGGGGGACGGGGCAGGGCCGGAGCTGTGGCAAAGGAGGAGGCACATTGGAGGGGGCCAGGCCAGGCCAGTGCTCCCCAAGGGGGTGAGGGTGGTGCCCAGCCTACCTGACGTTGGAGTTGGGCTGAGAGCCCGGCTGACCAGGCTGTGGAGAGGGCTGGGGCGGCGGGGGCATCGACTGTGGAGTCGGTACCTGCTGGCCAGGCGATGGCGAGGACAGCATGGGGAGGCCACTCTGGCTGACCTGGGAGTAGAGGGAAGCCTCAGCCTTGAATGTGGATACTTCCACCCCTCCCTGCCCACTCACCCGATGCTGTGCCCCCACACGTACATACAGCTCATGCCCATCACCCCAAGGAGAGGCAAGAACAGCCAACCCCCACAGTTTGTGTCCCTCAGCCTATTTCCCCATCTGTCCGGCCCACACGGAGGGGCTGGCCCAGAGAAGGCCTGGACTCATCAGAAGCAGGCATCTTACAGTAGGCAGGACCATCTTCCTGAATGGTCCTAACCAAGGACAAGACTGGCGTGGAGGCCCATCAGCCTCTGGCCCTGCTAACCTGACCCGCAGGGCCCACAGGGAACCATGCAGACGGCACACACACAGGTAGTGGTGTCAGCCCTCAGCAGCTCACCAGGCCAGACCTCTCCATCTGCACAGGAGGGGCTGCTCAGTCCCCACAGTGCCTGGAGGTGAGGCATGGGCACCTGGCAGCACGAAGGGCACCACGACACCTGGTTTGGGGGTCCTAGGCCAGCACGTCCTGGCTGGTGCGTGAAATCTTCACACCTGAGGGTAGGGCGCTAGGCCTGAGGAGAGATCTGCCAGTCTGTACAGGGCCCTCTCCTCACCCTCACTGCCGTGGGCCCCAGGGACACCACCACACTCATCCCCCATCTTCCTGCCACCTTCTAGGGAGGGCCGTGTCACACTCTCAACAGAGTGGCAGTCTTGCTTCCAGAAACCAGGATCAAAGGGATACCAGGTCATGTCCACCCTGGGCCTGCCGGCCTCTCTCAAGTTCCCAATGACTTGGCAACCTGCTGCATCTGTCCCCTTTTCGACCCCCTCCACGTGGGGACTCTACTGGGGGGCATCCATTAGCCTTCTTGAATGACAGCTCCCAGAGGGGATCTAATGGCAATGACTGAAGGTCCCTGCAGCACTATAGTACCTGGTCACCATCCCTGGGCCTGGGAAGCAGCTTACGGGATTCTGGTGGGAACCTACCAACCAATCAAGGTTGCCCTTTCATTTCCCAGAAGAGAAAACAAGACCTAGAAAGGCCGCAGGGTGCTGGGTCCCTGAAACCACCAGGTCCTGTACCTGACATGCCAAAGGGCGGAAGGAGCAGGGGGACGCCCAGTCAGCTCTGTCACAGGAGAGCGCTGGCCCAGGGGGGTGGGGGGCTTGGCCAGGCCTTGGCAGCCCAGAGCAAGGGCAAGAGGGCTGACCCGCTGAGGGTCTTCTGAGGGCAGTCACAGCACCTTGTTCACATGGCTCCACCGTCCCCACATGGAGGGCCAGGCAGCAG
>NW_022103926.1:10079141-10101886 GCF_000313985.2 Echinops telfairi
TGAGTGTTCTGTCTCCCCTTGAACCGACCCTGAGGTCTGGTTCCCCCAAGCCAAAGGGACTTGCTGCCCACTTTGGAGGGCATCAGGGCTCGCTCTGAATACACGTGTGTCGGTACAACATGAGGTTGGCAGGCAAAGGGCTCAGGACCTGGGAGATCGGGCTTGGTCCCTGAGGAAAGGAGGGTGGGGATCCCAGGGTGAGGCAGAGACAAAGGCAAGAAAGAGGGACAGAGAATGCTTTTTGACTTGGGGTCCACGGTAGGAGAAAGTCTCTGACCAGCCAGGCGTATGTATGTGTACATATGTGCAGAAATGGACAGGTAAAGGGCATAGCTCAGAAAGCATTTGGTTTGGTGAAATGTTGCAGCAAGCACAGTGCCGACACAGCACTCCAGAACACACTCGAGTTGGTGAGCAGGCATTTCAGGGTCCCGAGTCATGTCAGAGGGTCCGTGAGAGCCAGCACCTCAAGAAGAAGGCACAGCTGAGGAGACCGAGGGGTGAAGGTCAGGGTGGCCATGGAAAGGCAGGGTCAGATGGGGGCAGCCGAGTGCCATAGCAGCCAGCTCTCCATGTAGACTCCCCCTTCTCTGACCCCTGCGGAGTCCCCTCCCCACAGCTGGAAAGCATGAATGAGGCTGCTTACAGAACAAAACAAAACAAAAGCCAATCCTGGCTAGAGTTCCCTTCCTTTTCCCAGAGATCTTGAGGCTTAAGTCTGCTGCTGAGCCAAGGGGCGTCTAGACGCCAGCACACCTGCACCCAGGGACTAGCCCGACCCCACGTGGAGCCTAGAGAACAAGTGATACCGTCACCCATCCAGACCTGGGGACCCCCACTTTTCTGGAGCAAATCCGGCCTGCATCTTGGTGACATCCTCCTTTCACCTGGTCCCTCCCCCTCTATTGGGGGGTAGGGGGGTGGGTCAGCACAGAGACAGTGAGGAGCACCTACTGACTCCACACGCAATGCGATGCCAGGCCTGTCAGGTGTGCAGGAAGCTGGGGGCGGGAGGTGGGGTGGTGGTGGAGGGGAACACGGACTGCGGAGGGTGCTTGGACCTCACAATGAGGTGCCTCAAACCTGGCAGGCGACAGTGGTCAGTGGTGTGGTGTGGAGGCAGGGGAGAACAGAGAGCAGAGGCCCGGGCCAAAGAGGTCAGATGCTGGCTGTGTGTGTGGTGGGGGAAAGCAGGTGGGTGGTCCACACTGTAGGGGGAACGCTTCTAAAAGGGCCCTGGGACTCGGCCCTTGGGTGTAATGATGCAGAGAAAGGGCAGCGTGAGGAAGGTTTGATGGGCTGCAGTCTGCTGAAAGAGGGAAAACACAAAATCAAACCCAGGCTGCTCATTCCCCTCAAGAAACAGGCAGGACTCTGCCTCCTCGGCCAAAGAAAGGGTTGGCCTGGCTTGGCACTTGCCAACAGCCATGAGTATGTGTCCCTGCGATGTCAGCAGGGGAAGGGGGAGGAGCCGACCCCTCTGCGTCTGGAGGACCTCGGCAGCAGGTGCCAGTGGTAAATACCTGAGCCGGGGGTTGTCCACCCGAGGGAAGGGCGCCTGGCGGTGTGGCCGACACAGCGGTGGAGGGCGAGAACCGGGCTCTGACTTGCATCCCGCCTTGGACCATGGTTGCGGTGATCATCTTTGGGGACAGAGGGACACAGACACATCATCGAGACAGAAATGCAGCGTGTGGGCAGGGTGAGGTGAGGTGAGGCGAGGCATGGTGAGGGCATGTCTGGGACCTGGTGTCCACGGTGTGGTGCTCGCGCTGTGGATGCGCTCAGAATCAAGGGCCGGGTGGGGCTGATGGGAGAGCAGGCGGCAGCAGACTGCTGCAGAGACGTTCCCCACACCCATGGCCTGCAGCCTGTCAATTTTGCTTCCTCCCCAAGGCTGGGCATCAGACCAGAGCTTTTCTGGAACCTGCGCTCAGGCTCCTGGTTCTGGAATACACAGAGGAAAGGGACCTATTGGGGGGAAGGGGACCGGAACCCCGTAGTAACTTTGGTCAGCTTTGTTCGTGAATGCATTAGGTGACCGCAGCTCCCAGATCCATCCAGGGCTGGGACTGTGCAGGGATGCATGCGTGCTCCTTGAAGCACAGGGCAGCACCAGGAGCCTTGTGCAGCTGTGGGGCTGGCCTGGCCCGCACTCAGGACTTCGAGAAGAACTCTGAGGCTGGGCCCTCCCTCTGGAGGCTTGGTCTTGTCCATGAGGGTTAAGACCTGCACACATCCAGTCCCAAGATGGCCAGCCCCCACAAGAGAGAGCATGCCTTTTGGGAGCTGTGATGAGGTGTACTGGGAGTGGACCAGGCCCTGGCAGGAGTGTGCCCCTGCCCTGCCGTACACACTCACACACCAGTCAGAGCTCTGTGGTGGTGGTGGAGGTGGAGGGTGTGTGTGTGTGAGAGAGGCCACTCCTGTGGCCAGCCCATAACAAATCAACTTCCCAGGGGATGAGGGCAAAGGCTAAGGAAGTAGCCGCTCCTGGCGCTGCTAAACCTGCCTCACCACCACTGATGCCACACCACACAGAGAAGTGGGGGTATGGCTAGGTCAGTGTGGGAAACTGGGCCAGTTCCCTTGCTCCCCAAGGTCCTGCCTGATGATTCGGCCCCACACAGACCTCCTGGTCTTGGCCAGAGCAGCGAGATGGCACCCATTCACAGCTGGCCGGCTGGCCTTGTGTAGGCCACTTGAGAAGGTGGCAGAGGCAGCAACAAGCAGAGGAGGAGATGAGGCCTTGAAGGGAGGCAGGGGCCCACGGAGACACAGGCTATTCCTGATGATTCCCCCAGGAAGGAGAGAAGGAAGACACGCACAGGTGAGTTACAGCTGACGTTTCTCTGATGACTCACAAGGAAAACTGGGTTTCTTAGAACAAGGTGCAATAGGTTAGCAGGGCTGGGTGCAAGGCCTGGTCTGCGGATGCTTGGTCTGAAGACACTCCCTTGGTGCCACTGTGTCCACTTTGACCCTATAGGACAAGCCCAACTGCTTCTGTGGGGTTTTGAGACTTAAATCTGTACAAGAGTAGACAGCCTCACCTTTCTCCTGAGGAGTGGCTGGTGGGTTCAAACCTCGGACTGCATGGTTGGCAGCTCAATGTGTAACCCGTGATGTCACCAGAGCTCCCAAAGACACAGTAGTTCTTAATGTGTGAGTGTGTTTCAGTTACCTATGTGAAAAAAAACCCCAAACAACTAAACCTCAAAAATCAAACTCACTGCCATGAGGTGAGGGAGTCTCACAGCGACCCTAGAGGAGGGCAGGAGCCCACTTTCTGACAGAGAGGCTGGAGAGGTTTTGAACTGCTGACCTTGTGGTTGGCAGCCCAACATGTAACTACTATGCCACCAGGGCTCCTATGTGATACTAGTCCAATATGAGATTCTGCGTGCAGTCTGGGCTTTGTGTAGAACACAACTGGAAGGAAGGGTACAACGGCTTTCCCTTTCTAATTCATCCTTCTGTAAGAAGCGCTCCTTTTCTTTCACTGGTTGGTGGTGCAATGGTTAAAGTGCTCACTTGCTAAGTGAATGGTGACTCCAAGGGAGAAACGACCTGGGACCTGGCCCTCTGCAGGGTCGCAGGCTGGGACCCAACACGGGCTCCTTTCCCTTATGCTGCTGTCCACTTTCTCACCTGCTGGCCAGGCAGCTCATCAGAATGTTAGAGCCCCTGCGCCTATCTTGCCCAGGGTCCCACTCGCTCCCCAGAGGAAGTCACACAGTCCATCCTGGGCTGGGCCATAGATGAGGCTGGCCATTGGAAGCCCCAGGCTGTGAAGGCCACAACATGGGTAGCAGGCAGAAGGGCAAGAGGTCAGGGGCGCTGTGCCCAGGTGCCTTCCTTCTCGTGCTGGCTGGACACTGCCCCTGCCTGTCCCACTGGAGCGGCTGCCTGGTAGCCTTGCCGAGTAGGGAGGAGGCGAGCACAGTGCCAGCTGCCCGTCACCACGTGCCTTCTGAGCAGGCACCAGCTCCTCTCAGGCCTGAAAGGAGTCTTGTCAGAAGGCCGAGGACAGGAGGCACTCGCCCCAGAGCATGCAATGGGTGGTGACAGAGACAGATGCCAACCTTGGCGCATGGGGGCCACTTCCTCCCTCAGCTAGTCTGAGGTGTGGTTCACCCAAGGCCAGGTATGAGCCAGCAAGGACATGGGGTCCCTGGGCCTGCGACATTCAGCTCAACTCTCAGGGACTTGGACACTACAGCTAAGACACTGCCTGGAAACGGGTGTCTGACCAATCATGAACACACCACCTCCCAGACACACATGACCTGAGGGACCAAGGATGTGTCGGGAATGGGCTGGGGAAAAGGAAAGCCACTTCCTCACCCCAGTGAACATTTCCCACCACCGGGTGGGAACAGCAGACCAGTAATCTCCGCACAGCCAGCAGGAGGGTAGTAGGGAACCCTGGGACGCCACAAGGCTGACGCCCCACCCTCTAGCCAACCATGAGGATGGACCTCTGCATGCAAGTCCCAGTTCTGCCCTCTCTACTTCTGACATGACCATGTGGCACCGGCCCACATATTCCTCACCCCACAGGTGCACGCAGCCTGCACAGCCAGACTGTGTGCAACCACACACAGCTGACCACGGTGGACCAAAAGATTGCCCCAGGAGAGGGGACACTGCCACTTATGGCCTGTCTCTGGGTCCCTGCCTCAAGCAACACCCATTTCCCTTATAATTTGTGCCGGTCATTCAGTGGGGAGGGGAGGGAAGGGAGCAGCCACAGGAGGAAGAAACACTGGGGCCAGCTCCTGGGGGCGCACGTTTGCCTTGCAGAGCACCCAGGGGAGGGTCACCACTCCTGTCCACTGCTATCAAGTCAGTGACAACTCATAATGGCCCTACAGGACACAGCAGAACGGCCCCGTGGGTTTCTGAGACTGTCAATCTTTACGGGAGCACGCTGCTTCATCTTTCTCCTGACACCGACCTTGCCGTGAACAGCTCGACTTATCAGAGGATCCCCCGAATCCCACAAGGATCGGCATTCCATGTGATGTGGGCACCTGCCTGCTGGGGAGCTGAGGCCCTGCCACTGCAGATCCTCACCTGGACTCCGGAAGCGACCATCTGGGCGGCTTGAGGTGGCTGCACCGTTGTCTGGGGCTGCACCTGCGGCGGCTGCACCACTATCGGAGTTCGGACCTTGAGTGGGGGAGGAAGACTCAGTGAGGGGCCGCTGGGGCACAGAGCAAACCACCCACTGATTCCATGTCAGCCTAGCATGAGATGGAGGTGGGCTAGGCATGGCACGATGTCACTGGCCACAGCGCTGCTGCTTCTCTGTCCTATAGAACAGCCTACCCCAACCTGCCTGAAGCAGCGTGGCCCAGACCCACTGCTTCCCATCTGGCCAGAAGTGAGGGGCATCTGCCTGTGCCCACCACTGCTGTCTCACTCAGCTCTGGGCCAGCACGCTGCTGGCTATGCCTACCCGGCACACCCAAAGAGGGGCTCATCCTGAGGGCATGCAGGGCAGCCACTGGGAAGAGAAGTCTCCAGACCCACCACAGCAGGCACATGGGGCTCAGGTCCCAACAGGCCCAGAGGTCAGGCAGTGGACAAGCTTACAGGTGACAGCTATGTGATGGGCTCCAAGGCCTTCATCCACCCACAGGGTTCCGGGGAAACACAGCATGAAAATCAAGGGAGTGAACCAACAATCACATCCAAGTGGCTTTGCAGCTGGGCTTTTGGGGTGGGGTGGGGTGGGGTGTGTGTGTAAAGCAGTCTGTTCATAATAAAATCCCAAACCCCTGCTGCCATGGGGTCCACACTGGCGCGTGGTGACCCCAGCTGTGGCAGAGCAGAACTGGGCTTTCAGAGGCTGACGGCAGCAGCAGACCACCAGGGTTTTCTTCCCAGGCTCGTTGGGGGACACACGAACCTCACTCCCTTATGCCATAGCTCCCTTGGGGCTGACAGCTTTATGCTCCATCGCAAAACCACTGGGGCAGGCAGAGGAGGTAGGCTCTTGCCCAAATCCAGAGCACTACTTGGGGTGACTGGTGAATTCAATCACGAAAGAATCCCACGATCACACATCCAGGCCAGTGCCCCACTGACAGTGGGGCATCACTGGGGTCAGGGGCAGCCTGCCCTGGACCAGTGGTCCTGAGTACTCACCAGCTTCAGTGGCTGCTGGGCATAGAGCATCTGTCCCGGCAGGGCTGGCCCCTGTGATGCCAGAGACTGGTTCTGTGGCGGCAGCTGCAGGGGCTGGTTCTGAGGAGGCTGCTGGGGAGGCGGGTGGTGCATCTGCTGCAGCTGCTGGGGCAGCGCCTGGGAGGGTGGGGGCTGCGGCTGTTGCATGGGGGGCTGTTGCATGGGGGGCTGGGCCTGCAGAGCCTGCTGCTGCTGTTGTTGCTGCTGCTGCTGCTGCAACTGCAACTGTGCCATCCGCTGCAGCTGTTGTTGCTGTTGCTGGAGCTGAGGGCAGAACAAAACATACCATGGTGCGCAGCCCCCTGGGTCCCCCGGGTGCTAGGTGCCCTGTGCTGGCTGTACATGAGCACAACCCGCAGGGAAGCCTGAATGGGTCAGCCTCTCAACAAGGAGGGGGACAGGCCACCCTCCCAGTGTGCTCCTGGGCTCTCCCCCCCAAAGTCCTCACCCAGGTCTGGGGAACATGAACAAATGGGAAAGGAAGCACTGAAATCAGTGTTTCCCAAAGTGGGTGATACCGCCTCCTGGGGCGCTGCAACGATCCACCAAATCCCAAACTCACTGCCACCGAGTCGATGCCAACTCATAGCGAGCCCATAGGACAGGAGAGAACCACCTGTGTGAATTTATGAGACTGTTAACGCTTTATGGGAGCAAACTGGCAACCTTAGGATTAGCAGCCCAACTCGGAAGCACTACGCCCCTAGGGCTGGGCAACGATCTAGGGGTTGTAAAAGCAGAGACCTGCACTTCACCGTGGATTGTGGGCTACAGCACAAGCGGCTACAATGGACAGAGAGGCACTGAGCACACTTTTACATTCTGAAGGGAGATCAGTAGGCCAAATAAGTTGGAGGACTTCTGATTTGGATGGTCGGGGAGAGGGCCCGAGAGGACAGGGCAGTCCCAGCAAGTCCAAGAGCTCAGGGAGTGCAGACTCCCAGGCCTTCCCCAGCCACGGGCGCCTATGCCTCCAGAGGTCAGCAGTACAGGCCTGGTGAAGGTAACCAGAAAATGAAACTCAATGCCATTGAGTTGATTCCGACTCACAGCAACCCCATAAGACAAGGAACAACTGCCCTTGTGGGTTGCCACGACTGTAACTCTTCATGGAAATAGAAAATCCCGTCTTTCTCCTGAAAAGCAGTTGGTGGTTTCGAACTGCTGACCCACTGGTTAGCAGCCCAACGCATAACCACTATACCACCAGGGTTCTCGTGTGAAGGAGAGGCGATGCTAGAGGTTGGTTTCCCTGTCGTGTCTGAAAAGAACCTTCAAGACCCAGAGGAAGGTGGTATCTAAGATGGTCAAAACCTGGAGGGGGCAGACCCTGGGCTCACAGACAGAAGCTGAACACGTCCAGGTGGTGGTTCAGACTAATGCTCCACTCCCTGGGCATCGATTCTATAATGGCTAAGTAATAAGACACTCAGGGAGGCAGGCACACGTGTCCTCAAAGGCAGAGAGGTCAAGCACTATGCCTCTTCTCTGCCCCCACCTCTCATGGTGCTCCTGCCTCCAGCGCTGGTGGACGGCAGGGGCAAGGCTGGGTACCTGTTGTTGGTTCTGATGATGCAGCTTAATGAGGTGCTGCTGCTGTTGCTGCTGCTGCTGGAGCTGCTGCTGCTGCTGCTGCACCACAGCTTGGAATTGCTGCTGCATGGCATTCTGCTGCGCCTGGAACTGCTGCTGCTGCTGCGCCTGGAACTGCTGCTGCTGCTGCTGTAATGCCACCTGCTGGAGCTGCAACTGGGCTGGAGGTAGAGACCACGGAGTCAGGCCCCAGGTGGAACACCAGGGGCAGAGGACACCCCCGCTCTCCAGCATGACTGTGGGCCACAGGTTCCCGAGTGCTCCCCAGCATGCCCGGGGGGCACAGGTTCCCGAGCGCTTCACAGATGCGATGGGTTATGGGGCCGACGCTGTAAAAGCCAGAGCGAAAAAAGGCCGTCGCCAAAGGTTTCTGGAGGAATAGGAGGCTACAGGCCCCCGAGTGCCAGGCGTTTTGTGAGTCACATCCTACAAGGTCCTTTGTGACTGGCTTCTTTCACACTGCACGTCTTCCAGTTCCTTCACACGGCTGAACGTGTCAGTGTTTGATTCCTTCTCATTGCTGGTTAATATTCTATTGTACAGACGAACCACAATTTGATGAGCATTTAGGTCACTTATATTGTTTGGGCCATTCTAAGTAATGCACCATAGTGCGCATGTTTGTTTGTGGGGTGGTTTCTTTTTGGGGTGATGAAATGCTCTAAAGCTGATTGTGATCATTGGCTAACATTGCAAAGATACTAAAAACCAAGAATGCTGCATTTTAAATCGGTGAGCTGTACAATGTATGACGTACGTCTTGAAAAAGCTGTTTCACGTAGCCGAAACAGCCTTGAAGAGGAGACGAGAACAGGTCTCACGTTACAATTTCAACACACAGTATCACACTGTGTTGTTATTAATTATAAAGTACAGACAGAAACTAACAGAGTAAGACTGATAATCCAGAAGTAAACTCTTACATCTGTGGACCATTGATTTTCTACAAGAGTAGAAAATCTACCAAGTCTGCTTCACAGGGAAAGAATCTCTGCACCAAATGATGTGGGGACAATGGATCTCCACAGGCGAAAGAATGAAGTCAGACCCTAACTCACACCGCATCTGAAAACTAACCCCCAATGCATCGATGACCTAAATAAAGCCATGTGTACTCGTGTGTGTGTGTGTGTGTGTGTGTGTGTGTGTGTGTGTGTTTAGTTGTTTCATCTCATTGTCTGGGCAGGACTGAGTATCCCCCAACATATCAAGATGCTGAGTGGTTCCCCCACCTCAAGGATCCCTCCTCCTGCTGCCACCTCGCTACAGGTCCCCAACTCCATGCCTCCTGGAAGCCACTCACATATCCTCCAATTTCTGAATGTTGTCATCTCTGTTCCTTTTTACTGCAGAATATTCAACGGCATGATGTGACCAGTCAGACTGATCACCTACGGGAAGCTATCTACAGTGGCTCCAGTTCTGTGTGCTTACGAATATTTGCATACAGGTTCTTGGGTGAACACAGTTACACTTCTCTGGGACAAATGGCCCACACCGTGACAAGGGGTCCTACAGTAGTTGCATATTTAGTTTTTCATGAAACTGCCTGTTTTCCAGGAACTTTGGACAGCTTTACATTTGCACCAGCAATGTTCGGGAGATCTGGTTTATCCGCATCCAGGGCAGCGTTTGAAGACACACAGAAGGTCACTGTACTGAAAGAGTTGCCACGGCTCGGTCATTCCAGGAGCTAGTGTGCCATCAAGGACAGGTGGTATTGAAGAAGTAGTTCAGGCTGCACTGAGGCGTGGGTGTTGAACAAGGTTCCGGGAGTTGATAGAATACTCAAAGTAAGATGCTTTCCCAATGGATTGCGATGCGTTAACAATGGATGTAATGCTAGAAGCATTCACTTGTCTCTGCCAAGAAATAAGGAAGACAGCTGACTACCTGGCTGCAAGGGATCTGTATTTGTGCCCACTCCAAAGGAGAGGTGAAGCCAAGGTAACTTCTGGAACCTGACCAGATCAGATGACCAGCTACAGCAGACCTGAGTGACTGTTATCCTAGTAATCTCACCCGGAGTACCTTATATATTCGAGTAGAAGCCGACCCGATGATCAGCCAAGGCACCTAATTGTACCACAAAAACGGAATAAAAAATGTCCTGAAAAACTCCGCTTGTACACAGTATATACAGTAGTTTTTCTATTCTCTACTTAAGGACTAGTTTGACCTAGTTCAAGACTAGCTAGGACATGTTACCAGAAGGCACCAGTCACTAGAGAAGGACATCGTGCTGGGTAAAGCGGAGGAGCAGCGATAAAGAGGAAGGCCCTTGACAAGCTGGATGGGTACAGTGGTTACAGCCATGGGCTCAAACATAAGGACGATTGTGATGGTGATGTGCAGGGCTGGGAATTGTTTTGTTCTGTTGTACACAGGAATTGGCTCGACAGCACCTGTTAATAACATTCAGAGAGGTAAAATGTATTGGGAGATGGAAATGAGAACCCATGGGCAAAAAAGGCCAAGGTTAGTTGGCAGGCAATGGATGGGTTTCTCGTATATAAGGTCTTTCTGATCTTTGGTTTATAATTTTGCAAAAAGTAATTTGTTGGGCTACATCTACCCTGTGATTGGTGTTTTGCATACCTTATGAGAACTGCTGGGTCTACTGTGCAAATATGGGAAAACAACAACAAAACCCACTGCCACCGAATGAATTTTGACTCACAGCAACTTCATATAGGGCCTCTGAGACTGTACATCTTTATGGAAGCAGGCAGTCTCATATTTCTGTCAAGAAACAGCTGGTGGGTCTGAACCCCAGACCTTTCTCTTAGTCTAACACAAGTCATCATGTTACCGGGGCTCCTTATTGTGCAGACAAACCACCTAATGGGATTGAGTGACCTGCTTGCTTCTACAGTAAAATGTGCAAAAGCTGGAGCCTGTGTAAGGCAGAAACCTGTCAGAGAAGGAAAACTCAAATATCCTCTACTAAAACGAGTGCCCACAAAGTGTTAAGATTGTGCCCTACCAGAGGAAGAAAAAAACTTGAGACCCAGAAAAACAGGCAGCCCCGTGGAATTCTGGTTCTCACAGATTTTACTGTCTAAACCAACCCGACAGAGATTTTTCAAAGTCACAGAGAGAGAGATGTTATAACACTGAAGATGGCAAGAAACAGCACAAGATGGTGAGAAGTGGTTGAGAGATGGCAGAGCTTGGTGGCAGAGGCCCAAGTAAAGGGCATGGCTGAGGAGGAGCTGAGAATTGTCTTAGCTGGAAGCCATCCTGATTGATTCTGTCTTCTGAGCAGGTATAGTCTCCTTCCAATATGTATGGATGTTGTTTTTGTTAAATCTAGGTCCCGTATCTAGTTAGCTTTTCATCACCTGACCTCCAGCTCTCTGGACTTGAGCGAGCAGCCTGCTGACCCTGGGAGCCTTAACACTCGACAGTCTCTGAATCAGCAGCCTGACATCTTTCTTATCTGCTGACTTGGAGTTCATCAGACCCTGAAGCTACAGGAGTCAGAAAGGAGCCTCTGGGCTGACATTTGAGCCACAAAGCCTTAGAACTGCCCTTGATTCAAATATGATTCACAGAGACTCTACACAGGGTTTCCAAAACAGCACATCTTTATGGAAACATAAAGCTTCATCTTTCTCCCGAGGAGTGACTGGTAGGTTCCAATTGCTTCTCTAGAGAACCCAGCCTGAGACAGGTCCCAAATTGAGAACAACCCAAATGTCCTTCAGGAGTGAACTGCTGGGAAAAGAGAGTGAACTGCTAAGTAAGCGGTGGTGCACTCATACCATAAATCCTACTTGGCAGTCGGAAGGAATGAAATGACTGATATAGCCACTAGGTATGAATCGCAAGGGAATTCACCATGAGTGAAAACAGCCAATCTTGAGATATCTCATTTATGGGATTTGCAAAGTGATGAGATCGTGGTGCTAAGACCAACTGGGTCAGCAGCTTCCAAGGTTCATGCAGGAGGAGGCCGCAGTCATCGAGGGGGAAAAGAGGCTCCTTTGTGGGACTGGAGCAGTCCTGTATGCTGACTGGCTGGTGGCTGTTTGCTTCTACAGATGATAAAATTTCACAGAACCACAAACACATGTGCACACACAATCACACGAGAATGAATGTAAAAACAAGGGTGGCTCAAGTAAGGTCTCCACCTGAGGGCATAGGACTGCCCCACTGGGCAATTCTTGGTTTCAGCCTTGTTCTAAGAAAGACAGTCTCCTGGGGAGAAGTATAAGGAAGGGACATATGGAAACCCTTGGGACTAAGTAACAACTTCCTGTGAGTCTTTTTCAAAAATAAAATGCTCCATAAAAAGAAAAGAAAGAAAACACACCCAGCAGAGGTGTGTCAAGCCCGGTCCTGGAGAGGAAGGAGAAGCTACGGCCCATCTCAGACATATACAGCGCAAGCCCGCTTCCAGCCTGCACAGTCCCGGGGCTGGGCCAACAAGAGGGCAAAGTTCTTTCTCCAGGGAGGGGGGAGCTCAACGGAGAGGCTGCTGAGCTTGAACCTGGGCCCGACCAAAGGGACACATTAGCACTAAAAGGAGCAGCTCCCAAGCCCTGGGATGAAGAACAAGTCTTGGGGCTCTGAACACAGTCACGGTCACAAGCCACCCCTAGATTCCCATGAGTCTTCCTCTCTGAGCCAGAAGGAGAGGGCCTTGCTGTCACTTGACCCTTTCAGCCCACAACAGCATACAGAGCATGGATGTGAACGTCTCCCTCCTTTCCAGGACACCACTGCAGCGAGCAAAGGAACACGTGCACCAGCCCTGTAGACAGGCGCAAACTCTCTGTGGAACAGGGGTACTCACTCTGTGGAGCTGCTGTGGACACAACAGCCATGCCGTGGGGAGGGATACCGGAGGTTCCTGGAGGTGGCTGTCCCATGGTGCCCAGGCCTCCCATCCCGCCCAGGGGCTGGCCTGGGCCTCGAGCAGCCATGCTGATCCCAGTGGCTCCGGCAGTAGGGGCACCTGTCAGGTTCTGCAGAGCATTCATGGGATCTGTGGGACACAAGGGTATCAGAAAAGCCTCCACTGACCGTGTGGGCATGACAGCCTCATGGACCTTCTCCAGCCGACAGGGTCCATTCCTCAGAGCACCCCGGTCCCAGTTGAGGACCTCCTCACACCACTGGCCCAGAAGTTGGGTGTGTCTCTCATCGCCCCTCCCCCTATCCCCATCTCTGAGTCCCAGCAGCAGGGCGCCCACCAGCATCAAGTTATCCTGATGTGATGGGGCCAGCCTCGAGGGCTGGAGGCAGCTGGCCCTCCTGCTGTGGGCACACCAACGGATGACAATGTGACATACTTCAAAGATCAAAGTACTTTCACTTACGAAGAAACAGGGTAGCTTAGGTTTGAGGATTCATGCTGTTTTAGGAGAGCAGGTTATTATAGCAGCTACACTGCTCAGGGCCTGGCTGTGCTCTGCTGTGTTGGAACAGACTGGGTGAAACTGACAACCACCACCACCATGGTGACCTACCATCATAGTTCTCTCCCAGAGAGCTCCACTATGCTGATGTCTGATTGATTATGTGAATGTGTATATTCCTTTGGCTGGGTGCTCAGGGAAGCAGGGCAAAGATGTCATCTGACCTCACAGCTTGACAGGAAGGAAGGAAGGAGGGAAGAGAGGCAGGGGCCCCACACTGAGGGGTCCTTTTGACTCAGGCTTTCTTTTAAGACAGTCATGGCCCAGGCACCACTGGCACCCAGTTACCGCCTTCTTGATCCCCACCCCACCCCATCCAAAGCTGGGGAAAAACTTTAATTCAAAGAGAAAACTCTTACCACTGACAGAAGCTTGCGACTTCTTGTTATCTGCACAGAAAAACAGAACACAAACACAGGATCAACAGTGTGGCCCGTGATCACAGACCACTGGGTCACGAGTTCAGGCTGAGCCTGTTGGGCCTGGGAACCACACAGAAGATGTGGCAGCAGTTTGCAGCTAGAAGCCCCTGGGCTCCCAGTGCCCTAGGCAGTAAGACAAGGAAGGCACACAACTGGATCTGCCTGGGGCTCTGGAGACCTGCCTCTGAGGCTAAGGCACATCGGGGTCTGAAGCCTTTCTTCCAGGTCGAGGCCTCAGCACCACGAGCGCTATGGAATCCATGATGAGGGGCTTGGTGGTGGTGAGGACGCCAGGTTAACTGCTCCAGTCCTCTCTCTCCTCAAGATGGGGAAACAGGGCAGAATATCTGGATCTACAGCCAGCTCAGAGCTCCAAAGCTTGCCTGCTACTATGGCCTAGAGGGAGGTGGCAGCAGGGGCAACTGGGGAAAGCTGGCCAAGTAGTCTGGCCTGGCTCCCAGCCCCTTCTTTCCTACGCTTCACGGGATCATCTCCAACACTGCAAGAAAGTGACCTCAAGCAGTGTCTACCTGCGGGTCAGTCAGGGTACACAGTCGGTGTGAACAAAAGTCAAACCTACGGGCTCCTGGGAACTCTCACCTTGTTACTGGTTCCCTCTGACCCCAGCCCTGTCAGTAGCTGTCACCAAACCTAGGGGACGCGGTCACTCCCCCTACCACCAGTGGGCCAGTCTCTACTGGGGAGATACTGTGGTTGCGAGGAGCCCCTTGCCACTCGGCTTTTGTCTTCTTCCCCTACTGCACAAGCAGGTCAGGGCCCTGAAACCCTGAAAGAAGCTTCTGTCTCAGGGCAAACACTCACACAAAACAAACCAATCGCCACTGAGTCAATTTTAACTCACAGGACAGGGTAGAACTGCCCCAGTGGGTTCCCAAGACTGTTGCTCTTTATGGGAGTAGAAAGCCTCATCTATCTCCCAAGGAGCAGCTGGTGGTTTCAAACTGTTGACCCTACAATGTGTAACCACTGCTGCTTTAAAAAACTTGAGGTGTAAAAATAGGGTGTTTTTTGTTTTTTTAAAGATTAAACCAATCACCCTGAAGCCAAACTGCGTATCTGAGGCTGCAGCTCTAGAAGGGCGGGGAGAGCGAAGAACTTCCTTAAACACAGGCCTGTTCCCAGGCGTGCTCATGAGTGGCCCCCACCCCAAGTCCAGCCAGTGGCCTCTACTCCCCCAGAAATAAGCTCTTTACTCACGAATATCTCGGAAGTGGATAATGAGCCTGGCCACAAGAGAGAGGTATTCGTCCTAAAAAGAAGAAAAGGAAGCCGGTTCATCTCCGAGGAAGCTGGGAAACCATGGGTGACTCCCCTGCTGCTCTGGTTCGTCCAGAGGCCACAGGCAGGCAGTGGCGGCAGTGACGCCACCCAGGCTCGGCTCGAGTCCACTGCTCCCAGAAGAGCAGTGAGCATCGAGCTTTGCCAGCCTGCAAGCAGATGGCTGTGAGGCCTCGGGCTGAGAGGCCTGGAGCCCACCCCACTCCCCCGCCTCTCCAGTCGCCCGCCTGTGACAGGCCCGCCCGCCTGTGACGACAGGGCTGGCCTGTGGCCACAGGGTTCCTCCAGGGTGGAAGAGGGGGTGGGAGAGGGCGGGTGCTTTCTGCCCCATTTGGATCCCAGTGCTTTCACTTTCGTGAAGCGCTTTCCTGAGGGGGATCTGACTGGGTAGGCGGGGAGGGTAAAGGCCCATTTGTCCGAGGGAGGGTCCTTGTCCAGGTGGGCAAGGCCGGCCTGCCCCAGAGCAGGCTCTGGGCAACAGTCACTCAAGGCCTTCAGAAGGGCCAATTCCTCTGAGTTTATCTGTAGGCTGCAAAGGACACTGGGGTTAAATCTCTACTGGAATGCAGAAGCTCCTGGTCCTCTGCCCTACAGGGCTGCAAGCCCAGCCCTCTGTGTCGTGTGTTCCCCCCCCCCCCAGTACACACACACACACAGCATCCTGCTCAGCCCAGCACTGGGCAGCCACATTCCAGGGACAAGCAGGGACATGGATATCGCGCGCGCGCGCGCGCGCACACACACACACACACACATCTAGAGGAAAAGAAGTAAAATGGAGGTGGTTGTGGATAAATATTAAAAATTTTATATTTCAGTCTCAGAAACTCACAGGGGTAAGTTCTACCTTGTTCTATAGCAGGGGTGTCAAACTCAATTAAAACACCGGCCATTTGGTGCAACAGTGCAACAGGCAAGATTCACATGGGCCACATCACATTTACAAATTTTGTTAAATTTATATTTTGAAGTGAGGATTCAGGAGTATGGATATTAAAACACTATAAAATTGCTTTTATTTAAACATTTACTCTATTTAATGTATTTATAAAACGAAAATTATTCTTTTTTACCCGAAACTTGCCGGCGCTTTCCTCCTACTAGTTTTCACTTGCCTCTTATGTTGTGACCAGAAAACATAACAAAGTATCTAATAAAAAACACAAAATGTTGGACAGCTGACAATGGCTTCCCTTTAAAACTGTTAACTAGCGCTGCCGCTAGGTATGATTCATAACAGCACAGCCCAGAGTGCTCTTTTTAACCTTTTCGCTGTTAGGATCTGTTTACATTACGTGACACAGAGTGGCAGACATATCACTTCCAAACGTCACTGCAACTGAATTAGCGTGTTTCAACACTTCCACAGGCCCCCAGGAAAGGCACTGGGCCACATGTATATTCGTCTTCAGTAGCTAAAAGGTTAATGAGGGAATTGTGTGTACGGTATTGCCTCAATCTCTAAGCACTATTTTATTCATACCAATTTTTTCTATTTTCATTTTATTTTGGAGCACTGCGGGCCACAAAAAATTACCTGGGGGGGCCGCATGGGGCCCGCGGGCCGCCAGTGTGACACCCTGCTCTATAGGAATGCTCTAAGTTGGCACAACTTGATGGCAGTGGGTTTGGGTTTGTTTGTTTTTAATCTCCAAATTGGAGCCCTGGTGGTGTAGTGCTTACAGGTTGGGCTTTTAACCAGCAAGTTCAAAACCACCAGTCTTTCCTTGAGAAAGAGATGCGAGTTACAGTCTCAGAAACCCACAGGAGCAGTTCTACTTTGTCCTATAGGTGAGTTTGCACTGGGCTGCTGACCAAAAGAAAGGTTGCTGGTTTGAACCCACCAGCTGCTCCACGGGAGAACGATGAGGTCAACTGCTTCGATACAGACTTGGCGCCTCGGGAAGGCTGCAGTCAGAAGGCACTGGACGGTAGTGGGATTTGGGCCATGCAGTGGGTTAAGCACCGGGCTGTTCATCAAATGGGTGGTGTTTTCAACCCACCAGTGACTCTTGGGAGGAAGCTGAGGCCATTAGTTCCGACCAGGATTTACAATCTGGAAACTGTGGAGCAATCCTACTCTGGCCAACTGTCGGAAATGACAGCAGTGGGTCAAGCTAATGAACAGAAGACGACTCAAGGGGTAAGGGGCCCTGGGGAGGGAGTAGAAACTGGGTGGGTAGCCAGGGACAGAGGGCACACAGGAGGTCTCAATGACACTTGCTGGTGGGAAAGACAACCCTACCCCATCCCTGCCACAGGTGACGGGTCCTTGAGGGACAGTAGCTAGTGAGAAGGAGCAATGAAGATGTGGGTTTGAGGATGTACAGGGCCGAATGAAGTGGCTAAGCGAGAGGAGACCAGGCCCCAGGGCCTTGGGCCGATATACTCCATTTCCATCACACCCAGGCTCAGATGCCTGTGCCGGCCCTCTGCGCACAGACCTAGGACTGCGGGAGCTCTCCCTCCACTTGACTGACCAACTGCAGTCAGAGACCAAGGCCCCAGGCTGCAGGGCTGAGGCTACCAGCCAACCAAGGACAGGAGAGTAGGGTGGGGTGGAGGAGGGGCAACAGGGTTCCCTAAAAGCAGTTACATGTTTTCAGCCAAGTGATTTTCCTAAATTCTTCTGAAGGATTTTTGCTGGCTGAGTGCTGGAGGCCCTGTGCAACCACCCACAACAGAGAAGGTCCCAGACCTGCAGTGACACCCGGCTAACGCTTCCAGGACAAGGACTCCCAGTCCCTAACAAAGCGAGGAGTCCAGATGGCACAGCGGGTCTCCTCTTGCCCACAGGGATGGACTTAATGGCAATGGGCTTTTGGGTGGCTCAGTGAGGTGTGTGTGTATGTGTGTGTGTGTGTCTCAAGTGTCAGACTGCTCATCCAGAAGGTCAGCAGTTTGAAGCCAATGCAAGGGAGAAAAACGGGGCTGAGTGCTTCCGTAAACACTGGCAGCCTTGGAAACTCAGAGGAGCAGCTCCCCGCTGTCCGATAGGGCAGCTGTGAGCAGGAAGTAACTCAATGGCACTCAGCTGTAAGTGGTGCAACCAGTTAAGCAAGGAGCTGCTCGCCAAAAGATCTGCCCCTTCCCGCTGCTCCACGGGAGGCAGACACTAACTACTGCAAAGCTTTCCAACCCCTCTGGGATAGTGCCACCACATAGGGGGGCTGTGAGTCAGCACAAACTTGCCGGTGATGAGGAACGGTCCAGACAGCCTTGTAGTGGTATCCGTTCTGCACCAAAGCCCACACCCTTTCAAGACGACTCCAGAGAAAGGGGCTGAAGACGAGCTCAGAGCATCTCCTGCTCATCCTCAGAGCTCATAAGGCCGGTGCTAGCAGACCTGCATAGTAACTCCCCCAAACCCCAAACTATGAATCGTAGTTGATCTATAATACTGCCCTCTGTGGGTTTCCTAGATTGTAACTCTCCACAGGAGTAGAAAATCTCAGCTTTCTTCCTGGGAGTGGCCAGTGATTTCGAACTGCTGAGCTTGTTTTAGCACCCCAACACATAACCCACCACGCCACCAGGGCCCCTACATAGTAACTACATGATCAACCAAAGGAACACCTGAGCACAAAAGAGAGTTGGGCTCAGTCCTGATCACATGACACACACCAACGCATCTACTCCTCCTCCCAGCAGCCCTCTGAGAGGTAGTAGCTAGTGACATGCTTGTTTTACAAGTGCTTAAAACAAGTTCCATTGAATAAGCAAGACCCACGAATCAATGCATTAGGATTATGGTGCTGGTGAAGAATACTGGAAGTATCACGGACTGCCTAAAAAACCAGTAAATCTGGCTTAGAAGTATGGCCAGAATGCTCCATAGAGGCAAACTGGCGAGACTTAACCTTTATATCCATGTGATCAGGAGAGACCAGTTCCTGGAGAAGGAGCTCGTGCTTGGTAAAGTGGAGAGGCAGAGATAAAAGGAAGGTCCTTGACAAGATGGATGGACGTAAGTGGCTGCAACAATGAGCTCAATCATAAGAACAATTGGAAAGATAGTCTAGGACCAGGTGGTATTTGGTTCTGTCATGCATAATGACAATGAGGTGGAACTAACTTGATAGTACCTAACAACAAAAGAAGTCCCCCCAAAACCCCCAAATAAGAAACTCACTGCCCCCGAGTCAATGCCAACTCACAGAGACCCTGTAAGAAGCCCTCAAGAGTCAAAATACAAGCGTGCATCTATCTCATCTGAATTTTGGGAACATCTCAAGTACAGATTTGACACACTAAACCCTAATGACAGAAGACTGATGAGCTGTGAGATGACATCATGACATCAAGACATCATGAACATCATGGGTAAAGAAAGAAAAAGGTCATTAAAAATATAGGCAAGAAATAAAAAACCACAGTGGATGTCAGAGGAGACTCTGCAACTTACTGATGAATGTAAAGTAAAGTTAAATCTTCATTGCTGTTGAGTCGACTCTGCTCAAGTAACCCTACAGGGTAGAGTAGAACTGCTCCTGTGGGTTTCTGAGATAGAAATCTTTACAGGAGTAGAAAGCCTCTTGTTTCTCAGGGTAGCTGGTGTTGTTGAACTGCTGACCTTGCAGTTGGCAGTCCAACAAGGAACCCATTATGAATGGAAGAAATAATGAAGTAAAAAAAGCTGACCAGAAAAAATGTAAAGGCAAGCGAGAAGACAAAGTATTACAATGAAATAGGCAAAAAGGAAAACGCTCACATAGCTCTAGCTGAAAAAAACTGAAGACTTATACCTTATGTAATATTGAAAGATTCCACGGGAAAAATATTGAACGATGCAGGAAGCATGGAATGACGGTGGAAAGTATGCACAGTCAATGCACTTAAAATATGTGGACGATGTTCAACCATTTCAAGCGGTGGCATAAGATCAAGTATCAATGGTACTCAAGGAAGAAGCTGTAAGTATTGACAGAATTCCAACTGAAATGTTTCAACAAACTGATGAAGCCTTGGGAGCACTATGCCAAGCATCTATACCAAGAAATTTGGAAGGAAGCTTACTTGGCCAGCCAAGCAGGAGAGACCCCATTTGTGCCCATTCCAAAGAAAAGTGATCCAAGAGTATGTGGAAATTGTCCAACAATATCATTATTATTACAGACATGTAAAATTGTGCAAAAAAAATTGTGCTTAAAAAAAACAAAACAACCAAAAACAGTTGCAGTAGTACTTCCACAGGGAGATGTCAGAAATTTTAATTGGACTCAGAAAGATATAGAGCAAGGGCTATCATTGTTGGCATTCATACAGATTTGGGCAGAGAGCAAAGAATACCAGATAGATGTTTATTGATGTTTTATTGGCTATGCAAAAGCACTCGACTGCATGGACTGAGAATTCTAGAGCACTTCATTGTGCTCAAGAGGAACCTGTACACGGACCAAGAGACAGTCATCAGAACAGAACAGGGACGTGGTTAAAATCAGCAAAAGTGTCGAGGGTTCTGTCTTTCCATCATACTTACTGAATTGGTAAAAAGGCTGGAGGGAGGAGGTATGCCTGACCTCTGCCTCATAGGAATCAGCTTCGAACTGATCCTGACCTTGGTGTCTTTTCTCCTGAAGTTAGGATATCTAAAAGCTATGCTTTTCAACAGAAACAAACAGATGAGCTAGCTAAGTTGGCAGCAGAGTAATATATGGAACACAATTCTTCTGAGTGATTTACAACCAACCAACAACCCTGTATGCACACTGAGACCAGAACTAGATAGTGCCCAGCTACCATTACTGACTGGTCTCATCAGGGGTGCAATACATGAATCCTAATAGAATGGGGTGGGAAATGTGGCACAGAACACAAATTCTTAAAAAGTGTCCACACTTACTGGGCCAGTTGAAATCAGAGGATTCCCCAAAGCTATTGCCTTGAGATACTACTCCCAAACAACTTAACAACAAAATTACTCAGAATGGGCAAAGGAGTTGAATATACATTTCAGCAAAGAGGACAAAAGCAAGACAACTGTCACTTTGTGATCCTCAAATGAGGTTTATAGGAAGTGGTAGACAGAGGACTGTAAAAGGGAAGAGCCAAGTCATCACTCCGACCCTTGACCAACTGTGGACTTGTGAGATGAGCAAGGCATCCAGGAGGTGGAAGCTGCTTCCTCAACCACCACAGGACCACTGGAGCTCTGAATTCCACAAGATGGCTCTCTCCAACAAGTTCCTTCTGGGTAATGGCAGCCCTTCTTCCTCCTAAGAGAGAACAGTCTGCCTCTGCTTTCCCTGAATGCCCGCTCAGATAGGAGCCCCCGGGAGCAGGGAGGAAGCCTTAGAAAAACCTAATGGCAGTACCTGGGCCCAAAGAGGGCTCGCTGGGTGTGGGTTTTCCACTTGAAAGCATGGTTGCGGAAACCCAAAAGGGAAGGGCATAATAACCAGACAGAGAGGGCCAATGAGTGCACAATATCTTGCCTGAGTCATGGTATCTGCTGGTTGACAAGTTGACTTCATCATGTCCTTGTCTGGGAGACATGCAAGTTGAAAACTGAGATCTGAACTTTTGAATTCTAATTAAACCAGAGAAAGAAAAGGAGCTGCGGAAGAGAGGGAGAGGAAACATCTTTGTCTAGTACCTGAGCCCTCGGAGACTTACAAGCAGTTTTAGTTTTTGCCTGGAGCAACAGAGAAAGAAGAATTGGGAATAGGAGGGGGAACTGGAATGTGTGGCCACTTGCCTCCAAGAACAACTGTCTCCTCTGTCATGAGGTCAGAAGATTAGGAGGTGCCTTGTTACCACTGCAGAACATTTTGATCCAAGTCAACAGAAGAATGCAGATCAAAGGCTGACATGAAGAACAGAGTTTCACAATCACATGGAAGCAGATGGAACCCCTGAAATGATTGCCAAGACCAAGTTTAAACTTTAAACCAAAATTATCCCCTCAAGTGTTCTGAAAGCAAGACTCTAGTGAATAAAAAACGAGTGTCTGCCTTGAGTGTTGTGCTGTTTTAAGAACTATCTATAAATGGCATCAATGTGCAACAGCAATAAAAAAGAGGGTGCAAATTGCCGCTTAGTTCTAAGAACGCATTCAATGCCACTGTTGATTCAGCGCATCTTTTGTGTATTCTCAACAACAAAGGCCCAGGGAGCCAATGTTCAGAAAGGCATCTGGCTTTGGTTGCCCCTCCACCCTGCACAGCAGGCATCAATGGTCTCACACTGCACTGATTCCATGTCTTCTGGAGTCCCTCAGATTGGTTGGAGCCGGAAGCTGCCATTATCACCATTATCCAGTCAGTGCCCTTCAACCACCAGCTGGGTAGCATCCTGGGCATGTTAACATCTGCCAGCAGATGGGTTTCCTGTCTGTCAACTGGGAGTTGTGGGCTGCACCTATTCACAGGGTGTCATTAGGATGAGATCAAGCACGCAGGACATCACAGGGGTTGGGGTGGGGGGAACTGCTTAATAATGAGCAAGTGGGACCTTGGCTGCTCCTCCACTGTAACCCAAACCAATCCCTGGTGACCTGGGGACTATCCCTAGACAAGAGATGGCCTTTAGTGCCCTGAGGTCCCTGTAGGGCAGGCTTGTCTGGGTTCCAACAGGAGGTCAACTCCCCTGCACAGCCTTCCAGAGTTCAGAAGAGAAAAAGTTGCCCTGACTCTTTCCCTGCCCTAGGGCCAAAGCATTTTCATTTCTCCACAATTGTCCTGCTAGGTCTCAGGAGGGAAGGGCAGGTAACAAGTGTCCCTCAGCTAAGAGGGTCCCTCCCGGCACCTGTACATATGCAGAGCTTGGGCAAGAAGCAAAAGGGTGGTTTCTTTTTTTTTTTTTTTTT
>NW_022103926.1:10103481-10105578 GCF_000313985.2 Echinops telfairi
AGAGCAAAACCAAGCAACACTGTACAACAAAACAGCAACAACATCAATCCACTGACGAAGAACAAATTAATATATACCAAGCAAGAAAAACTTGTGTTTTCCAGTCTAGCCTGTTGGGGCACCATGCCCAGTCTAAAAGGGTGGTTTCTAAGAAAGCTATGTGGACGATCCCCAACCGTCTCTTATAAATACTTCTCTAATTTGCCAAGGCTGTCACCTCGGGAGGTAGGGGATTGGTTCACAGACTGCAACTGTTTAGACCCAGAGGCATCACAGAAAAGAGGATCGGGGGGCGGGAGGAGCCTGATATGCCTCCTACAGAAGGAGTGAGTCTAGTCCTAGGCCACACTGGTAGAGACATGGCAGGCGCTGTGTGCATGTGCAGGGACCACCATACAGGCCTGCCAGCCTAGCTGCCTGAGGGCTTACAGATCCCTCCTCATGAGGGACCAGTGAGACCAGCAGAAGAGCTGATCTTCCAGAAAAGCTATTCCAAAGGCTGAGGCAGTTCTCAAAGCTCTCATCCGAGTTCTTGAAATACTGTGAACAATACCAACACTGCCGAGTGAATCCGACTCGTGGGGACCCCACCTGTTCAGAGTAGAACTGCATTCCACAGGGTTCTCCAGAGCTGATGTTTCCAAAGTGATGGTCAGGCCTTTCAAGTTGTCTCTTGGTGAATGTGAAGGACACACTTTTAGTTAGTCTGTCTGAACTGTTGGCACAATCCTGGATTGTGAAATGCCATGAAAATAACCACCTACTAGTGCACCAGGTGACCCGACAGAAAGTTCACATTACAGACCGATAGCACTGATAGCCAAAGATCATCCAACATCGGGTACAGCAGTACACTGGCAGGGGTTCAGGCAGGATTCAGAGGAGGATCTGGAAGGAATATCATTGCTGATTCCAATGGATCTTGGCTGAAAACAAACAATGTCAGAAAGATGTTTACTTATGTTTTGTTGACTATGGATTATACCGTTTCCCCGAAAATAAGACAGTGTCTTATATTAATTTTTGCTCCCAAAGAACGTGGTAGGTCTTATTTTCAGGGGATGTCTTAATTTTTTTCCATGAAGAGTACGGTACACATGTATTGTTTATTGTCTTATTAAAAGAAACCTCGCACTTCCTGTCTGCTCCGGCGTCCACAGCTTCGGTCCAGAGTCCAGAGTTACGGTAGCTTTGGGGGGCCTTATTTTCAGGGAGGTCTTATTTTCGGGGGGTGCCTTATATTTCAACAAGAGGCAAAACTGTGAGTAGGTCTTATTTTTGGGAGATGTCTTACTTTCAGGGAAACAGGGTAACAAACTGTGCATAGAGAAGATTGGGAATTCTAGAACATTTAATTGTGCTTATGTGGAACTTGTACATGGACCAAGAGGCAGTTGTGTGAAATAACAAGGTACTGCATCGTTTAAAATCAGAAAAAGTGTGTCAAGATTGTATCCTCACTATACTTATTCAATCTGTATGCTGAGAAAAATCAGAGAAGCTGGATCATATGAAGGCATCAGGACTGGAGGAAGCTTATCAACAACCTGATATGCAGATGACAGAAGCTGGCTTGCTGAAAGTGAGCACATGAAGCACTTGCTGATAAAGATCAAGGACTGCAGCCTTCAGTATGGATCACAACTCAATGTAAAACAAACAAAATCCTCACAACTGGACCAATAGGTGACATCATGATAAATGGAGAAAAGATTGACGTTGTCAAGGATTTCAACTTGCTTGGATCCACAATCAATGCTCATGGAAACAGTAGTCAAGAGATCAAGTAATGCATGACATTAGGTAAATCTGCTGCACAAAACCTCTTTAAGATGTCAAAAAACAAGGATGTTATTTTGAGGACTAAGGTACATCTAACCCCAGCCATGCTATTTTCAATGGTCTCCTGTGCATGCGAAAGTTGGACATTGAACTGAAGAAAAATTGATGCATTTGAACTATGGTGCAGGGAATAATATTGAAAGGACCATGAACTGCCAAGAGAACAATCAAGTCTGTCTTAGAAGAAGTACAGCCAGCATGCTCCTTAGAGCAGCGGTTCTCAACCTGTGAGTCGGGACCCCTTTGGGGGTCGAA
>NW_022103926.1:10105749-10132276 GCF_000313985.2 Echinops telfairi
AAACCACTGACTTAGAGGCAAGGATGGTGAGACTTCGTCTCACATTCTTTTGGACAAGTTAACAGGGGAGATCAGACCCTGGAGAAGGACAACATACTTGGTAAAAAGGAGGAGCAGCAAAAAAGAAGGCCCTCACGAGATGAAGTGACACACGGGCTGCACCGATGGGCTCAGACGTACGTACTCCACAGTGCCCTGGAGAGATGGGTACGGTGGATCAAAGGGACAAACCTGACTACAACCGTTTCAACTCTGTCAGTTGATCCCCCCTGTGGTGCACGCTGGACCTGATCTGGTTCTCAATCTGTATTTTTGTTTTGCTCCTGTTTGTTCATATTAGGGTTTATCTCAGAGGTGTTATGTCATTGGGGGGAGTCACCCTCTTGAAGTTGTGTTATATTTTTTGTTTTTGGATTGATGGACCTATACGGGCAAGTTGAATAAGGGTTTGGGAGTGATGAGGGGAGTGGGGTCAAAGGGAGATTATGTCAAGAAGTCCAGGAAAAAAAAGAATGTTTGGAAACTGACTATTGTACCAACCCTACAATACTGCTTGACGTGATTGAACTATGGAATTATATATGTATTAACTCCCAATTAATAATAATTTTTTAAAAAAGGAACCTTGCTGTGTGCTCAGGAGGGCAGGTGAACCCCCACCAGGGTGCTACCTCCAGCTCAGCCTCCCCATCTCCCACAGCCCTCCTGTTGCTCTGTCTCCTGGCACTGAGGAAGCACAAAGCCACGGATGGTGTAGCTCTGTGTGCAACATGTGACAGGCCCTCAATAAACACTGCTTATGCAGATGGAAGAAGGAAAAAAAAAGGAAGCTTGGTGGAACAGTGGGTTAAGCGTTGGGCTGACACTTGGGTTGACAATTTAAATCCACCAGCCATTCTGTGGGAGAAGGACGAGACGATTTGCTTTTGTAGTGATTGATAGCCTTGGAAACCCTATGGAGCAGCTCTGTGCTGGTATGAATCAGAATCAACTCAATGGGAATGGGTTTGGCTTTTATTACACATAAGTACTTTGTTTATAAAAATACAAGCCAACAAAACAGAAAAACATCCTATGCTTGAAAGCATTTGCAGATGATTTCTCTTAAAAGGCTTCTATCCAGAATATACGTAAAGAACTCTTGTTTAACGCAATAATAAAATAAATTTTAAAAGCTCCTCAACCAAAGAATAAACTAGGGAACTGTATAGACATTCCTCCAGGGAAGGCAGACAAAAGGTCAATAAGTACACTATAAGATGCTCCACATCCGAAAATCAAAAGCATCTCACAACCAATGAGATGTCTAGAATTAACAAGCTGAACATGAACAGTAAGTAACAAGTGTTGGTAAGGAGCTGGAGAAATTGAGGGTCACCAACCAAACCAAACTCACTGCCATGGAGGTGATTCCAACGTAGTGCAACACTGGAGGGCAGAGGAGAATTGCCCCTTTGGTTTCTAAGACTTTAAACCTTTATGGAAACAGATGGCCTCATCATTCTCTCATGGAGGAAATAATGGTTCAACTGTGACCTTGTGGTTGACAGCTCAATATGTAAGTCACTGATCCATCACGGCTCCTTATACGCAGCTAACAGTTACGTGAGATGGTGTAATTGTTTTGGATAATGGTTTAGCAAGTCCTCAAAAACCTAAATACAGTTATATGACCCAGACACTCCACGCCTAATGAAAACAATGTCCACACAAACTCTGGTCGTAAATGGTCACAGTAGCATGATAAATAATAGCCCAAAAGTGGGCACAACCCAAATGATGACTGAATAAACAAGATGTAGTCTTATCTATACAAAGGCGTATCATTCAAAAATGAAATGGAATAGTGTTGAAAATGTTACAACATGGTTCATGGATGAACCTTAAAATATATATATATATATATATATAATGTGTTAGGTGAAAGGAGCCAGTCAAAACACCCCACGTGATATGATTTCATGACTCATAGTGACACTGCCCAGACCTGTCTCATCCTCACAATCAACATGTGTGAGCCCACTGTGCTCATCTGTCTCATGGGGGATCTCCCTCTTTTTCACTGACCCAGAGACAAGGAAGTGGTTGCCAGGGAGGTTTGGGGGCAACTGCTAATATGCAGGGGGTCTTTTTGGGGGTAGACAAACATGCTGTAACCAGTGGTATGAGTGGCGATACTGAGAGGTAGAGGGAGAGTGGGTAGGAAAGAGGGAACCGATTACAAGGAACTATATGTGACCTCCTCCTTGGGGGATGGACAATCGAAAAGTGGGTGAAGGGAGACATCGGACAGGGCAAGATATGACAAAATAACAATTTATAAACTATCAAGGGCTCATGAGGGAGAGGGGAGCGGGGAGGGAGGGGAAAAATGAGGACCTAATGCTAGGGGCTTAAGTGGAGAGGAAATGTTTTGAGAATGATGAGGGCAATGAATGTACAAATGCGCTTTACACAATTGATGTATGTATGGATTGTGATAAGAGTTGTATGAGCCCCTAATAAAATGATTTTAAACAAAAAAAGAAAAAAAAAGAAGGGGGGGACAAACATGCTCTAACATTCAGCTTGCGGCAATGGTTGCACAGCTCTGAATACCCTGCAGGTTGTCCAGTTCTGAATTTTAAATCAGTAAACTGCACACATGCAAATAATTTGTAGAATTCAAATAATCTGTAACAAATATAATGCAAATAATTAATAACTAAGAATCGGCACAGAGTCAACTCCTATGACCAAACTCCAACCTTTGAGTTGCCACTGAGTTGATGCCAACTCAGAGAGACCCTATAGGACAGGTAGGTTTCCGAGACTGTAACTCTTTGCAGTACAACCTCCTGTCCTTCTCCTGTGGAGTGGCTGGTGGTTTCGAACTGCTGACCTTGTAGTTAGCAGCTCAATGGCACCAGAGCTCCCCCCAACTCCTGTGAGACAGAGATCAAATACATTCCAGATTTACCACTTTTTCTAGCTGCTGCGCCAGTCCATCTCTGACACCTGTCTGCCCCCAACCCATATAGCCCTTGACCCTGTAGTATTATGGCTCTGTAAGAGCTTCTGTGAGGTTGGCTGCTTACAGAAATCAACACCTTGTCTCAATTTCAAAGCACAGCCCTCCCAGCAGGACCAGGAAGCGGTCAGTCCCTGCAAGCTTGATGGGTGTATTTTTCAGTTACCATTTATACAGCAAATTGACCAATCCTTATAGAGTAGATGAAACAGACCAATCATAAGGTAGACGGCAACCCAGTCATCAAGTTGTTCATACCTTGCCAGGCAATAGTGTAAGTCACAAGCTGTTTGGGGCTGAGAACCACCTGGGAGCCCCTTTCACATCACTACCAAGTTGCTTCTTCAAAGAATGAGGGCCAAGAGAGCGGTCAGAGATACAGGGGAAATCATCCAAACTGCTTTTCCAAAGAACCAAAGCAAACGGTCATCTAAAGGAGGCCCACAGGGTACCCATGAGCAAGCCTGGATGAAGGGGTTGTAGAGCAAGGCTGGGCCTGTGCTCTCTTTGCAGCATCAGGCCCCCCTTCCTGTAACATGGACAGCCTTGAAGGTAGACAGGGGGCTGCAGGTAAAGGCGACAGAGCTCAGGATCAGTGAATGGCCACCCAGTGCCCAACCAAGGTAGAGGTGTACTCCCTGCCACTTCACCAAGCCTTTCTGCCACAGGGCTCCACCCACATCAGGCCTTACCCGGGTCTTGGCTTTCAGGAACACATGGCTCTCCATGTCTTTGCTGGATTTATTGTGGGCCACACCAGCCTTCCTCATGGCATCCTCGCTGAAACACAAAAGGGGGGAGAAGTTTATGCACCCAGTGTGTTACCCAGTGTGCCCCCTCCAACACACACACAACTCCACCCCACCGGCTGTAGGGGCCTAGCCAGCAGATCCAGCCTGGCAGCTGCCGCTGAGGTCATCCTTCAGTTACCCCTCAGGTTAGGGCGGGAGCCAGACACGAGGCAGGACACTAAACAGTGCAACTGAGAAGTAGCAGGACCAGTAAGACAGGCAGCTTCCACTGCCGGCCTGGTGGTGCCTGGTCCCACAGCAGCTCTGCAAAGCAAAAGGGCCATGTGAAGTCCCATCTCAGGTCTTCCCAAGGCAAAAGTGCCTTCCAGGGATACACAAACCTCCAGGTGGGTCCAAAGCCCAACCTCAACACACAGGAGAAGACAGCGCGCGTGCGCACACACGAGAAGAACATCCCGTCAGAGGTATAAGGTCAAATACTGTCTGATTTCACTTCTAGAAAATGGTTATTAGCCAGTGTCAGGTTGGTTCCTGCTCCTGACAACCCCAAGGTGTTCTGACTAGAACTGTTCCATGGGGGATGTTGGGGACTATTTTCTTTACAGAAACAGAACATCGGGCCTTTCTTCCCCAGAGTCGCTGGTGGGGGTGGTTTTTAAACGGCCAACCCTGTGGCTATTGGTTTGTACCACCCTCCATGCCTTAAGTAGATGGGATGTTGGGTTTTTCGGGGAGGGAAGCGGGTCCACTTTCTATTGTGGTTTACAAAGTAGATCATTAGTTTTCCATTCAACAACCCAGACCAATTTGCTTTATCTCATCGACTGCGTCCCTTCAATGTGGCCCTGACAGGAAGGAGGAGTAGGGAAAGAGGGGGCTGTCTCCACTGAATGCTGACACTAAACAAACACTGGCTGGCCAATACCACACTAAAGGCGTTGGAAGGAAATCAGGCACACTTTAGACGCCTATGGGGACATGCCTCGCCCATCCTCATTTCTAAGGAGCACTCTGACTGTACTTTCTCCAAGACAGATTTGTTCCTTCTGGCAGTCCAGTGTATGGATACTCGTGTTCTTCCCTCATATCAACATTCATGTGCCTCGTTCTCCTCCAGTCTTCCTTACAGAACCCTCAAAACGATTAGTGGTCACCTAGCAGAGGAAGGAGGAAGCCTGGTGGTGTAGTGGCTACTCCAAGGTCAGCAGTTTGAAATCACCAGCTGCTCCTCAAAGACAAGGGCTTTCTATACCTGTGAAGAGTTACAGTCTCAAAATAAAATTAAAATAAAAAGAGTTTCTGCATCAGAGACCCAGAAGGGCAGTTCTACTCGGTCCCATAGGGTCGCTATGAGATGGCATTGACTCGATGGCTGGGAGTTTGGTTTGGGCTGGGGCGGGAAAAGAGGGAAAGGGCAAGTTTTTGCACTGAGCTGATACTGATGGAGAAGACATCTTTTGGAAAAGGACAAAGAATGGTTGTCACCTTGAAGAATGTCATCTATGGGACTGAATTCAACATGTCGAAAGTGCTGACTTGGTGTCTGTTTCGTGGTGCTTATTTCCCCACGATTACAATAAAGAAAGAAACACCTCTTCAAAGCACACTTGGCCAAGTCAGAAACCCTGGAACAACCTGAGATGGCTTACGGGTGTGGATTCTATGTTATTCAAATGCTCTGTGGATGCGTTCTGCCACATGCTCTTGGAGGCACAGCTGGGTTCTCCAGCCTGTTCCCAGTGCTGCATGGAGCCCACCGTGCCTTTGCCCACAAAGCCCTTGCGTTCGGTGCCTGTCTCCCCGACACCAGACAAGCTGAGAACCAAATGAGTGAGCAGTCACTCATTGGTGCTGAAAAGCCAGCCTGCAGCTGCCTGAGATACAACAGTGGTTCCAACCCCAAACCAACCCATCCCAACGGCTAACATAGCAGGCTAGGAGCTGGCAGGGGCAGGTCTGCAACCCTGAAAAAACCTCGGAGAGCAGGCTTTCTGGCCAGAGAGGTATATGACAGAAAGAGCCAACTCCATTGCTCCCTCTCAGACTGCTAGACTGTTCACTCAACAAACAGTCATCAACCTGGAATCCTGGCTCCTGAACTGTGAGTGAGGCAGAAGCTCTTAGGCCCTGGGTCCCAAGGCACTCACCTCCAGGAGCAGGCGTGCCAAGGCAGCAAAGATGGGGCAGAGGATCTGATGGGGGGAAGTGGGGCATGGGCATATCTGGATCAAGGGAAAAGTAAGCTACCTTGGTCTATGTCTGGCAACAAGGTGTCCCTGGGTAGGCTCTGGAGAACACTGGGCATCCTGATTGCAAAAGACATATCACCCACCTTCCAGTCATCCTGTTCCTCCTCTTGTCTTTTGATAAGAATGTTAAAAGGGGACTGTTAGGAAGTCCTATAAAAATCAGGAGACTTTAGAGGGCAGAGTGCTTTTATACTGAGGGCAAACAGGGGGCCTAAATGAGGGCAGAGGTACGACAAATGCAGACCTACTGAGACTGGAAGAATCACAGAGACTACTGCCCTGCTGTACTCTTCAAATCGCGAATTATAACTAAATACTGAAGTCACCTTGTAAATAAAAAAATTGCCTCACAAAATAAAGAACATTACCTGAAGGACTGTCCTCCTTAGGACCATGGTCTAGGGCAGCAGTTCTCAACCTGTGGGTTGCAACCCCTTTGGGGGTAGAATGACCCTTTCACAGGGGTCACCTGATTCATAACAGTAGCAAAATTACAGTTATGAAGGAGCAATGAAAATAATTTTATGGTTGGGGGTCACCACAACATGAGGAGCTGTATTAAAGGGTCACAGCATTAGGAAGGTTGAGAACCACTGGTCTAGGGGGACATCATGGTCAACTGGCATAACATAATTCACAATATTCTACATCCTACTTGGGGGGGTAGCAACTGGGGTCTTAAAAGCTCAGGAGCAGCCATCCAAGGTGCACCCTACTGGTCTCTCCTCTGGAAGAGGATGGAAGAAAGTCAAGGACACATGTAAACTAGGTCCACAAAAGACCAATGGGCCACACAAACAAACACCAGTCTCCAAGATGTGGAGTGCAGAACTACTTGAGGCCTGGCCACCACTACTACCTGCTCTGAACAAGATGGCATTAGGAAGTCCTGGGTAGTGTGGGAGAAAAGTGTGGAGTAAAACTCAAAATCGTAAAACAGACTGGTCAGATAAATTGAAAGAACTCTAAGACTAAGGCCTTTCGTGACCCTTCAGGTTTGGAACTGAACTTACCTCAAGGCTCAATTTTCAGCCAAACAAAAAGCAGGTCTAGAAGGGGAACAATGACACTAGTGAGGTATACATAGCTTAAGATAATCAATCATTTGAAACCAAAAGGGCAGCACTGGCCCAAGGACAAAGTTCAGAGGGTTAGGAAGGAAGGAAGAATGGAAACGGAGGAAGTGGTACATCGAGGAGATTGCAATAGATGAGATGAGACAAAAAGCAAATGAACTGTTGATATAAAACTGATGATCTGTCTGTAAACCTTCACCCAATTCACAATAGACAGTTTAAACAAACACACAAATGTCTAACAAGAAACCAGTACAGCCCTTCACAGCACGACCACCACTAGCAAACAGAGCAGAACTGTCTGGAAGAATCCCCTACATCCAAACATCTGCTGGGTATGGTCTCCACGTGCCTTGAGCCTGGGCTGCAGGCGCAGAGCCCAGCTAGAACGACCCCCCCTCAAGAATCCAACCTGTAAGAAAACGCTGAATCAAACTCAGAGCCTAAATTTGATTTTTTTTAAAACGTGTGTTGATGCGCAAAGAGGACTTCAATAAGTTTGTGAGAAAATTCTATTATTTTTCAACTCAATTTTTCTATGAACTCCCTAAAGTCCTCTTAGTATATACATACAACAATAAACCACAAGTCATAATGTATTACTACCAAAAAAACCTCAAACACCTTTATTAAACAAAAGAAGTAGTACAGAGTGCTCACCATAAGGTGGCTGCGAGTCGGACCTGACTCAGTGGGACCTAACAGCAGCAGCAGCATTAAAATGGGAAGCTGTTGTTTAACATATCCTCCATCTGGATCTACGCACTTCTGAAGGCAGTACTGTCATCTCTCTAAGCCTTCCCTGAAGAATTCTGCCCTCTTTGATTCACACCACCACAAAAAAAGGCAGGTTTGGCATCCTTGATGGACTCGAATCATGTTCCTTTGGAATCTTCTTTGAGTTTAGGAACAAGAAGTCTGAAAGGGCGAGACAGGGGCTGCAGGGTGAATGGGGTGAGGTTTCCCAATGAAATTCTGATAGGACAGTCCATGCTGCCTCCCAAGAGCAAGCAGGTGCATAGTCATGACGGACAATTCCTCAGTGCAACTTTCTGGGCCTTTTCCCTCACCAATGCAATTTTCAATATTCTTGAAAGGTCTCTCTTAAAAAGTCTCTGTGAACAGCCTGTGTCTTTTGTAACTATCTATTAAGATTAGTCCTTTGGAATCCCCCAAAACAGTTACCATAATTCTGAGTTGAACTCAGCCTTGAATATAACGGGCCTCGGGGATCCTCTTGGAAGCCACTGTTGTGATAGGGCTTTACTCTCTGGAACCTATTGGTAGACCCAAGACTTGCCTCTGGTTCCAATTCATTCCATAAAATTTTCTACATTAACTTCAATTTTTCTCGAAAGACTGATTGAAAAAATTACCGTATATACTTGAGTATAAGCCGACCCGATTATCAGCCGAGGCACCTAATTTTACCACAAAAACTACATTAAAAAATGTGCTGAAGATGGACATTGGGCCTACTCAAGTACTCCCTCAAAACAAGTACACTTTTTTCTAATAATCCAGCACTCTGAGATGCTCACCTTCCCAACATGATCGCTGAAGACAAAGCAAGCGTATAAGCAAATGTGAAGAAAGCTGATGGTAGCCGGCTATCAAAGATATAGCGCCTGAGGTCTTAAAGGCTTTAAGAAAACATGCGGCCATCTAGCTGAGACGCAACAAAGCCCACATGGAAGCAGCACACCAGCCTGTGTGATCACGAGGTGTCAATGAGATCAGGTATCAGGCATCAAAGACCCAGAACAAAAAATCATATCAATGTGAATGAGGGGGAGTGCAGAGTGGAAGGCCAAAGCCAATCAGTAAGCAAATGGACATCCCCTTACAGAAGGGCCACAGGGAGAAGACAGGCCAGTTGGTGTTGCACCGATGAAATATAGTTTTTCTCTGTTTTTTTAATGCTTCCGCCCCCCGACTATCATGACCCTAATTCTTCTACCTTACAAATCTGGCTAGACCAGAGTATGTACATGAGTACAGATAAGAGTTGGAAACACAGGGAATATAGGACAGATAAACTCTTCTGGATCAATATTGAGAGTAGCCATACCAGGAGGGGAAGGGGAAGGTCGGGGAGAAAGGGGGAACCGATCACAATGACCTACCTATAACCCCCTCCCAGGGGGATGGACAACAGACAAGGGGGTGGGGAGGAGACATCGGACAGTGAAAGACATGAAAAAATAATAGTAATTTGTAAATTATCAAGTGTTCATGACGGAGGAAGAGGGAGGGAGGGGAAAAAAATGAGCTGATACCAAGGGCTCAAGTAGAAAGAAAATACTTTGAAAATGATGATGGCAACATATGTACAAATGTGCTTGACACAATGGATGGATGGACTGTGGTAAGCCCCTAATAAAATAATTTTTAAAAACTCACAGAACTCAACAAGGTAAAAATCAATAAAAATGCTGCCAAAAAAAAAGTGCTGAAAAGTTCAGCTTCTACTCGAGTATATACGGTAGTTCTTTGAGCGAGGCGATCTTTGAGCAAAGCTTTCTTAAGCATACACGCCTTTTTTTTTAGCCACCCCAGTGAGATCAAGACAAGCATACTGTTGAGAGACCTTGGTTGCAACCCTCCACACTGGCGCATGTCTGAACTGGAACCCACATGGCAGTATTTTTTTACTCCTGCACATTTAAAATCAGGATGTGTGAAGCTACAAGCACACGGCAACAGCACTAGAGGAAACACATCAGGATGTCGGACATGGCCTTCTCTGGGCTGAGATTGGGAACCTCCTTCCTGTTTTTAAGCACTCTACAATGTTTTCTGCAAAAGAGTACGTAAGGCACTACACCCATCAGGGCTAAACACACCCCCAGCCAAAAAAGGCACTGGGGTGAGGGCAGAGGTTACCCTGACTTCGCTGAATAACTCTTCCAACGAGCTGTACAACCTGGCGCTGCTGTGTCCAAACCCTCAGCTGCTGTGTCCAAATCCTCACCTCTACCACTTGCTGCATCTCCTCTCAAAGCCCTCACCCATGGAGCTGGGGAATGGGGGCTGCACCCTGCCCAGGTACCCCACAGCAACATCAACAGGGGGCCCCACCCCCTCACCCGTGCAACTGACCTCTAGGGTCATACCAAATTACTTGGTATGGCTCTTCTATCTATAGTCTTTGTAACACCCACCAAATGACTGGGTGGGGGGCATGCAAATAAGACACATGAGACTAACTGGGGATCAGTCCGTTTTGCCACTCCAGTGGGCGTAAGTGAGCCATCTCAGAAACAGGAACAGAGAATCTTATGACCATCAAGAAAGAGGAGGCAAGAGTGAAACACATATGTCTGAGATCCTTGCCCTGAGAGGAGGCAGTGGCATACATTGGCACACTGGGCCGTGGGTGGGCTTCTCAGCCCAAGGAACAAGTAAAGCTGAGTGCTTCAGGCAGGAGACTGGCTCAAAGAGTGAGCTGCCCTAGGCACTTATCAGCCCTAAAGCAGCTCTGTAATGCTTAAACAAATGGGCAGAGGCCAAGGCGCCACATGGCTAAGAAACCGAGAACCAGAAGATGTGCCTGCTGGCTGCTTGAGAAGTGCTGCTGCAGACAAAAGAACTGTACTGTTAATATTTCTGATGCAGACTTGTGGTAACCTGTCTACCCCTCCCTAATAAACCGTCATCATTCTGAGTATTGTCTGTGAGTTTGGTGTTGCCACTGAAACAAGTTAAGAAGCCAGGAGGGACAATCTGTATTGTAATAAAGCAGGATGGAGGGTGGAGGCATTTCTGACCTCTGCCTTCAAGAATAATGACTGGGCAGATGTGGAGATGGAGTCTCCTTCCCCCAATTGTTAGGTTTGAGCCCACTATTGTAGCCACGGTGCCAATCCATCTCATGAGTCCTTTTCCAGGGACTGATCCCTCCTTATAACATGTCCAAAGTATGTTGAGACAAAGGTTCACCATTCTAGCTTCTAAGGAACATTGGGGCTGGACTTCCTCCAAGACGTGGTTCGTTGTTCTGGCAGTCCACAGTAAGTTATGTCCCTGCCTTCCCACTACTCCATCACTCCTGACACTGTCACACTCTCTCTCTGTCCTGAGCCACAGGGGCTGGGCGCTCACAAGTTAAGAAGACACAGTTCTTGGATGTGTTAATTCACTAGATTCTTCATGGAAGATAAATTTTTTCTACGAGAGTCATCGATGTTTTCTGGGAAAGTCCGCAGGGTACAGTGGCCGGTCTCAGAGAGGGGACATCTCCCAACCAGAAAGCTCTCTAAGTCTCTTTCTGTGCCAGTACCTTGAGGTTCACCAAACCAGGTCTCCTCAGGAAGGAAATTGCTGGTCTGGCCATTCACCCTAGCCAGAAAAATCCTTTAGTGTGGCCCAGAATCCCCAGATAAAGTGACCCCAATTACTCCAGGGGCTATTTCTCCAGAGCCAAGGGCAGAAGTCACCTTTAAATAGGCCCTTTATTCTACAAAGGAGCCCCGATGGCGTAGTGAATACAAGCTAGGCTACTAACCACACGGTCAGCAGTTAGAAACCACGAGCCATTCCTCTGGAGAAAAGACAAGGCAAGCCCTCTACTCCACTACAGAGCGAGTCTCTGATAACCACAGGGGCAGTTTTATCCTGTCCGATAGGGCCAATATGGGTCTGAATCAATTCAGTGGTAGCGAGTTTGAGTTGTTCCTTTTAACCCCACAATAAAGTCCAGTAGCACAATAGGTTAAACATTCGGCCGCCTACCAAAAGTGCAGTGGTTCAAACCCATCAGCCACTCTGAAGGAGGAAAAATGAAGCTGCTGCTCCCTTGAAAACTGACAGCCTTGGAAACCGTATGGGGCAGTTCTACTCTGTTCTGTGGGGTGGCTCTGGGTGGGCATCACCTGAAGGGGAGTTTTTGTTTGTTTATTTACCCCACAATGTACACACCCAGGAGGAGACCAGTGTCAGCATGCGGAGACCCCAGAAAGAGCCTGCTGCGTGCTTGGTGTGTTCCTTGCAACTTCTCCACACCTATGTTGTTGTTTGCAACTTCTCCACACCTATGTTGTTGTTGTTGTTGTTAGGGACAGCTGAGTAGCGACACTATGTATAACAGAAGAGTACACACCCCAGCCCTGCACCATCCTCACAATTACTCTTACGTGCGAGCCCTCGTTGCAGCTGCTGTGCCAATCCACTTCTCTTTTGCAGGTGTGAAATAGTCTCAAATGAAACGTTTCACTCCTGCTCAAACCAAAAAGAGATATAAGAGCTGGCAAGAGCCTTGCCAGCCTGAAACGAGAGCCACCACTGCTGTTTTCTTCGGGGGGAGTGGGGGTGGGCTTCAAATAGGCCATGGGAAAATGGAAAGAGAAGGGTATTTCCCCACCAACCCACAGGTCCCAACCTGTGGTTGTTGAAGGTAGAGCACTGAGCTGGAAGCTCACCAAGATGCAAAGGAGTGAGACCAGATCCCACACTCAGGGACTTTAGATTATAAGCATGCCTCCTTTTATGAAACTTCACTGTAGGTACCGCATCTCCCACAGATTGAGAGGAAATCTATCACTGGAAGGGCCCTCTGCACATTGGACACACAAGTAGACACGGAGACCAAGAGTAAAACTTGATCCTGTGTGTGACCACAGTCTCCCATATTTTAAATTTTTGTTTACAAAGAGAAAACAAAGGAAGTGGAATCCAGAAAGGGGCCAGCACATACCCCCCAAAGTGCTGGGAATGTTCAAGAAGCTGAGAGATGTGAGTCTCAGCCAGGCTGAAGGTGGGTACTGGACTTCCCTCAAAGCACTGGCAGCCTTCTACAGGGTTCCGGCAGGCTGGGCATTACATCACATGGCTGCTGGCAGAAGGAGGATGGGACTGGAGGGGGGAACCAATGCCCAGACAGGTGGGAGGAGGTGGAGGCAGTACAGACTAAGGAACCAAAAGGCCAAACCCACTGCCCTCAAGTAGATTACATACAACTCATAGTGACCTGGTGCTAGAGGACAGAGTAGGGTTTCCAAGGCGGCCAATCTTTAGGCAAGTAAATGGTCTCATCTTTCTCCCCAGAAAGATTAAGCCTGACAAGTTAAGCCTTGGGTTGTGAATGGCAAGATCAGAGGTTCAAATCCACCAGCAGGTCTGCAGAAGAGGAGGTGGTCTACTCCTATAAAGATCTGCAGTCTCAGAATCCCTAAGGAGCAATTCTACTCTGTCCTATAGGATCACTAGGAGTCACAATCAACCAGACGGCAGAGGGTTTGAATTCGGGAATCTTTATGAGAGTCCCTACATGCTGCTAACTAAAAGGCTGAAGGTTCAAGTTTACCCAGAAGCACCTTGGAAAAAAGGCCTGACAATCTGCTTCCAAAACAGCAGCCACTGAAAATCCTATGGAGACCCATACCACACACACACACCCCCACTGCCCTAGTCTTTTTGTCCTCTTCCTCCAAATCTCATCATCCTAAATCAGCCACCATAAAGAATAACAACGAAATAAACAATGGGGCTGATTTACTTTGGCACACGTGGGATCACTGAATGAGGGTCAGCTCCATGGCGACTATAATCCCTGGGACCTTTGAACAGGCCACTACATATAGCCAAAGGGATTTTGCAGGTGTCATTTAAATGACAGACTAACACAGGGAGATTATCCTGGCTTTCCTAAGTGGGTCCAATCACCTCTGAGGCCTTCACAACAGAGAAATTTCTCTGGCTGGAGTCAGATTCGAAGCCCAAGCAGAACTCTGTCTGCCCTTCTGGAGGGGCCCCTAGAAAGCCTGAGAGGACGTGCAGCTGCCTCTGAGAAGGAACTGACCCCTGGCCAACAGCCAGCAGGGAAAGAGTGCTACCAGCAACCTGAAGGAGTGCGATGCAGCTCTTTCCGGAAGCCTCCAGAAGGAATGCAGTGTTGCCACACCTTGGTCTTGGCCCCTTAAGACCTTAGGCAGAGAACTCAGCTGAGCCTACCTGATCCCCTGACCTTCAGAAACAATCAGATAATAGAACTTGTGTTTTACACCTGCAAGTCAAGGCAGCAGTTTGCTAAGGCAGCAAAAGAACCAAAATACAAATAACGATCTCGTAAAATTTAAGAGCTCAGTCCAGAAGCAAAAGGAAGCTGAATTATGAATTATGCAGGCAGCCTCAATATGCAGTCCTCCTTCACACTCCCTTCGCCCAGTCCGCAGACCTTTGGTGGTAACACCCCCAATAATCAGGGTTTCCCCACAGAGGAATTTGTGCTCCAAGGGCTTCCATGAATTTGTGGGAATACTGAATGAAAAGAACAGCCTTTCCCCCCACAAATATCTCAAAGCCCCCTCGTCTGCATCCTTGAGATAGGAGACACTACTGGCTGCTAACAGAAAGCTTGGAGGAGATGAAGAATCACCTGGCACTTCACTTCAAAGTGAAACCAGTTGTCCCCACCCCACCCCACCCCACCCCAAAACACACACACACACACACACACACAGCGCCAGGAGTTGGTAACAACTTGCTGCCCACAGTAACAGAAGCCTGTCCACAGGTTCTGCCAGCTCTGCACAATGGCCTAGAACCTTCACAGGGTAGTCCCAGTTCCTTCCTTGGCACAGCCCACTTCCTTCCTTCCCCACAGAGGCTCAGCCCCCTCAGCCCACCTAGTTAGTCACCCAGCACTGCCAGACTCCCTTCTCTGAGTCTGTCTTCCCCTTTCCCATTCTGTCACCGTGAAAGAAGGCCTGTATCGTCACTGGCTTGGGCCATTCCACACCGCTTCGTGGGTGCATTCGGTGGGACAGGCTATGGTGATCCAGGACCGGGTGGGCAGGGAAGAAAAATAACAAGTCCCCCAAATGCCCCATCATGATCCCCTAACTGGCTTCTCGGGAGTCATCGCTCTCCTTGGTCCGCCTCCTGGTATTTTCAGGAACGTCCCAACCCAGGGTGTTTTCACTACCTTAAAGCAGGCTAGATGCCAAAGGCAGACTCAACACCTTGGCACGAGTGCTAACCCTCATTCCAGCGCCCTCTCCTTTCCTCCTGGCTCGAGCTCTCCCAACCGCAGAACTCTAAGGCGGCAGGAAAAGTCCCGCCCGCACTCGTTTCCACCGCCCCCCCTCCCGCTGCGTTCCCCCCACCCCCATCCCCACCGACTTACTCACCACCTACACCACAGGCTGTTCTGGGCCTGCCCAAGCTAACTGCCCGCGGGACCCCAAGGGTACACGGTCCCTTCATACACGTGGGCACCCATGCACAAGTCAGCAGTTCGAAACCACCAGCCGCTCTGTCGGAGAAAGACGGGGCTTTCCACTCCAGTAAACAGTTACAGCCTCGGAAACTCACGGGGGTAGCTCTACCCTTGTCTAATAGGGTCGCTAGGGGTCGGCTCCGACGCGACGGCAGTGGTTTGGTTTGGGGTGAATGTGAGGTTGTCACAACAACCAGAAAGCTCCCCTGGAGCCTGGTAAATGTGGGGCGCAGTCCGCGCGAGGGGCTGGGGTGCTGGCCCGCTCGGGCAAACCCCTTCAGTCTTCAGGCATTGGCGGCGGAGCGGGGGGCGGGGGGGGTGTTCGCCAAGAGGCGGCTCTAACCCAGCTCCACCTTCTCACCTCCAGAGCCGACCAACGCTCTGGGACGCACCTCGTCGTGAGGTCCCCAGCACCCACGGCCCCAAACTCCCCCCTCCTCGGTGGCCTCCCGCCCACGAAGCGCTCAGCTCTGCAGATCCCACAGCGGGGCTGCCTCCCCCGGCACTTTCTGCAGTCGGCGCGAAGGCAGCGGGGGCAGGCTGCCTCCGAGGCACCCTGGTGACAAGCTCGCCAGCTCGGGGCGATGACTCAGAGCCCGAGCTCGCTGGGTGGCAGAGTTCGGCCCCAGGAAAGCACCCCCGGGTCGGCCGAGCGCGGAGGCGGGAGCCAGAGGAGGGCCGCGCCCCAGAGCCCACACGGGTCCCCGGCACCTTCACTCCTCCGGTGCCCTCGGATCCCAGAGGACCCGGTTTTCTCCGGAGGGCTCCGTCCCGTCCCGGCCTCACCCGCGGCGCGAGGGAAGGCTGAGGGGGAAAGGTCCCCCGCGCCCGCCACTTCCCCCCACCCCCGGCCCCTACTCACATTTGACTGACCAGCTTTTGCCGGAAGGCGGCACTCCGCCAGTCGGTCTCCTGCCCCGAAACGTCCATGCCGGCCCCACCCCCGCTCCCGCCACCCGCGGCCCGTTCTGCCGTCGCCTCAACCGCAGCGCCAGGCCCACACCCGGAAGAAGCCGGGGACTCCTCGGCCGCTCCGGAAGTGGCGCGGAATTGTGGGCAGTAGAGTCGCGCCCGCGGGCTTGTGGGAAATGGAGTCCTGGATCCCGAGCCGAGCGAGAGCTCGCTGAGCGCTGTCCCGGGTTCGTGCGGGCGCGACCAGGCTGCCAGCGCTGTTGCCAGATGGTGTTGTTCCCTTAACCATATCCAAAAGCTCCTTGAGGTAAACCGGCTTGTACGGTTAAAACTTTCTTAGTTGATCCCCCTTCTGATGCACGCTGGAACCTGATTTGGTTTTCAACATTTTCTGTATTTTTTTCTTGGTTTGTTGGTTTGTTGGTTCATATTAGGGTTGATCTCAGAGGTGTTATGTCATGGGGGGGGGGTCACCCTCTTGAAGCTGTGTTATATGTTTTTCTATTTTACGGTAAATGAAACCCAGGATTGCTGAAGCTATCGGCACAGCAAAGTACAATAAGGGTTTGCAGGTGGGTAGGGGCGGAAAAAGGTAGATGATGTCAAGGAGTTCAGGAAGGGAAAGAATGTTTTGAAACAGATTGTGTTAGCAGTTGTTACGATACCGCTTGATGAGATGGAACTATGGAATGATACGAGTGTTAACTCCCAAACAATACTAGATAATTTTTTAAAATCTGACAAAGGTATTTTTTTAAAGGGGGGAAACGTCCCTTTAAAAGTTCAATTCACCCTCTCTCTTGCATATCTTTTAGTTGACTTGTAAACAAAAATTTTGCCTTCTGGAAACTGTTGAGTGCGATGACTGACTATATTCTGTCTTGTATGCGGTCGGCTGGGCAGTTTGTAAGAGCCACGGCCTGCAGATTGCATTCATTCGTTTATGGACAGTGGAACTCCTCACCGTCAAATACTTGGGGAAATTGGCCTTACAAAGAAAAGGGTGGACTTCACATTCAACTGATGTCAGTAAGCTGATTAATAGGGTCCAGGGCGGGCCTCCCTCTTGTGTACTCTTATTCTAGAGAATGGGAATAAGCACAGGCATAAAATTAAACTCTACTGTTATTTGGTCCAGACCCCCTGGAGGAAATGATGGAAGAGCCCTACATCCCACAAATTGCCCACATGATGGCCAAGTCTCCTCCTAGCTGGTTCCTTCAGGTTACTTTTTAGGGCAGTTAGAACATTTGCAAGATCCCTTCTTACTCTTCTTAATCACTCCAAACCTGTGTCACCCATATTCTTCCTGTTACTAGGACTATGTTCTGTTTCCTCAGATCAAGGATCTCCATCCCTGAATTAGAGTTGCACACGAATTGGTGGCGGGTCAAAAGTACAAATTACTTCATGATTTTTTGTAATCGTTATATAAAACATTTTTTGTGTGTGATAGAAAACATTTTCATTGTTTTTAATGCGTACAGTTCTGGTATTAATTACATTCACTATGTTGACTATGAAATTATTTATAGATTCCCCCCTCCCCCATCATCATGAAAAGAAACTCAGCGCCGCCCCATTAAAGCCAGGTGTCTCCCTTTCCCATCTCTTACTAGTGGTAAACATTCATAGACTTGCTTTTTGTCTACTCTACTACTTCAAAAAAGCAAAACCATACAATATTTGTTCTTTTGTACTGATTTATTTCACTCAGCATCATGTTTTCAACAACCACGTGTCTGTCAGTTTGTCATACTGTGCGGTGTCATATTTGAAATATCATGAGGATATTTCAGATAGCAGCAGGGTCACCCAAAGTGAACAGGTTTCAGCTGAGCTTTCAGACCAAGAACAGACTACAAAGAATGAAGGGGCTGCCCACTTCAGAGGGATTAGCCACTGAAAGCTCTGTGGATAACGTCGAAACATGGTCAGTTACTGAAAACACACTGGAAGATGAACCCCTCAGGTCGGAAGCCACTTAAACTATGATTGGGGAAGAGCTGCATCCTCAAAGTAGAGTTGGCCATCATGACCACCATGGCACGGATGGAGTAAAGTTGTCCGGAGTCAAGCTTGGTGTTTCAAATACCAGCAGCGCCCTTGTAGCCTATTAAAGTGCTAGCACCTAGAATTAACCTTGAACATGAAGAAAATGAAAACAAGTCTACAAGAGCCAAAGTACGGCCTTGAGTATGTCCTATCTGAATTTCAAGGAAGATTTGATACATTGAACACTAATGACAGAAGACCTGCTGAGCTGTGGGATGATGTCAAGAACATCAAACAAGAAGAAAGCGAAAGGTCATTAAAAAGACCGGAAAGAAAGGCTCTGAAAAAAAAAAAAGGCTCTGAGGATGTCAGAAGAGACTCCGAAATTTGCTCTTAATAGTTGGTTCTCCTTATTATTGAATTTTGCATCAGTGGATGCAATCAACTGCAGATGGAGGGAGGAGGAAGCAATAAAGTAGTCAATCAATCCCTCGAAGGCTAAGAAAGATAGAAAAGTGCTATCTACAGTTGATTTAAGGAATGAGGGAGACACCTTAGCAACCATTTAAGATAAAAAGACCAGCAGCTGCTTAAGGGCAAAGTTCAGAAGGGCTAGTGAAAGAGGAATGGAAGTAGGAAACACATGGAGGAAGTGTGCAAATTAGGGTACTGTGGTCAAGTGAAATGACTTAAATACGGCTTTTCAATCTGTCTCTGTTGTTGTTGTTGTTGTTGTTAGGTACCACGGAGTCGGTTCCCACCCATAGTGACCCCTATGCACCATAGAAGGAAACACTGCCCAGTCCTGCACCATCCTCACCACTATTCCTGTGCCTGAGTCCATTGTTGCCCCCACGGTGTCCATCCGTCTCATTGAGGGCCTTCCTCTTTTGCACTGTCCCTCTACTTTACCAAGCATGGTGTCCTTCTCCAGGGACTGGTCTTTCCTGACATGTCCAAAGCATGTAAGACAAAGTCTCTCATCATCCTTGCCTCTAAGGAGCAAGCACTCTGACCACACTTCTTCCAGGACAGATTTGTTAGTTCTTTCGTCAGGCATGACACTTTTCTTTCTTTTTCTTTTTCTTTTTTTGACACTTTCAATATTCTTCACCAGCACCGTAATTGAAATGCATCAATTCTTATTTGGCTTTCCTTATTCAATGTCCAACTTTCATATGCCTATGAGGCAATTGAAAATACCATGGTTGGGTCAGGCACACCTTAATCCTCCCCAGTAGCATCCTTGCTTTTCAACACCCTAAAGAGATCTTGTGCAGCAGATTTACCCAATGCAATGCATCATTCATTCTTTTATTATTATTAAATACTTTTATTGGGGGCTCTTACATCTCTTATCACAATCCATACTCATCCATTGTGTCAAGCACATTTGTACTTATGTTGCCATCATCATTCTCAAAGCATTTTCTTTCTACTTGAGCCCTTGGTATCAACTCCCTCGCCTACCCTCTCTCCCTCCCTTATGAACCCTTGATAAGTTATAGATTATTATTTTCATATCTTACATCATTCTCGGTCACCCTTCACCCACTTTTTTGTTGTTCGTCCCCCATTTGTTTTCTTGATAGCTGCTTCCATGAGCATTGATTGTGCGTGCAAGCAAGATGAAATTCTTGACTTCAATCTTTTCTCTGTGTATCATATTGTTCCCTACTGGTCCAGTTGTGAGGATTTTGTTTTTCTTTATATTGAGTTGTCATACATACTGGAGGCTGCAATCCTTGATCTTTCATGTCTCCATGTCTTCCACCAAATGATTGTGTGGGACCAGGCAAATAGGGTGTGTGAAACACCAATGGAGTGGATTGGTCAGTTTTGCCACTCTTCTGTGTATAAAATAACCATCTCAGGAGTAGGAAGAGAGCATTCCTGGAACCACTAAAGGAGAAGAGCCACCAGAGAAGTGAGTTGGAGATAGATCTTTGGCTTAAGTGGCAGCAGAGACCATGCCACCTGAGACCAGAGGAACATACCACTGAGACTGTAGGCAGTGAGGCAGAGTGGCAAATGGGCTTCCTGGCCCACAGAGACCGAGTGACAGAGAGGCTGAGGACCAGAGAAAGGTTTAGCTGCTATTGGCCAATGACTGTGTGCGTAATGTGTTCTGATCCTGGTTAGTTGGTAACTTGTTAACTTCCCCATCATTATGAGTCTTGTCTGTGTGTTCTGTGTGGCCATTGCAGCAGATTATCAAACTGGTAAAATAAATATGGGTATATAAATTTGCAGTGTTGCAAAAAATACCCATGTATAAATTTAACACCAGAAATTTCTAGTGTTGCAATAAATATCGTTGTATACATTTCTGCGTAAGGCTCTGCGTTCAATTAATTTGAGAGGGCACTTAGGAGTGGACCAGCCACATCATTTAGTAAATGGGTTTATGTTTAACATTTTGATTGGAAATCCACTGCCCTTGAGACCATGCTGAGTCATACATAGTGACCCTATAGGACAGGATAAAACTGCCCTGTTAGTTTCTGAGGCTACAAGTGTTTATGAGAGTAGAAAGCCCCATCTCTCTGTCAAGGATCATCTGGTGGTTTCGATCTATGGACTTTTGGGATTGCAGCCCAACATATAACCACTACTCCAGTAGGGTTTTTTTTTTTTTAATGGAAACAAGTCTTTATTAAGTAACTTTTAATAACAGAAAAATAAAACTCTTATAATTCTCTTTACAGCACATATATAATATCAGTGCTTTGGGCATCTTAAGTAAAGGCCCTTTATCATAAGATACATGGTTTTAAAACGTTACTAAAGTTAAATTTGTAAACCCTATGACTTCCCTACATATACATCACAAACGAGTGTAGTAAAATTAGCAAATACTAAACTATATTAATAATTTATCATTCTTAAGTTTGTGGTTTTTGGAAACAGTACACGCACCTACTATATGATGATTCCTTGCTTATGAGTTGCAGTGTACGATGCAATAAAATACAAAGTACGTGCTTGGTGAACATTCGCTAATACCTACAGGACGGCAGCTAAAGATTAGATTTCAATACTGACATATAACTATCCTACAAGCAATTAGTATTACAGCATAATATGCCACCAAGACAACCTTTTTTTAAATGCTGAAAAAAATCAAAATAAAAACCATTATTTGTAAACTTTTAGAGGAAATGTAACTCTTAAAGTGTAAATTAAAAAATTAATTTGCCTATTTTACTATTCAATACACACAGGATTTCCATTTTTCATTTTACTGCGGAAAAAAAAAGCTTTTTTGTGTTAGGAAATATAACGCTTCAAAAAATAATTAGCAGAAAAGCCCGCCAGTATAATGTTTCATCCTGTCAGTGCCAGCAAAGATTTGGGGACATACTGAGGATGAGGCCGGAGAGAGAGACATCCATAGGTGAGATGTAAAAGTGTTGGAAAGAAATCTTTCCTTGGATCAGAAACAGTTTTGGAACGAAATAAACTCACTGGAGAGAGTGTCACAGCTGCATTAGTTAAGTTACGCTTCCCTCCCTCCCAACCCACCCTGCCCTAAATGATTAAAAAAGAAAAATATGTCTATTATGTGCAAGGCAAATATGGACGGAACAGTAAGTGTGTCCCATTTTTATCTAGTCTCAAAAATGAATAGCTTGATCAGACTAATGAATGGCATGTTTGCAACCTCAGCTGTTATAACCAATAATAGGTACACCCTGGGGGCCATGAGGGTTGTGGAGTGGGGGGAGGGAAGGGGGGAAAAATAGCTGATCCCAAGGGCTCAATGAAAGTAAATGTCTAGAAAAGAATGGTGGAATATATGTACGGATATGTTGGATACAATTGATGTATGGTTTGTAGCAAGAATTGTAAGAGCCCCCGATAAAATGATTTAAAAAAAATAGGTACACCCCACCGCCTCTCCCGACAGGGGGTCAACATGGGTGGCTGTTTCCACCTAGCCCAAGGGAGGCGATGGGTAGAAATTCACAATCGAGACAACTGCCTTCCTGATTCATGGGTTCCCGCTAGTCTTGGGTGCTCTGGGCGAGATGAAGGTCAATGCAGCAGTGCTTGTCCCAAATGAGAAACCAGTGATCTAGTTAACTGCTCTATTCGGAGTCAATTTAGTAATCACAATGCATTTAAAAAGCTACTTGCAATCCTGCAGAATTAGGCATAAGTTGTGGTAACATAAAAACAAACAAACTTGTTTTGTCAAAACTGGCAGTGTAAAGAAGGCAGCACTGGAAGTGGGTCATTCATACTGCCAAGGACCCTCCAAAAACTTTAACGTGATGAGTCTTTGGGACCCCTCATTTTGCACTCTGAGGAGTACACACTGGTCTCCTGGGCCCCCACAGCCTACGATGGTCTTTACTCAGCCAAGGTGAAGGGCAGCTTGAGCACCTCTTACACAAGCGATGTCTCTGGGTCTACAGATAGTATGAAGAATTCAAACCAAACAAATAGACAAGAGACCGCTTAGGTTTAATGTCACCATAGCAGCAGCCTTTTATAAGTTTGCTAACAACTTTAGCCTAATCCCAATGAAGCCTGACAACAGTCTTAAGAATGCATTAGGAAGTTTATTTTTGGGGGGAGGCACCCTCATATCCAGTAGGGCTTTTGAGGAACTGTAAAAACTGTTCTCCACCCCAGCGGTACCCCGTTACAGGCCCTCGATGATGAATGAGGGTTCCAATTGCTTCACATCTTTAAAACATTTGTTTTCCATTTTTCTAATCTCAGTCATCTGAGTTGGGTGGTTTTGATTTGCGTTTCCATAACGACTCCCGTTTATTGGTGCTTTCAACCCACCCACGGTTCTGTGGGAGAAAGACCTGGTCATCTAATCCTACCAAGTTTGTAGCATTAAAAGCCCCCTGGGATATGGGGTCACTATGAGTCGATGTTGACTCTCCTGCACTGAACGATGATAACAACTGAGCATCTTTTGACGATTAGCTTCTTCGGAAAACAACGTCTCCTCAAATCCTTTTTACGTTTTTTGAATGGGTTATCTGTCTGTTATATTTCTGTTGAGTTGCAAGAAGTCTTTATATATTATTGATAATAAACCCTGATCAGGTTGATTGTAAATAATCTTTTCTCCCACAATGTAGGGTTTCTCTTCACTTTTTGTTGTTGTTGTTGTTTTAAATCATCTTATTGGGGGCTCATACAACTCTTATCACAATCCATACATACATCAATTGTGAAAAGCACATTGGAACATTCGTTGCCTGCATCATTCTCAAAGTATTTGCTCTCCTCTTAAGCCCTTGGTATCAGCCCCTCATTTCCCCCTCCCTCCCTGTGCCCCCTCCCTCATGAACCCTTGATAAGTTATAAATTATTATTATTTTGTCATGTCTTACACTGTCCGACATCTCACTTCACTCACTTTTCTGTTGTCCGTCCCCCAGGGAGGAGGTTATATGTAGATCCTTATAATCATTTCCCCCTTTCTACCCTACCTTTCCTCCACCCTCCCGGTATCGCCACTCTTACCACTGGTCCTGAAGGAATGATCATCTGTCCTGGGTTCCCTGTGTTTCCAGTTCCTATCTGTACCAGTGTACATCCTCTGGTTTAGACGGATTTGTAAGGTAGAATTGGGAGCATGATAGTGGGGGTGAGGAAGCTACATTGCACCCTGACTGGCCTGTCTCCTCCCTGAGACCCTTCTTTAAGGGGGTGTCCAGATGCCTACAGATGGGCTTTGGGTCTCCACTCTGCACTCCTCATTTATAATGATATGATCTTTTGTTCTTTGATGCCTGATATCTGATCCCTTCGACACCTCATGGTTACACAGGCTGGTGTGCTTCTTCCGTGTGGGCTTTGTTGCTTCTCAGCTAGATGGCTCCTTGTTTACCTGCAAGCCTTTAAGACCCCAGACGCTATATCTTTTGATAGCCGGGCACCATCACCTTTCTTCACCACATCTGCTTATGCACACATTTGTCTTCAGCGATCGTGTCGGGAAGGTATGCATCATGGAATGCCAATTTAATAGAACAAAGTGTTCTTGTGTTGAGGGAGTACTTGAGTGGAGATCCAATGTCCATCTGCTGCCTTAATACTAAACCTATAAATATATGAACGTAGATCTATTTCTCCATCATCCTATATAAATATATTTACATATGTACATGCCTGTATTTAGACCTCTGTAAATGCCCTTTGCCTCCTAGTTCTTTCCTCTAATTCCTTTTTCTTTCCTCTTGTCCCACTATCATGCTCAGCCTTCATTTGGGTTTCAGTAATTTCTCTCGGTTACTTTGCCCTTGATGAATCCCTACCAGGTCTCTTACACCCTCCTTGCCACTAATTTTGGTTCACTTGTTGTTCCCTTGTCCCTGGGTTGGTCAACACCACCTCCTTTCCCCCACCTCCCCATCTCCCATGTCCTCCCGGAACCACTGATCCCATTGTTTTCTCCTCCAGACTGTTCATCCAGCCTATCTTATCTAGATAGACCTGCAGAGATAATAATAAGCACAAAAACATAAGGCATACCAAGGCAAAGTGACAAAAGAGAACACAACGACAACAACAACAAAGAAAACCAATGACCAAAAAACCAAATAAATAAATAAAAAGAAAAACCTGTAAATAGTTCAAGGTCTGTTTGTTGACCTCTAGGCGTGTCCTCCAGTTGAGTCCGATGGGGTGCCACGCTCTGGCCCCAAAGTCTACCCTTTGCACTCCCTCGGGACCTCCTGCTCTGTGCCTGCCACCCCTCCACACCCCCTGCTGCTCTGCCTCATGATCTTTGTGTTTTGCCTCGGTGTGGTAGGGTCAGACCAGGCCAATCCCAACACTGAGTCTCCACACTTTGTTGTTGTTGTTGATTTCTTTCCCTCCCCCGCCTTCCCCTACACTTTGTTGTTAATACTCTTTGATGCACAGGTCTTTCATTCTTAGGAAGTCCAATTTCTCAAATTGCTCAGGTTGTTCATGCTTGTGATGACATATCTCAGCACCCCTTACTAGTTTTGTTCTAAGAGCTTTATGGTTTTAATCCTTAGAGTTAACTGGCTTATCCATCTTGGGTTAATTTTCGCATGAGGGCCCAAATTTGTTCTTTTGCATGTAGAAATCCAGTTGTCCCAGGACCATTTACTGAAGAGACTATTTTTCCACTCCTTGATTGTACCTAGCACCTTGGTCAAAAATCAGTTGACCGGTGGGTTGGAAAGGGGGAATCGATTACAAGGATCTACATATAACCTCCTCTCTGAGGGACGGATAACAGAGAAGTGGGTGAAGGTAGACATCGGACTGGGCAAGATGTGACAAAATAATAATTTATAAATTATCAAGGGTTCATGAGGGAGGGGGAAGTGGGGAGGGAGGGGGGAAATGAGCTGATGCCGGAGGCTTAGGTGGGGAGCAAATGTTTTGAGAATGATGAGGGCAATGAATGTCCAAATTTGCTTGACACAATTGATGTATGTATGGATTATGATAAAAGTTGTATGAGCCCTAATAAAATGATTAAAAAAATCAGTTGACCATAGGTATACTGGATGACCTCAGGATCTCAATTTTATACATTGGTCTATATGTCTATCCTTAATTTGTACTGCTCTATTTTGATTACAGTGGCTTTTAAAAATCTTTTTTAGGGGTGGGTGGGTAAAGGGGAGTCGATGTCAAGGAGTTCAAGAAGGAAGAGAATGTTTGGAGACTGATTGCGGTAGTAATTGCACAAGACTGCTTGATGTGATTGAACTATGAAACAATATGAGATCTGTATGAGCTCCCAATAAAATGGTTTTGGAAAAGATATTTTTTATTGTGTTTGGGGAAGAGTCTGCCTAGCAAATTAGGTTCCCATTAAACAATTTCTATACAGATTGTTCAGTGACATTGGCTACACTTTTCACATTATGTCACATTATGGCGTGGTGATTAGCATTAGGCAGCTAACCAGGTCAGCAGTTTAGAACCACCAGCCTCTCCTGGGGAGAAAAGCTGGGCTTTCTACTTCTGTAAAGAGTTACGGTCTCAGAATCTCACTGCGGCAGTTCTAGTCTGTCCTATAGGGGCTCTGTGCGTTGGCACGGACTCAATGGCAGTGAGTTATTGTTTTTTAATGAACATTCTTATGATTTCCATTCTGGTTGTCGCATTTCCATTACTCTAGCTCGATTCATCCTCTTCAACCCTCACCCCCACCCAGACCCCAACACTTACCTTCTCATCTCTGCTTTAGGGTTTCTATATACATTTTTTTAGATCATTTTATTGGGGGCTTTTACAACTCTTGTTACAATCCATACATCAATTATATCCGACATATTAGTACCTATATTGCCATCATT
>NW_022103926.1:10132904-10154146 GCF_000313985.2 Echinops telfairi
CATTCTCACCAACGCATTTTTATTTGTTTGTTTGTTGTTTGTTACGAATCTTCTGATGCCCGCTGCCCAGTCTCGATGACACCTCATGATCACACCGGCTGGTGTGCTTCTTCCACGTGGGCTTGTGGCTTCACTGTTGGATGATGGCCTTAGACACTTTTTTTAAGGAGCATAAGAATCATAGGTGATACTATGTAACTTGCAAGCCAATCTGCTTATCTGAAAGATGATCTCTGGTGGTGTTTTTTGTTTGGGTTTGGTTGTGACAGTGCAAAACACAGTGGTACCATCTGACTCATCACAGCATATAGCAGTATCTCAGGAAGCTCCCCTTGAATGCGGCCCTATTTTTTCTCTCTCTCCTTCCCTCCCGGCCCCTCTTTGTGTGTGCTGACCATTCACAGAGCCTCTTGAAGAAAAAAATGCCTCTTCACGTTCTTTTCGCATTTTTGATTGAGCTGTTCGTCTTTTTTCACGTTGAGCTGGTGGCATAGTGGATACACGTTGGGCTGCTAATCTAAAGGTCAGCAGTTTGAAACCACCAAATGCTCCTCAGAAGAAAGATGAGGTTTTCTACTCCCATAGAGAGTTCCAGTCTCAGAAACCCACAGAGGCAGCTCTATCCTGACCTCTAGGGTCACTATGAGTTGAAAATGACTCGATGGCAGTAGAGTTGGTGTTTTTGTTTGTTTGTTCTGTTTTGGGGGCTCCCTGCTAAGCTGGTCTCTCCCAGCCCAGCTGCATCTGGCTCACTCCTCTCATCTGTGATTAGCAGCTGCCCCTTGGCAGTGTCCCAGGGTGAAAAGCTGTGGGACCATTCAGAGACTGGTCTCGAAGCTGCCACCCTGTACAGGAACCGTGGAGCCTGCAGCCCAGCTCCTGGCAGTTTGCCTGGTCACACACCCATCCTGCTCTGCCTTTGACAGCTCCAGCCAACCAGGCAGAGAGGAGTCCCGGCTCGGGCAACCAACTCCCCGCTGCTGCAAGCCAGCTGGGCAGGCAGGAGCCCTCAAAGGCCCAGGGATTGAGCCACACAGTCTTTGCGGCTGGGCATGTGCTCATTGGTGTTCGCCCCTCTTCCTCGCGCATGTGCACAGGGAGCATAGCGACCATTCCTCCCGCGTCCCAAGCACCGCACCTGGTCCTCGAGGGGCCAGCGCGCCGCAGCGGTTGGGACTGCAGAACTCAGCGCATGCGTACATCCCCTGCTTCGCTCCCCAGCCACAAGGAGAGGTACAAAAGGTGTCTCTCAGCCTCAGGCCCCACAAGGTGGGTTCCGCTTTGGACCGGAATTGGCAGCCTGGCCCCAGCGCCCAGCACTTGGCTCTCAGTCAGATCCCCAGATCTGAACCAGGACGCTGAGTCTCCCCCCTACTCAAGAGCCGAGCCCCCCTCTGGGATTCTAATGGGTAAACTGGGCTCCTGGACTCAGCCCCCCTGCACTGGAGGCCGAGGTCCCGCCGGTGGGTGGGTGGTAGCATTTTTCAGGTCCCCCCAACTCCCTCTGTCCTGTCTGGGATGCTCTGGGCCGCCCTGCCCCGCCCGCCCCCCAGGCCCCGTCTGGAATCCCCTGGAGACGAAGGGTGGTGATGCTGCAGACAATAGGGTCCTTCCTGAGACCCTCCTCTCGGAGTTTTGGCCTCGCCCTCGGAGAAGGAAGCTGGAGTGATCCCCAGGGTGCTCCTCAGCTCCGCCAGCAGTGAGCAATGGCCTTCTCTCTTTGGCCCTAGAGCAGGCTGTCACCTCTCGGTGGCCTGCAACACCCAGGTGTGCCCATCCCGTGATACAGCGCAGGCCCGTGGGAGGGTCATTGCCCCAATGGCAAGAGGATGGCTGCGAGGGGGAGAGGCAGGGTGGTCCGAGAAGTGGCTCCATTGACACTAGGAGAATGTGGTTTTATGTCGCCCCTGGGTGCCCACGGAGGTGACTCTTCTTTCCTTCCATCCCAGGTCTGGTCACCCTCCCTACTCCAGGAATTCAGAAGATTCCACCCAGACATCTCAAGTTCCCTTTCTGACCTCATGCAAGAAAAACAAAACAAAACAAAACCCACCACCCCCAGCTCTGACAGCTCCACCCCAGATTCCTACCTCTGAAGAGGAATAGGGTTCCTGCCACACCTCTACGCCCTTCCCCACCTGTTACCCCTAGAGTTCTCAAGATAATGAGGCTCTGGGATCTCGCAAGTCAAGTCAGCTTAGAGGAAGATCCTGCCTGAAAAGTTTTCAACAGGGGCCTCGAGGCAGAAACACACCTTGAGGGGCTGCCAACCCTCATCTTGGAGCTCGAGAAATGCAGGATTCCTCTGCTGTGATGGAGGTGAGGGGACCCACGGGTGCTACCTCCAGAGTCTTGTGCTAAAAGCCTAGATTATTAGTGGAGGCTGGAGTCCCCACACCCTTGTGTGTAAATTCTCCAGGCTCCTGCTCAGACCCCCCTCCTCCAGCCAGGAATCCCGGGCCTGCCTATCGTTGCTGCCGCACTTGGTTCTTCCTATCACAAGTGCCAGATTGGTCCTTCAGCCTGCTTCTGACATGAAGGGGGTCACACTCATGGATACCTCTCTGACCTGCTCCTGGGCTGCTGATGACATTGGAGGTCACACTAATGGACACCTCTGCATCACATTAGCCTCTTCTTCTGGGGCCTCTCTTGGGTGCCAGCCGACTCTTACCATTGGCTCAGTGCCTTCAGATCCCATACCAACGCCAGCGGTGCCCTGCCCTACCACAGACAGCGTTGGCCAGTCTGCACTGATTCTATAGCCCTGGCATCACATTGAACTTTGCCTCTTACCCTGGTGCCAACCCCAGGCTGAGATTCCAGGCCCCTGGATTGGGCAGCAGCAGGGAGCTACCACCTCTAATCACTCCCGACAGAAAACCCAGCAACTCCAGCCCCAGCCCCAGCCCCAGGCCAGCGTTTGGAGGCTCAAAACCCATAACTTCCATCTTGGAGATGCCTGCTACCCACTCACATAGCTCACGTTGAGTGACACGTGAGCTATTTTCACCTCTGGCATTGCCACCTCCATGCCCGGCTCCCTGGAGGCAGCAGGGCTCAGCCAGAGCCAGCATAATCCCAAGCCACCCCAGCTGATGGGTTTCAGTGGGATCCATGGGCTACAGGAGCAGAGAGGCTGTCTCAGCTCTCAGGTCTGTCTTTGGAGCACTCAGCCCTGGAGCAGGAAGAAATGGGGGGGGGGGGTGTCCCTCACTTCAAACCACAGTAGGAAACTTGAGCTTGCACTTCGGGGCCTCTCCTATCTAGAGCCCACCTCTAATGAAGATGGCATCCAGCAAAACTAAGAAAAGTCCTGTGATTGTAGGCATTACTCCTGCTGCCTTAAGTGACACCGCCATGGGCCCACCCAGGCAAAGACCTATTTAATGGCAGGTGGAGAACCTGGCACCCCTAATAGCGAGGCTTCCTCTAGCTCCTTGGCCCTCCCTGCCATTCCTCAAAGCAACCAGACCTCCGGCAAATTGAAAGCAAAGAGGAGTTTTGCCTGTAGTCTTGCTTCCTCACCTCCTGCCCCCAAGTTTTGCAGTAGATGGGAATTCCGGGCCATCCACCAGTTCACTTTCCTCTGCATCACTATCTATGAAGGTGGGGTCGGAGAGGAAGTAGTCAGCATCCATTTTTTTTCCCCAGCCTGAGCCTCGTGTGTGTCCCATGAAGACATGTTGAACTATTTTCAGATCTCTGTAATTCTGGAGGAAGCTGAGCGCCAACGATCCATGATCTAACAGAGGTTGGACATGACCAGTCAGAGTCAACACAGGAGGACCCAGGGAGACTATGAAAAATCACTCAAGTATTCATATCACAGCCCCCAGAGGCCCTACCATATAGCATGCCACACAGAGCCAAACAGGAGGATGACAGGACACAGAACATTAGGAATGGCAAGGACCATGGGGCATACGGACCTTTGGGCAGCTGTTTTTATAAGAGTTTCAGGGTAGGGTTAAGAACTTAGCGGTGCTTGTATGTGGTTGACTAGGTATTATTTTTACCTTTGTACCCAGCAGGGGAGATAGCACCAGTGCCCAGTGGGAATTCTCAAATGGGACCAAAGGGCGTTTCCTCCAGTTCTCCAGGGGAGGCCTGAGACTAGGTGTGGAACCGGTCCCTATATTGGAGGAGGAACATAAGAATATTTGCTACCTGAGTGGTGGGGATGTGAAAAGTGTGGGGTCATGCCTGGGAGGCCCAGTGAAAAATGACCTGAATTAAAGTTAACACTAGGGGCAACGAGTCAGAAACCAGTGGAGTGCCAGGTTCAAAGGCTTTCATAGTAACGAAAAAGACTTTATCGTCCTATCACTGTCTCTTACCATGGTTCAAAACCAAACCGAACCGGTGGCTACTGGGTTCATTCTGACCCACAGTGACCCATAGGACATAGTAGAACTGCCCCATGGGGTTACCGGGCTTTTCAGAAGCGTACCTCCATTTCTTCCTCCTGTTGGGAAGCTAGTGGTTTTGAACTTCTGTCCTTTCAGTTAGTAGCAGAGTGCTTAATCACTGCGTGACCAAGGCTGCCCCATGGTGGTTACACAGCCGAAATTGCTTACACCCCCATCACAGGAAGTATCCTGAGCTAGAGGGAAATCAAGAGATTCCTATATGTTAGGTGATCAAGGCCTTCTGCACATTTTGAGTGTGTCAGGTCAGATTTTCTGTAGTTGATTAGTGAGGGCTCTTTTTTTTGATGTACTGGACTCGAGCCCAATTAGGAGAGTTAGGAAGATTAGTCAATGATGATGTCAGCCTGACATGGACTGGGTCAATTCCAGACCTATGGCATGGGGGGTGAATTGAGGAGGTTATTCTAAGTGCAAGGCCTGGGGTTGTGCTGGCCCTGCCTGAGCCCTGCTGCCTCCAGGAAGTTGTCTAAGGGAACGTCCACTGATAACTTGTGATGGTGGAGTTTTGTGGTTAAGGGATTTGAGTGACATGCCCCGCAGTTAAGATATTGAAGGGTAGTGGAGGCACTTTAACTGTATAATTAGAGGAATCAGTCATTGAAGGAGAAGCAAAGTACTGGAATCCAGAGGAGAGGAGACTAGGAGTGTTAATGAGGCTACAAAGACCATTGGATAAGCAGGCGTCCTCAAACTACGGCCCACGGGCCACATGCGGCCCGCTGAGGACATTTATATGGCCCACTGGGTGTTTTTGCCCCATTTGTTTTTTTACTTCAAAATAAGATGAATGCAGTCTGCATAGGAATTTGTTCATAGTTTTTTTGCAAACTATAGTCTGGCCCTCCAACGGGTCTGAGGGACAGTGAACTGGGCCCCTGTTTAAAAAGTCTGAGGACCCCTGGATAAGAGGGACATTGCTGGGGATGGTAGGTAGTCAATAGTACTTGGGTAATTGCTTTAGTAATACACTAAGGATTGTCAGCCGGCATAAGTATAAGGATATAAGAGAGAACACCTGGGTTCTTGGTGGTTTTACTTAAGAAAGTCTTAAGGAAGCAGTGTTCTTCTTCACAGAGAGATGGTATTTAACAAAGTGCCATACAGCCACCTGCCTGGTGTGTACTTAACCGCTGTACAAAGAGGTTCAAGTGAGATAGAGGTAGTCTGGAGATGCATGGCTATTTCAGAATGACAATCATTATAGGGGATCAAATTGATTACAGCAGCTGCACAGATAAGGGTCAGGATTGAAGCGAGGACAGTGGAATGGCATATGCAACAACAGAATCCATTGGCAAGTCTAGGGCAAAGTGCCCGGATAAAGCTAGTGGCCATGTCCAATGGTGATACTTGGGGAGTTGAGACAGTGTCTTGAGTTGGTGTCTCCTGAGATGTCTTCTCCAATGATACTCTTGGGCTGGTGTGGGTTACCCCTACTGTTAATCTTGAGAGCAGTCCCCTTGGGAAGGATATAACTCATCGGGTCAAGGTCATTAAGTAAGGTGTGGTGGTCCTTTGTGACATCGCTTTGAATTTGCTCGGGGGACTACTGGAAGTGCAGACGTTTACAAGCCTAGAAGGGTTATCTAGGGCACAGCAGCCACAGCTCTGGGTTCCTCTGATTTGGGTTCTACTTGTCTTATACACATGGAGTCTTTGGGAGGGCATTTATATGCAAGCTTCATGGTGGCTTTCTGTAGTCCAAACAAAGGAGTGGCTCATTTTCCAGAACTATCTCGACCTAGGGCATGTCTTGAATCAGGAGCTGCAGCTTGATTTGAGGGCAGGAACCTTGTAAGTTCGCAGAGTTGTTGGGTTAGAACCAGGTTGGTTAAGACCAACCATATTGCCAGATTCTACCACAAACTGTAGAATCAATTCTACCCTGGTCTCCGGCTGTATACACAAGCTTGGTGATATATGGGAAAGGGGTAATTTAGGATGACCCTGGGAATGTTCAGTTCCTCTCACAAGTCAAGGTACTTCTGCTTGTCTATTTGAAGCAAATGGTTCTTATTATAGTGAATCCCTGGGATCTGCGAGCTACCACACCACCAGGGGAAACCAAGTAACCAAAGACAGGGTGATAGGTATTCGATAGTTGTTTTTTCCTCCTTGGATGTACCCCAGGGTCAGTGGGAGTTGGCCCACCCTCAGAGATGAAGTGTAAATTTGGAGGTATCATTTGAGGTTCCAGTGGTCAGGGGAGGCTGTGTTTTAGTGCTTTGAGTTGTCATGTCCATATATGGATAACATCTGCTCTCAGATTATTTTGATGTTTGCAACCCACAGTTCCTTCTGCTGATGCATCTGGGAGCAATGAACTCTAGTCATTGCAAGGAGTTAGGGGAGTCTGGGCCATTTATAGCAGGACTATCTCGTGGCAGCGTTCTAGGTGAAAAAGTATGTGGAGGGGAACACGTTCTCGGGGTAAAGGGTCTCCCAAGTTTCTACCTTTGGTTCTGTGAGCTTTTCATAGTTCAAGGGTGTGACTCATCCATCCTCCATCAGGCCTACATCTCTGAGGTGATGGGAGAACGATGGAGACACTAAATGTGTCGGGAGAGGGGGTTAAATGAGAGGTGATTTGTGGGGAGTGAAGGCTTTGGTGTCTCCCTTGATGACTAGCAAACAATAGTTAGAAAGCTGAAGGAAGCTTGTGTGAGGAATATGTAATCCCAACGGATTAAAGTTTAGAAGTATTAGCTCCCAAGGGAATTCAGTGACACGTTTTTTTGGGGTTGTGTGTGTAACTAAATCATTTTATTGGGGGCTCTTACAGCTCTTATAACAATCCATACATCAGTTGTATCAAGGGCATTTGTATTTATGTTGCCATCATCATTGTCAAAACATTATCCTTCTACTTGGACATCTTAGCAGATATCATCTGCTATCTCCCTTTACCCATGTTTCTGTTGTTCATCTCTCAAAGAGGGGGAGTTATCCGTCGATCATTGCTATTAGTTCCCTCTTTTCCCCCCCGACCTTACCCCAATCCTCCTGGTGTAACTACTCTCACAACTGTTCCTGGGGGGTTTATCTGTCCTGGATTCCTTGTGTTGAGAGCTCTTATCTGTACCAATGTACATGCGCTGGTCTAGCCGGGTTTGTAAGGTAGAACTGGGGTCATGACAGTGTGGGAGAAGAAGCATTAAAGAACTAGAGGAATGTTGTGTGTTTCATCGGTGCCATACTGCACTCTGGCTGACTTGTCCCTTCCTTGTGACCCTTCTGTGAGGGGATGCAGGTTCATTTTTAGGTCCATTTCCAGATTGGAATTGTAAGAGGAAGACCTTTAAAAGTGGCATCTTATGACGTGAGGGACTCTCGAGGGTGATAGATCAGATCAAGTTGAATTGCCTCTTTCAAGAATGCACAGCTGTACTGCTTAGGATGTCAAATATAACCTTTGTTAGGAATCAGTGGGCATGACAGAGGCATCCGTGTTGCCTAAGTCTGAGTGGCAGTAGTTACTTCACACAGCACATGGTATGAAGGAAAAGCAAGCATCCTCCCATCAAAGAACCAGTAATGGGCAGGGCAGAACAGGTAGCCTCAGCAGACGGTGTCAGAGGGCCAACACAGTCTCCAGTTGGCATAAGGTTTTGAGTCTTATTAAACATCACTCAGAGTGCACAGGGCCAGTGTGGGGTCTTAGTGCATCAGGCACATCCGGTATTGGTTTAATCTCTTGACCAGTGCAGGGAAATTTGGGGAGTCCCTTGGAAGTGAGAGGGCCTACCTTGTGTCTTGTTGGTGTGAGTGCATCATGGGGTTGAAGAGGGCCTCTGGCGCACAGGCTTGGGTATGAAAGTGAGAACAATGGGTATGGCGTAGGGAAGTAGATCCTTCCATGGCAGTGTTCCCAGAGCGGCTTCCCTCCTAAGGCCGGTGTCTGGATTTAATGGGCAGACCAGAGAGCTCATCACTGGTCACCATCTGAGAATTGGTTGGCACACAAGTTTCAGGGAGGCTATGCCAGAGGGAGACAGAGCCAGGGACACAGTCGCAAGTGAATCCAGTCGTGCCAAACTGGAGGTCCCATCTATCATGAGAGGGGTGTCAGAAGCAGAAGGAAAAACAAGGTTCACCAAAGGCTGCTACCACTTGGTATGGTGTCTCTGCTTTCAGTAATGGATGCTGATTCCCCTGCTGTATCAGCTGACTAGCCCAGAGGGTTCCCCCTTGTGTCAGAAGGGGTGGTAACTGGGAACCTTTTTCAAGGGACTGAGCACAAGGTGGGGCGAGGAGAGGCGAGACAGCTTCCTGCAATGTTTGAAAAAAAAATTTTTTTTTTTTTGATCCTTCTTGCAATCTTCAGACCCGCATCCGAATGGTCAGGTTTGGAAGGTCAGATACAATCTCCATTTCAAAAGGGAAGCATCAGAGCTGTTAGGTGGGGTGGCAAGCCTATGACAAGATGACCTTAAAAGTGGATCCTTGGGATAAGGACCCTTGGGGTCCTGAGGAGGTTATACATATTGGGGCTTTGTTATAACAGTGAATGGCTGAATTTCAGGGACAAGGAACAAGAGCTCAGAGGTGGATGAAAAATCCCAGGGTAGCTATAGGTTCACTTTCTTGATCTCCCGGAACTAAATCGTTCAATAGGATTTGGATCTCCAGTTTAATCAAGCTGGGTGGCTATGTTAGGCAAGTATTGCCCTCTCTGGGGTGTCCTATCACGATCCCACATTCAGCACTCAGAAAGTTATGGTGGCTGGGTTTGGGTTAAGGAGGGTGGCTAGATCTGCAACTCCTGACTCGCTCGCTGCTCAGGCCCTTCCTTTTACAAGTTTAAGCTCACTCTGGGACTTCTCTGAAGGCAGAAAGGAAGAAGGCCCTTTGCACCGAAGGGCCGGCGGTCACGGCCGTGGTCACAGCGATAGCAGATCCCACTTCTAACCTTGCCGCTCCCAGCACCTGCAGCCTGGAGCCACCTACCCACCGCAGGGTGGATTCTCATAGAAACTCCTCCAATCTGGGACTCTCGTGCCCTTGTCGCCATCAGTTTGTCAAGATGGGCTTCAAAGGTCAAGTCCAACCCCCCCACCAGAGCATCTGCAGATTTTGCTTCTCATTCAACGTTTAATGCCGGCCTCCCTTGTGTGGTAGTCAGGCTTTGGGTCAAGTTGGTTGGGCCAGGGTTTTCAGTAGTTTGGCAGTAATCCCCCCGTGATGTGACCTGACACAAGGCCATCAACTCCATGATGGTATCTCCATCTATTACAACTCTCTGAGGTAATGTGATGCACTCTGGGAAAGGTCAGCAGTTGTGGTGGAAGGAAGCCTCCTGGATTAGGTCACAGCCTTGATGCAATTGAAAGAAAGGCTCCGTGGGAAAGCTTGTCAGTTCTGCTGGATCTTGGTCCTGCATCTGGTTCTTCAGCTGCCTGCCATATTGTCTGCCAAACCTAGCAACCATCAGCAGACTGCCAACCTTGGATTCATTCAACTCTGCATCCATCAGCCGCTGGTCTTCTAACGTCATGGTTTGTTTAGCACCCACCTCCCATCTATACAAGTCAGGAGAAATCTCCAGCTTACTATTTGACCAGTTTACTATTTTACTATTTGACTATGGACTTGAACTGGACTGGGTTTACCCACTTTTACATGGGTGTGAGCCATTTCTCGATATAAACTTTTCTATCTACCCACATAAATACGTGTCACTGGTTTTTCTTTCCTACAGAACCCAACCTAACCGATGCGCATAATCAAGATACTGCCTACCAAGCCACTCCTCTTGAGGCTTCTCACTCAAACCAGTGGGAGCTTCTTTGTATTGTCCCAGACATTCCCAGGGCCTGCGCTGGGCCTGTCACTGAAACTACTAGTCCACCTATACTGAGGTTCTGCGGGCCCAACACCACACTGGGCCTCACTTTTTACCCTGGAGCCACTCCTAGGCCCCTGGTGGGCATCAGCATGGAGCTACCACTTCCAACAGCTCCCTTCAGACGTGCATCCCAACAGCACCAGCCCTGGGCTCAAGCTTCCTTCCAGATCAGCCAGCCTCGAGCACCCCAATAGGGTCAGCATTCAGAGATTCATGACCTATGGTAACCGATAGGTGAGGTCGGCAGTTCAAACTCACCAGGAGAAAGAGGAGGCCATCTGCAATCGCGGCCTTGGACACCCTATGAGGCAGTTCTACTTGGTCCTCCCGAGTAGTTAGGAGTCAGAATCAAAGTCAGTGGGGTCAGGTTCCAACAGTAGAGACTCTGAAGGTCATCTGATGGAGATTAGTGAGCTGATGGATTCAGTCCTACAAGCTCTTGAAGGTTTTACAGACATGATGCAGCGGACAACTTTCTGTAGCTTGTCCTTTTCATTTACTATTTCCTTTTTTTTTCCCTCTAAGAAAGCCCCCAGTCTACCTACTACAGATTAGTCTGCACGACGAGTGCACCATGGTTTCCTTGTAGATATTTATCCTCCCTTCTCCCAGGTCCAATTTTGGCTCCTTTCTTTCCCCTTTTAAAATACGTTGCAAGACATCTCTTCAATGAGGATGTTTTCCTCTCGAGCAAATGTTCAACATCGCTATCGTGGGATTGCTGGCTTCCAGCATGGCACATTACTTTTTATTTGAATGTAGATAGATACTGCTCATTGCTCTTTGTATTAGTCATAGCGGCAACATAACAAATTTCACCACTGAGAAATGATTTGAGAGAGCTATGATAACCCTGGTGGCAGAGTAGTTATTGGTTGAACTGCTCACGTCAAGGTCAGCAGCTGGAAATCACTGTGCTCTCTGCAAGAGAAAGAGGAGGCTTTCTACGCCCGTAAAGAGTTCCAGTCTCAGAAACCCACACGGGCAGTTCAGTAGGGTTGCTCTGAGTCGAAATCCGCTCAGTGGCAGTAAGTTTCGTGTTTTGGATTTGGTGGTGGTCCAGTGGTAGAATTCTCCCCTTCTATGGTGAAGTCTGGGTTCAGTTCCTAGCTATTGTACCTCAAGGACAGCTGCCACCCATCCATCAGCAGTCTTTTTTGTTAGGTTCTGATGCTGAACATAGAGCTTCCTGCTTGAAGACAAGTCTGATGAGCCGCTTCTGAAAAGCAGCCAATGAAAATGCGATGGATCATGGTGATGTGATCTGGCAGCTGATGAGGGGGATGTTGTAGGATTGAGTAGTATTTTGTTCAGTGGTACTTAGGGCTGAGTACAGGCTGCCTCAACATAAGCTACCAAGACTGGCTTACAACAACAGTTGTGGTTAGGTGCTGTGAACTGGGCTCCAGCGCATACCAATTCTATGTGCAGCAGGACCAAATACTACTCGGTCTGGCGCAACCTTCACAGTTATTTTTAGGTTTGAGCCCATTGCTTTAGTCCTATATCAATCCATTCATATTTTTAACACCATCTAACCCTCGGGACTCATCTTCTGGAACCCTATCAGGTAATATTCTGTTGCTGTTTATAAGGCTGTCAGGGGCTAATTTTTCAGAAGTGGACTGCTTCTTCCTTCTTCCTAGGCTGTTCTTTACTCATACAGTTCTTCTGAAATCCATTCACTCTGGGGGACCCTGCAGCTATTTGAAATACCAGTGGCATAGTTTTCAGCAGCACAGCAAAATGCAAGCCACCACAATAAACTGGCTGATGAATGGGGAGAAACAATAATCATAAGCAGTCATTACTGTTCAGGGCTTCTGTAGGTCAGGGATTCAGGAGGGGTTTGGCTGGGTGGTTCTGGCTCAGTGTCTGGGATGATATCTGTATGCATTTGGCTCAGTGGGTTAGGTATTGGGCTGAGAACCACAAAGCTGGGGGTTTGAACCCACCAGCCACTCCTTGGGAGAAAGATGAGGTTATCTGCTCCTGTAAGGATTTTAACCTTGGAAACGCTACTCAGGTCACCATGAGTTAGAATGGACTCAGTGGCAGTGGGATTTTGGTTTACACATTTTCCTATGGATCCCTGTTGGGGTTATGCATTGGGCTGATAACGGTAAGGTTGGCAGTTCAAACTCACTAGCCACGCCTCGAGAAAGATGTGGCTGCCTGCTTCTCTAAGAATCACAAACAGAAACCTTAGGGTAGGGCAGCTATTAAACAGAATCAACTCAATGGCAGTAAGCTTGCTTTTTTGGCTTTATGCATTTGCATATTCTAGATCTCTTTTTCACCCAAATGGGATTATGCATCATTTGTTCTTTTGTGTCTGACTTAATTCATGAAAATTCACTGCCGTAGAGTCAATGCTGTTTATGGGATTCGAATGTCCAGTCTCTCTCCCGAGGGGCTGCCGGCGATTTCAAACTGACAGCCATGCAGATTGCAGCCCAACACATAACCACTACACCACCAGGGCTCCGCTAAGGTCGCTATAAATCAGCAATGACTTAGTAGCAGTGATTTTTGTTTGTTTAATGTCTTCATGGCTAATTCATGTTGTAGCATGTATCAGATCTTCATTTCATCTTTTTTTCTTTTTTCATTTTACCAGGGGCTCGTACAACTCTTATACATCCATCCATTGAGTCGAGCACATTTGTACATTTGTTGCCCTCATCATTCTCAAAATATTTGCTTTCTACTTTGAGCTCTTGGTATCAGCTCATTTTCCTCCCTCCCTCCCCATGAACCCTTGATAATTTATAAATTATTATTATTTTGTCATGTCTTACACTGTCCAACGTCTCCTTCACCCACGTTTCTGTTGTCTGTCCCCCAGGGAGGGAATTATATGTAGATCTTTGTAATTGGTTCCACCTTTCTACCCCATCTTCCCTCCATCCTCCCAGTATCACCACTCTCACCACTGGTCCTGAAGGGATCATCTGTCCTGGATTCCCTGTTTCCGGTTCCTATCTGTACCAGTGTACATCCTCTGGTCTAGCCAGATTTATAAGGTAGAATTTGGATCATGATAGTTGGGAAGGGGGCAGGAGGGGGAAGAAGCATTTAAGAACTAGAGGAAAGTTGTATGTTTTATTGTTGCTTCACTGCACTCTCTTACTGGCTTGTCTCCTCCCTGCAACCCTTCTGCAAGGGGATGTCCAGTTGCCTACAGATGGGCTTTGGGTCCCCAATCTGCTCTCCCCCTCATTCACAATGTATGATTTTTTTGTTCTTTGATGCCTGATACTCGATCCCTTTGACACCTCGTGATCGCACAGGCTGGTGTGCTTCTTCCATGTGGGCTTTGTTGCTTCTCAGCTAGATGGCCGCTTGTTTACCGTCAAGTCTTTAAAACCCCAGACACTATATCTTTTGATAGCCGGACACCATCAGCTTTCTTCACATTTGCGTATGCACCCGCTTTGTCTTCAGTGATGTGTCAGGAAGGTGCGCATCCTGGAATGCCAGTTTAATAGAACAAAGAGTTCTTGCATTGATGGAGGACTTGAGTGGAGCCCCAATGTCCATCTGCTATATTAATACTAAACCTATAAATATATGCACATAGATCTATTTCCCCATCATCATATATAAATATATGTACATGCCTGTATTTAGACCTCTATAAATGCCCTTTGCCTCCTACTTCTTTCCTCTATTTCCTTTTACTTTCCTCTGGTCCCATTATCATGCTCAGCCTTCATTTGGGTTTCAGTCATTCATTTCATCTTTAAATATGATTCCACTGCATATATGTTGGTATATTTTTGGGTAAAATTGACCACATAGTCATGAGTCCTTTGGACACACATTTTGACCTCAAACTGATGGTCTCCTCCATCCTTATGATTTGGCTTTGTCTTGTCTTTTCCAGTTGAAGACTTAATAAAGGGATCTCTATAGAAGATATTTGAATTTGGGGTCTTTCCTCTCCCAGAATAGTACCAAAACATATTACCGAGAAAGTAAAAAAAACCCAAGCTACTAAATGGGAGAAATATTTGCAAACTACACATCTGATACGAATATAAAAATAACTCCTACATTTCAATGAAGGAAAGCTGGTGGTGTCAGACTGTGCCTATAAAAATTTACAAAGCCTCAGAAACCCTATATAAGCTTGCTATGACCTCATTCTCACTCTCTCACTGCCTCATTCTCTCACTGCCTCTCTCACTGCCTCACTCACTCACTGTCTCACTCTCTCATTCTCACTCTCAGTCTCATTCTCACTCTCAGTCTCATTCTCACTCTCTCTCACTGCCTCATTCTCTCAGTCTCATTCTCTCTTTCACTGCCTCATTCTCACTCTCTCTGTCTCATTCTCTCACTCACTCACTGTATCATTCTCACTCTCACTGACTCACTCAACTCACTGTCTCATTCTCACTCTCTCACTCACTGCCTCACTCTTTCACTGTCTCACTCTCTCACTGTCTCATTCTCACTCTCTAAAAAAGAAAAAAAAAAAAAGCTTGCTATGAGTTGGAATTGACTATATGACAGTGGGTTAGGGGTTTAGGACACTTCAATGAAAAAACAAACAATAAAAATTTTAAATGAGCAAATAAGTTGAGTAGATATTTCTCAAGAATAGACCTCATTCCGGTGTGCCGGCCCTTGAGGGCGATGGTCCTGCTCAGAGCCACTCATTCCCAGAGATGACTGCAGGGCTGGTCTCAGCTTGAAGTGTGATGTCCTCTCCCTAGATGGCAGTGCTACTGTGGTCAGCCCTGACGATACAGTTCATGGAGAGCAGCTGGTCTGACTTACCCACTCAAGACAAATCAAGAGGGGAGCATTCTGATTGTACTTATTTGAAGACAGATTTCTATGTTCTTTTGGCAATCTATGGTATTTCAACATTCTTCACCAGTACCATAATTCAAATGTACTCATTCTTCTTTGGTCTTCCTTATTCAATGTCCAACTTTCATATGCATATGAGGCGACTGAAAACACTATGGCTTGGATCAGCCTCTCCTAAATCTCAAGTAACATCCTTGCTTTCCAACACTTTAAAGAGGTCTTGTGTAGCAGATTTACCCAATGCAATGCGTCATTTCATCTCTTGATTGCAGCTTCTAAGAGCATTGATTGTGGATCCAGGCAAGACAAAATCCATGACAGCTTCAATCTTTCTCTATATCATAATGTTATCAACTGGTCCAGTTGTGAGGATTTTCGTGTGCTTTACATTGACTTGTAATCCATACTGAAGGCTGCAATCTTTGATCTTCATCAGCAAGTGCTTCAAGTCCTCCTCAGTTTCAGTAAGCAAGATGTTTCATCTACATACCATGGGTTGTTAATAAACCTTCCTCCAATCCTGATGCTGTATTCTTCTACATATAATACAGCTTCTCTGATTATTTTCTTAGCATACAGATTGAATTAGTACGGTGAGAGGATAAAACCTTAACTTTTCTGATTTTAAACCAAATATCTTGGTGTTTCTCTTCTGAATTTCTATTTGAAGTTTTTCTTTGGTCAGATGGTTCTTCCAGTGTGCTTTCCTCAGTTGTTCTATCGTCTCTTCTGTTTCATTTTTTTCTGTATCTCTAATATTCTTCCATGTTTAAAGCAGTTGAACATCATTCTTTGAACTCCTTCAATGGAAGGTCTAATGCCTTTTGTTCATCTGAAAATTCCCTCGAGTGTGTGTGACACCTTGTTTCTTTCATGTGCACTGAAATTGCCTGTTGCATCCAAGGTATTGAAAGAGAAGTAGATTAGGGACTAAGGAGGGTTTTCTCCCCAAAGCCTGCAAAAGCCTACCTAGAAGGTTTGGAAAGAAATCAGGCACTAATTGGACACCTATGAGAAAAGCCAGAACTGAGCAAGCTCAGACACAAGCCCCTTAGGTCCACGGTAAAACCAATACCATGGGCACATCCACCTTAGGTACATCACACAGGTGGGCCTAAGCTCAGCCAATGGGGTCAACCAATACCTGGAACCATGTCTTCCCAGCCAGGTGTGTCAAATCCCTGGCTGCGGCAAGACCAGCCTCTCCTTTACTCTAGTCTTGTGCAGGTGTACGCTGTGAGTGGAGGAATTCCAATGTGCACACTCAGGGACTGCACCCTCTTGGGCTCTTGTCTCTGGGGAATCCTCAGTCTCCTAAGTGTGTTTCACACTCCTATTCTGGTGTTCTTTCCACATGGTTTTTTGTGCCCAGTTGTGAACCCCAGTGCGGCCTGGCACTCATTCCAGAAAGTCTTTTCGGGACTGTAATACCTGAAACCTTTCTGTTCCTTAAAAATACTCACTTGGATTACAAAATGCTTCTGCAGCATGAAACCTTTCAGCATTGTGGAGCAAGAACCGCGGTATATCCCACTCCAGAAACCTAACAGTATGATGTTCTTGTTCATATTTGCCTCGATTTGTTGGTCAGGTGGCATCAGAGTGAATACTATTCTCCGTGCACTAGTTGTAGCTGTTGAAGGTTCAAGGGTGGCTGGGTCATGTAAGAGTCTATCTCACGTAGGGATTAACGACAAACAAAACCTGATGTCCCAGTCTCCAGGCCGGCCTTTGGGGTTGCCTGCAGGTGCTGATTAATGAGCAAAAGAGCCGTCACTGAGCGAAGGAAAAGATAATAACCAAGACATTCTGCTGGCCCACACCTGTCTTTGCTGGAGGTGTACCTCAGGGCAGGCCCAGCATCGGTTTAAATTCTCTGAGGCAGGGAGCTGAACACAGCCTGGGTCTTTTTCAACCCCAGGACTGTGGGGAGCTAATGGGCTCCAGGCTGTCTTGTGCTAATTTTCTCCTTGTGGGTTCAATCAGGTTTGCTCTCATCCAGTGCTAGCTCAATCACATTTGCCCCCTCTCCATGAAATGAGGGGTGGCCCTCCCTATCCAGCTATGAGGTCGGAAGGTGTTACTGTCTTGTTAGATAAGCTTTAGTCTTGGGGTCTAGAAGGGTGTTAAAACTCACCTCTTCCTCTCTCCCAGTGCAGAGGTTCAGAACACTGGGGGAGAGGTCACCCAGTGAGGTTGTCTAGATAGCCAACCATCTTAAGCGTTTTTAGGATCCCTTGGGCAAGCTTCTGGCTGATTTGACAAGTTGTGCATGGTTCAGATTTCTATTTTCCTGGGGAACTTCCGAACATTTTTAGGTCTTGGTGGTGTAGTTACTCGTTGGGCTGCTAACCACAAGGTCAGCAGTTCGAAATTACCAACCATTCCACAGGAATAAAGGTGAGGCTTTCTCTTCCCATAAAGTCTTGGAAACGCACAAGGGCAGTTGTACCTTGCCTTACAGGGTTGCCATGAGTCACAATCGACTTCACAGCAGTGAGGTTTTACTTAGAGAGGGTGTTAGCACCTGGTTACATAGCATGGTTTTCTGTTCCTTTTTTAAAAACTTACCCTGGTATAAGTCTTTCATCTCCTTGGTTAAATTTATTCCCAGGAATTTCATTCCTTTTTTTTTCCCTTTTAGAAATGTAGATAAAATTTCTATTTAATTCTTTTAGATGCTTTTGCTATTTGTTTTCATAATTTCCATTTGGAGTCGTTCATAGCTCATATAGCCTTTTGTCTGTTGATCTTGCACCCTGCTGTTTTGCCGAAATTGTTCATTAGCTCTAGCAGTTTTCTTTGGGGATTCTATGTGATTTTCTGTGTATACATGGTGTGAAAACGGTGCATAGAGGGGTCCCCATCTGATGTCCTTTGGACTTCCCCACTGCCATGAGGCGGAGCTCAGACATGCCTCCACCATCCATCTTTCTGTATCTATCGGTGACACCTATTCTCTTCCTGAGGAGAGCAGAGTTGTATCTGGAGCCGGTCAGGTTCTACTGGCTGTCCTGATTGGAGCTCCTCTGAGAGAAAGTACCCACACAATCCAGGAGACAGGGTTGACCTGCTGGTCCTAGGTGTTTGCAATGCCCTCCTCCTCTCATCACCTGTCTGACCCCAGCATCCCTGGCCTGGAAACCCACCTAGACTCAGCACTGTGCTGAAAGGAAGTCAGGCTAGGCCACAGGAGAACAATGAACACGTTTATTAGGAGAGTTGAATCAACAATATGGGGTCAGAAAAACTCAGGTGGGAAGGATCTTTTTCCCCTTGAAACAGAACTAACAGCTGTGGGTGTCTTCTCCCTCAAGGCCTTTCGGGAGGAGTGGATGGAGGAGCTACTCCCTGCTGTCCTACAGTCCTCATACCTGCTGCCTCCCAGAAAGGGCTCAACACACCCCAGCCTCCCTTCCAGGGGCCACCAGTCCTCACAGGGTGAGTAAGACCAGGCTGATGGCTAGCAAGGCCAGTCCACACTAAAGGGCATGGACCTGGTACATTCTTTCAGAGGGTTAACACCTCTTGTGAACATTTCCCACTGTAACGAACAAAATGCACAGCAACATCGCACACCCTGTGCCCCTGGAAAGCTGGCAGATCGCTGGCTTGAAGAGAGGGTGGCAGGTACACGCAGACCACCAGGTACGGGGTGTGGGAGAAGCCTCCAGTGCCTGTAGCCTAGTGTTCCAGTCCAGGAGCCTCCAGGCCTCTCTGCTGCCCATCCTGGAGGCTCAGCTCCCAGCATCTTTTCTTCTGACTCAGGCACCACAGCCTAGTCCTCACTAGAGTTGTCGAACTCCTCCCAGTCAGACACGCTCATGACCTCTGATGCGAAGTCCTGGTCAGCCTGACTGCGGTCGTGGTTCCAGTCGGGGGTCCCGTGGGGGGGCTCAAGGAGCAGGGAACGGGGTAGGGTGAGCACACAGGCGGCTAGCCCCGAGATGGAGTTATCCAGTTGTGGCCCCTCCTCCCAGCAGTCCTTCTCAGCATCATAGATGTGCACATAGGCTGTGCGGCTGCCTCGGTTGTGTGAGCGGCCGCCCAGCACATAGATCCTGCCTTCCAGCACAGCCATGCCTGGTTCGCCATGTCCGGCCGGGAGCGGACAGACTGATGACCACTGCCCAGATGTACAGCTGAAGCAGGCCACCTGCAAGGCAAGGTCAGGGTTATAACTGGCCCCCAGGGACTGCCGTAGGGCCAACTCAACCCCAGGCTGTGAGTAGACCCAGCGACCAAGAAGGACGGTGCCTGCCCAGTGTTGTCCAGTCCCCTCCTCTGGACCTGTGTTTCCTGCCTTACACTTACTTGGAGATCGCCCTTGGTCCCAGCCATTCCAACCCCTTGGCCTGCCTCTGAGCACCCAGGGTGGGGTAGATTCTAAAGGTGCCTGTGGTAGTTAGACTTTCATACAAATTCAACTTGGCATGAAGTCGTCCAAGGGTGGAGTCCAATCTGTCAATGACGATGGCTCCTTGGAGGTGTGGCCTTTTTATAGGGGAGAAACTGAAGTTTTCTTTCTCTCTGCCCCTTCACCTTTCTGCTTTGTGAGACTGTATGTCTACCTCAAGGAATGACCCCAGGAAGGCTGCCTAACCCTGACAATTGCCTGCACCCTGCCATGCCTCCACCAACCTTGGATCCATGTGACTTGGTACCCACCAGCCCGTGGTTTTCCTGTCTCCGGCTTCATCTTTCTGTGCATCCGCCTACTGGAGTCTGGAGGGTGCTATGGCTGGCATTGGACCCATGGACTTATGCTGGACTGGGCTGGGATGCCTTCTTGATATATCGTATATACTGGAGTATAAGCCAAGTTTTTCAGCACATTTTAAATGCAGTTTTTGTGGTAAAAATCAGGTGCCTCAGCGGATATTTGGGTCGGCTTATACTCGAGTATGTATGGTAAATTCTTTCTGATACATACAAGAGTGCTAATGACTTTTGTTTCTCTAGACAACCATCGGTCTTCTCCCTTCCACCGGTGGAAAGACAGCACCCCAGCGCACAAACATAAAGAACATTCACCCTCATGCTATTGAATGAGCAGCAATGAATTTTTTTAGCCTATCAACTAGCAGGTCAGAGGGCTCACCAGCAGCATGGGCCCCAGTTTGGACTCGAGTTGGGGTGGGGGAATGCTGTGCTGGAAAAAGACAACAAAGGGTATGAGGGCGAGAAACATTCGTCTTCTCCCCCAGGCTGCCAGCGCCCCCGAGGCCCCCGGCAGGCCGTACTGACTCACTTGGTGCACATCCCTCCTGTAGCCAGCGTCATTGTTGCTGCCCCCAATGACATACAGCTTGTTGAGGAGAGTAGCCATCCCATGCCAGGCCCGTCGCACTGGTCCGTCAGCCAGGCTGCTCCAGGTGTTGCTGTCCGGCTCGTAACAGTGGGTCTCTCGCAGGTAGTCCTCCCCTCTGCGGCCACAGGTGATATACATCTTCCCCTCCAGTGCTGCGCCTGCGTGGGCATACACCTGCACAGTGCCACCAGGGGGAGGAGCATGAACCAGTTAGTGATGCCAAGGTCCTCTGAGCCTTCACCAGGCTGGCTGGCTATAGCCCCACATCCACCTGCTGCTTCCCAGAATGTGAAGCCAATCTTCACATTCTGACGGAAACACCCCCTGGCTTCTTCTAGACTAGTGGTTCTCAACTTTCCTAATGCCATGACCCTTTAATACAGTTCCTCATGTTGTGGTGAACCCCAACCATAAACTTATTTTCCTTGCTACTTCATAACTATAATTTTGTACTATTATGAAGTGGGAGACCCCCCTGTGAAAGGGTCGTTCAAGCTCCAAAGGGGCGGTGACCCACAGGTTGAGAACTGCAGTTCTAGACGCACTACGAGGGCAATGACAAAGGACTGCTACAGAATCACAGAAGCCTTGATTCAGGAAAAACATCAACATGGGAGGCAGTTGTACAGTACAAACCTCAAATGCTGATTATTGAATAATTATTTTTGTTTTCACCTGGATAAATGGGGTGGTAGTGGTGAGAGTCAAAGTAAAGTATAATAAAATGCACAAATGCTAGAGTTAGAAAACCAAGAAAGAGCCAGCATGGAGTAGGGAACCAGTGGAGAGATCTGAGGGGCCGGCCCCAATCCCAACTACGTGGACACCT
>NW_022103926.1:10155928-10162194 GCF_000313985.2 Echinops telfairi
AAAAACAAAACAAAACATGATTCACTCAAAAAAAAAATTTATCAAGGGTTCATGAGGGTGGGGGAGTGGGGAGAGAGGGGGTAAAATGAGGAGCTGATGCCAGGGGCTTAAGTGGAGAGCAAATGTTTTGAGAATGATGAGGGCAATGAATGCACAAATGTGCTTCACACATTTTTTTGTGCTTTACACACTTGATGAATGTATGGATTGTGATGAGTTGTCTGTGCCCCTAATAAAATGATTAAAAAAAGAAAAGAAAACCAAGAAAGAACACACTTGATGTTTCTCAAACTAAAAGAACTGAAGAAAAAATTCAAGTTGTGGGAGGTAATATTAAGAGTCTACAGAGGAACTACTGAATGACACTGGGAGTGCGGAGCTTAAAATGAAGGAATGTACTGTCACTGTAGTACAAATCTGTGGTGGACATTCAACCACTTCAGAGGACAACACATGATCAGGAACTCACAAAGCTGAAGGCAGAGGTGCAAGCTGCACCTAAGTTAGGGCCTGATGAAACACCAACTGAAATGTTTCACCCAACTTGAATGCAACATGACAAGTTCTCAAGACAAGTCTATGCCGTTTAAGCTGAACAACAGCTACCTGACCAACCAAAGGAAACATGCGGCCTGTAGCAGGTGCTCCTCAAAGGGAAGTGCTGACACCAGACCCTGTTCTCAGCAACTGGACTCAGGGAAGCCCCTCTCCGTTCCCTGAAATCCCATGTCTGGTTCTTGGTACCCCGAGTACTCCAAAGCCACAGGACGAGAACATGCTCACCAGAATATACCCTTTGCATAATGAACATTACATTAAATATCTTTAAATTGGGTATCAAGGTTCTACACTTATGTCATGATTTAAAGGGGCCTCTGGTGGAGACAACTGCGGACACACCAGGGGCAGGTCTGTCCTTATCTCTATCAGAACCCCTTCTATTTATCACTAAGGAACTGTCCCAGTTTAGCTCTGCTTAAGGACCGACCAGAGATGGGCTTCTGTCACGTTTAAACTACAAGGTTAAAGCAGTTATTTGGTCTCACATGTGAGCCGTGTCTGAGGAATAGAGGGGGAATAGTTTGAGAAACCATCTTTCCAAATAGTTCAACAGAACCTCAGCAGTTCCCGTAGCGCTGATTCAGGGAAAGTGATTTGAGGGATATAGACTTGTTCACTGGGCCCATTCCTTGGCCTGGACCCCTGATCCTCATACTCCAATCCACACTCCAGTAAAGAAAGACAGCTGGCAATCGGTCTCTTCAGAACGGCCTTCCTTACCTCTCTCTTGAGTGAGGCCACATAGGTCCAGGAGTTGGTGGCGGGATCATAGCGCTCCACAGCATTCAGGTCATTGTGGTAGTCTCGGCCAGCCACAGCGTAGATATACTTGCCTACAACACACACGCACAGGTCGGCGTGCTCTTGCTGTAGGGACTGGATCTGGAACCAGCGGTTGTGCCGAGGGTCATACCTTTTGCAGGACAACAAGAACAGCCCATCACTGACTAGATGAGTGCTGCCCCCAGGGCCCTGGACCTCCTGCTCTGGCCTGTTCACTCACCCACGCTTCATGGTCAGGCCTCGAGCCTACTCTAACCCAAGTACAGTCCTGCAAAATGTGGAGCTAAGACTGGCTTTTAGTTCAGTTGACTGTCCACCCTGGGCCGCCCTGCAGTCACTTCAGTCTCACCTCTCTAAACTCAGGGCCCTAAGGCCCTCCTTGAGTAGAGCCCCGCAGTATGACCTCGACACTGGACCAGCCCAACACTCCCTTCTTAATGGTATTCTGCCACTTTCCACGCATTTTTATACATGCCTGGGGACTGTGTGCCCAGGACAAGCCCTTTGAGTGCCTACAGTCCCTCCACCCTTCTGACCAATGTCTGCCAGAGCCTTCCCACCTGGTAGTTTACAGTCGTAAATGGAACCCCCACTTCTTCTCAATCCACCCTCTCATCCTACAAGTGGCTCACTTGCTCCTCACTCAAATTAGACATCTCCCACTTCTCATAATCTGCAGAAGACAGACCTACAGCCTGTACCCCAGGCAGGGTCCCCTGTTTCCCTGCTATGCCCTTAGTCCTTCTGTCCCATGCGTCACCACCCAGGGGGTCTCAGTCAGAGGCTCCTCCTCGTCTGGTCCAGCCCATCCCACCTCAAAGAAAATCCACAGGAGATGCCCTTGTTCACACACCTGGATGTGGGTCTCAGGCCCTTCATGGTCAAGTCCACCCTGCTGCTCTAACATGGCCCCCTGCAGTTCCCAAGGCCTCTCAATACCAAATTCTTCTTGCTACCACCAGGTCCAACCCAAAAGGCGCATAGATGGCTGTGGGGCAGGAAAGTATAGCCACACAGCTATGGGGACCCCAGGAGCCCGAAGTGCATGCTTCTTGAGGAGCCACCCAGACACCAGCATTGGGTGAACCCAGGGTTCTGGAACATTCTTGCTCAACAGCCCACAGTGAAAACTACCTTTCTCCTTCATATACGCATGTTCTACTTCTACAGAGTAACCCTGACACCCTGGAGAACAAGTCCAACCTCAGTGGGTTCAGGAGAGTGCAGGAAGTTGCTCGCTAGGAAGAGGCCAGCTTCACCTTCTGTTTCCGTGCACAAGTGATTCGGGACTACAGGACCTCCGGCGCAGGGTGGACAGGAGACAGAGTATATAACTGGTCATACCAACTTGGTCCGGATCCTGGCCCTGGCTAGTTGGGAGCAGTGGTGTCATTTTAATTTCTCAGCCTTCACCAATTTCTGCTTCTGTCCAATGAGCTGCCTGCCTAGGAGCGCCATTATGGGGTATCACAAAGAGACAGTGTCAACTCAACTTGGAAGTCATCCCTAAAGGACTGGGGGGTCATGCTTGCAGATGCTGAGCCATTGGGTCAGGGTAAACTGTGCCTGTCTGAACACACCACTCCACCAACAGAAGACCAGACCTGAATCCATCCCATCTGCACGTCTCTCAATTCTTGGTGCTAGGCTCAGTGCTGGGAATCACAGCTAAGCTTGAGACGAGGCCCCCTACCTCTATTGCAAGCCAGAGACGGAGGAAACAGGCAGCAATTTAGTAGCATGACAAGGATTGGGAGGGATGAAAACCCAAGGAAGGAGAGGGCAGTGCTCTCTGAAGGGCCAGGAAGGGTCTAGAAGGTAGTATTTGCAACCCGAGTGCTGGGGTGCAAACCAGGCGACGGTCTGACCGCACAAGGGAACAGTATGCACCAAGGCCCCATAAACTGGCTGGGCTGGCTCCTTCCCCAGCCTCACCAAGGTTCATGTGTGCGAGCATCCTTCCTCCTCACCATTAAGCCTCGCGTGTGGAAGCATCTGCACCTCCTGCTGGAAGGCAACAAGGCCCTCCAAAGGCTCCCTGGCTTCATTCTAGTCTCTTGCTGTCAGCTCACTGGGATGCTTGCTTTCAGCTTTAAGGACACCCACACACAGACAACACACATTGTTGTGTAAAGTCCAGTTCATTCTGGCTCAAAGCAACTCACGGGCCCATGATACAAAGCGGAACTGCCCAAGTGGGTTTCCTGGAACTGAGAGATGCTTTCCTCTTGATGGACTGCATCTTAGCCCCACATAGAAGAGTTCACGTATACTACACATCAATGATTCACGGTTTCACGTATATCTTTCCACCCCGCCTTGATTTGCTTTGTCCCAAGGAACTCTGGCTGTGTGTGGGGTCCATGTTGGGCTAAATGCAAGGGCAGGAGTTCGGAATCTACTAGTTGCTCCTTGGGAGAACAAGCTTCACCTTCTGTCTGCTCCTGTAAAGATTTATAGCTTCACAAATCCAATGGGGTAGCTCTAGTGTGTCCTATGGGGTTATCCTGAGTTGGACTTGCCTCAGGGGCAGTTAATTTTTTGTCCTCTTCAATCTCCATGAGATTACAAACTCAGGGAGCCCTGGATTAAACACTGGGCTACTAACTGCAAGATGGTAGATGGTTCAAATCTACCAGCCACTTTGAGGGAAAAACATGAGCTAGTCTCCTCTTGTACAGATTTATAGCCTCAAAAACACTAAAGAACAGTTCTACTCTGTCCAACAAATTAGCAATGAACTGGATCAACCTGATAAACTCTAAACAAACTGCCATTGAGTCAATACTAACTCATAGGGGCCCTATAGGACAGTGTAGAACTATCCCTGTGAGTTTCTGAAATTGTAACTCAGAGAGTAGAAAGCCCCATCTTTCTCCCATGGAGTGGTTGATGGTTTTGAACTGCTGACTTTGCAGTTATCAGCCCAATGCATAGCCATTAGGCCACCAGTGTTGCAATCCATCAACTCAATAGCAACAGAGATCCTGTGTACAGATAATTTCTGGGGTTACCCTTCAATTCTGTTGACTGCGTTTCTTCTGTACACCATGACGCAAGAATTTTCATGTCGATCAATGTCTTATCCACTGGAGGAAGATGAGACTGCCTACTCCCATAATGATTTAGTCTTAGAAACCCTACGGGGCAGCTCTACTCTAGTCTACAGCAGTGGCTCTCAACCTTCCTAATGCCGTGACCCTTTAATACAGTTGCTCATGTTGTGGTGACCCCGTATGTGGGCCTATCTGCAAGTGGGCAGACCCACCTGGAGATGGATAGAGGAGCGGTGTCTCAGTTCCTAAGACCATCAGAAATATGGTCTTAGGTGACCCCTGTGAAAGGGTCATTCGACCCCCAAAGGGTCGAGAACTGCTGTTCTATAGGATTGCTAGAAATCAGAATCAGCTCATTGACAGTGGGTTTAGGATCAACATTTCACAGTCCAATCGAAAAACTGCATTAAAAAACAAACAAACACATTCATGTCAGAGCAGCAGAATTCAATGTGTTCCCCACTAGGCAGCCTTTCCTCTGTAGTTTTGGTATCAATGCTTTACAATATAAGCTGGTAAAAGTCCTTAACACCTCAAAAGGTAACTTAATTCCCTGGGGAAAAAAATCTTGTTTCCCTATATTCTGAAAGCCTACAGGCTCAGAGGCTGGTGAAAGATGAAACAGAAAGGGAGAAAGAACCAAGCTGTTAGGGTATTAAGTTTAGGAGATTCATTGGGAAGTCTTCAGAGTTTGAGGACTCTGAGTCTACAGTCTTTCTGCAGAGGGCAGCTGTAGCATACCTCAGCAGTAGCACTGTGCCTCAGTCTCCAATGTCTGTCTGTTACTGGCTGGGATGAATGCTATCACCATCTAGAGTTCACCTGTAGCAATGTTCGCAAGAGATGTTTTGACCAGAACTTATAGAGTGAACCGAGGTGGCTGGCAATGGAACTGACAGAGAATATGGGACAGGCAGAGTCCCTTACTGCCAGCTGAGAGAGACCTCTGTGGGCTCTACTGAGCTGAGGGTCAGGGATCAGAGCAGTCCTGTGGGAAGAGGGTGTTGGCCTTGCCCAACTGGAAGGCTAAGACCTGCAACAAACAACTTTCAGGTCTTCCCTCCTTCAGGGAGCCTAAAATCAGCATGGGCACACTGCTGAGGACAGTATTTGGTAAGGAGAAAATTAAAGTGGTCACTTCCTCCTTTTGGAATACTTTTTCCTCCCACTTAACCAAACCTATTGCCAAGCTTGGTTTGTGTCTCATCTTAAAAAAAGGCAGGATGCAGAGGTGACCCAGGGTCGGCCTCTCGTCAGTGTGGTCATCACACTAGATTCCTAGTGGCAGGACCAGGCTGAACACTGCCCCCACAGAGGTGGACAGAGACAGGAACCCAATCAGCACCCAGTTCACAGATGCCAGAAGGCAGCCAGCAACTGGTGCAATGCTGTCTTTCAGCTCACTGGGTGGGTAGTCTTCCCACCCAGGTAAAATGTAGGTGGACAGAGGAAGGAGGTCACAGAAGTCTAATGGCACTAAGGAAGTGGGTACTTGCCTACAGAGACAAACTGTGGAATCATCACCTGATAGACTCTAACAAAGGTGGACATACCTCACAGACCCCAGTGGTCTGCCTGCCTTGCTTGGAAACTGCCCCCTCTGGGGACCTCACATGCAGTATGCAGCTGACTAGGCTGCGGGGGCGATGAGACCTGCAGGAGAGCCATAGTTGCTCAGCTCACCATGGGGCTGCGGAACATGAGGGACACGCAGGACTGCATGTAGCTCTCCTCCTTACAGGCTGGAGTTAAGAGGGAAGCCGAGAGAACACAGGGTTAGAGGGAGCAGCCTGACCTAAATGCTCTCCAGGTTCCAGTTCCCCCTTTCTAAGGCTGTCCTGTCACAGGCTGCCAGTTGGAAGCACA
>NW_022103926.1:10162688-10164010 GCF_000313985.2 Echinops telfairi
GGAGAGGAGAGGAGGGGAGAGGAGAGGAGAGGAGAGGGGGCACTCGAGTCCTGCTTTTGCTTTTCTAACTGCCACATCCATCCATCCTGACCTCCTCTCTAGAACTGAGGCACCCCCTCAGCAAGCAGCAACTCTACCTTCTCAGTCTCAAGCTATGGCCATTCTAACCATGGAACCCATTCTGTAATTGACACCAGTAATCTCCCTGTCTTCTCAGTCCACCCCTCCCATCAACAAGAGGCACAGACAAGCGCCTCACCTACCTCCAGCACCGTGACTCGGCACGAAACCCCTGGACATTGTTGTCTCCGCCAATCAAGTACACAAAGTTGTTCAGGACTGCAATGCCCTGGTTGGACATCCGTGGTGCTAGGGAGGCGGTGAAATGCTTCCACTCTCCCAGCAGGGGGTTCAGGTACTTGGCCTGGTCGCTGAGGACCGTGGAGGGTGTGGAGTGGATGCCCCCAAAGCCCACCACGCACTGGATGTCTGACCGCAGCTCCGTCTGCGGGCTCTGCAGGCTGGGCTGCAGGCTTTCGTTCCGGTGGTACATGAGGGCACTGGCTACTGTGTCTCGCAGTGGGCTGGGGCCCAGCTTGTCGTGGAGCTGCTGTAAGACCTCGGGCTCCATCAGCGGGAACCGCACCGCCTCCAGGAGTTTGGGGGGCTCAGGCAGCGAGATCTGATCAGCCTGTACCTGCTCCGGGGTGTAGTGGTAGAGCAGTGCGCCCTCGTACACCTCGGTCTCGCAGAAGACCTCCAGGCGGTTGCTGCTGAGGAGCGAGTACACCTTTTCCAAGGGGAGCTGGCGGTACTTGTCAGTTCGAGAGAAGGCCACGAAGTTCTTGAGGATGTAGGTGTCCAGCTGCTCCGTCAGATGGCTCAAGTCAAACAACTCTGCCAGCCGGTAGACATCTAGGATGTTTTCTTCATCCACCCAGGACATGAGAAAGTCACAGCAGAAGTGGATGATTTCGGGGATCTGTAGGGAAAGCAGAACACTCACACAAAGCTAAGGTGAGGCTTGTGCTGGGGGGTGGGGTGGGTTAATGGTGGAAACATGATTTGCCTACCTGCCTGCTAGGACTGAACGCTCAGATGGAAGAGCCAAGCCCGAGTCCTCCTAGCGGCAGCCAACCTTTCTCAATTTACTAGAGAACCAGGGGTGGGCTTGGACGGCCAGCCAGTCCGCCCAGGTGAAATCCCGCCAATGTGGCACGTTAACCTCCCTAAGCCTCGGTTTCCTCATCTATAAAATGCAAAGGAGTTGAAAGTGGAAAGGAGGATAAAACGAAATCAAATGAAAGGATTCCAGCAAGAAC
>NW_022103926.1:10165422-10166886 GCF_000313985.2 Echinops telfairi
TTAAAAAAATAATAATGAGAAAATGGACTCTTAGAATTTCTCTTAAAATGGGAATACCTTACTAATAGGGCATCCTCAGCCAATTAATTGTTGCTTAAGAGTGATTTTGCTGGCATTTTCGTGTACAAATAAATTACTTAAAGTTGTTTTAAAAAACAAACTTGAAAGACACTTCTTGCTTGCCCTGTGGTTCGTTAAAGGTCACCTGGAAACTTGCCAATGAGGAAGTTCACTTCTGTCTGCCACCAAATGGCCCAGAATGCACCGTTCTGTCTAATGTGTTCTCCTCCATTACCTGCCTTCTTCCTTGGCAGGTGCTTTTGTTTTTGCCGACTATTCCTGAAACACTGTTATTACTTCCAATTTGTCCCAACTCAGGCACGTCTAAGAGAGGGAAGCTCCCCTTCTCCCCTCCCTCTCAGAGCAGTGGGCCTCCACCAGGGCAAAGCTCTCAGAGAATGGGCCAGCCAGGCGGTGCCAGAGCTCCCTATGCACTAGAGGCCCAGAGACGGGAATGAGTACACTCAGAAGTGATCCAGCTAGGGTGATCTTGACTTGAGAGTCTTGTTTCTGAGGGCATTGTGGAGAACCTGAGCTCATTCTTGTCCTAGCAAAGGGCACAACATCCACAGGCTGAGGACGGGCCACACAGCTCCTCTCCTCCCCTCCCCCTCCACACACACACAACTACCTGAACAAAGAGGATGAGCAGGTTTACAGACCCACACTCTTAACACTACGTAAGGTTTTCTTGCATCAAAGGATTGCCTAATGGAAATGCAGAGGGAAATTGGGATGAAGGGATGTTACAGGGCGATCAATGACATGAAACAGTGTCTGACATGCTGAATGGAAAGCGGACTTGTGCTCCAAGCCTTTGCTCAAATTCACGATTAAAAGTCTAAAAATAAAAAGTTGTATTCACTAGGCTGCTAATCTCAGGGTCAGCAGTTCAAAACCACCAGTTGCTCCACATAAGACAGATAAGGCTTTCTATGCTTGTCAAGACTTACAACCTCAAAAAATCAATCACTGAAAAACCCTATGAAACACAAGTCTACTCAGGCATTATGTGATGCCAAGAGTCAAAGTTGATTTGCCAGCAAATGGTTTGGTTTTGAATTTAGGGACAGAGAGGTTTCTGAACAAGGAATGAAGAAATTCTTCCATTGTAAAGGCCACCTTGTCTTAATTCCACCTACCCACCATGCAATCAATGCTGAAGGGAGAAACTAATATACTGCAAAAAAACCAAAACAAAAACCCCACAATATACTGCATCGGGAAAATCTGTTGGACAAGATCTATTTAAAGTGATCAAGAGCAAAGAGCACTTTGAGGACTAAGGAATGCCTGACCCAAGCCATGGTATTTCCAACTGTCTCACGCATAAGAAAGTTGGACAAGGCACAAAAAATACTACAGAAGAATTGATGTATTTGAATTAGGGTGGCGGGAAAAAAA
>NW_022103926.1:10167718-10177458 GCF_000313985.2 Echinops telfairi
TGTATGAGCCCCAATAAATTGATTTTGAAAAAAAGACACTGACTGGGTGAGGGTGGGGTGTGTGTATCAAAATTAATTGGTACTGCTTAAGAAAATGTAGAGAGAAGCCATCTGACTTCTAAGAGCAAGGATTCCTATAGGCCCTGTGTTACTGCACAAGCACTGCTAAGTTTCAATAGAAACTTCGAAAACGCCAAGTCACACGAGTAAGCCCTCAGACAACTTTCTGAATTCTGTAGGAAGACACATTTGAAAGTTCTATGGCTTAGGTGGAGAGCAATTGTTTTGAGAATGATGAGGGCAATGAATGTACAAATGTGCTTTACACAATTGATGTATGTATGGATTGTGATGAGTTGTATGAGCCCCTAATACAATGATTTTTTTAAAAAAGAAAGTTCTATGGGAAATGCTGTTTAAGAGAAGAGAGAGATCCAATGTGGGGCAGGCAGAGAAGGCCCACTCCGAGGGGCCAGAACACACGGACCACAGGGCCACAAAGCCATGAAGATGCAGTGTGGTGAGGAAAGGCTAGCAGACAGGGTAAAAATAACAAAACTGGGAGCAACAGTGGACTAGGGTCCTGGGACAGGGCATGGGGGCAGCTCAACTTTAAACTCACAGCTGGTCAAGGTCTCCTATCAGCCCAAAGCCACCCCCCTCCCCACTCATGCTTTCTCATCCTTCATATACTTGGTCTCAGCATCCCCACCCTTCTCTCTGACTCCTTTGACCTTCTCTCACACCAATGCCACCACCCAGTGGGTACCTCAGAAACCCCACCTGAGTCTGTCCTGCTTGCATGCAGTGTGGCTTACCTGAAGCTGGCAGGCGGCCACCAGAGTCTCCTGCACATTGCTCAGGCTAAGCTCCAGCTCAGAGGTATAGATGAAATGCAGGATCTGGCACATGGCCTTATAGGACACACCATGGATTAGCACTTCCTCCTGTTCCATCTCCTTCAGACCCCCAGCAAACATGCCTCTGCAAAACACATTGACAGGACAGGAGTTTGGTTACAAAGAGGGACAGGAATCCCAATGCCAGGCTTGGCTAAAGTGAGCAGACTGGGCGCAGGTCAGGACACTGTACTCGTAGCACTCTGTGACTGGCAAGGTTCGAGTAGCTGTGCTAGGAATGGCCCTGTGTTTGTCTAGGTAGACTAGAGAAACAAATTCATACTCTGATGTGTATAAGAAAAAGATTTATATATAAGAGTAACTGAACATTGAGAAAACATCCCAGCCCAGTCCAGATCAAGTCCATAAGTCTGATATTAGACCATATGTCCGACACCAATCTATAAAGTCCTCTTCAGACTCACGAAACAATGCAATGATGCTGAATGCAGGAAGATTACAGGCCAGTGGATGGAAAGTCTTGTAGCTCTAGTGGTATTGTAAGCATCTCAGTGCTGGCAGTGGTCTCCACGTGGCTTTTCCAGGTCCAGGGTTCTGGCTGCATCAGGGTAGGTCCAAGTGGTTTCTCCTCAGGGATGTCTCGCAGCAAGTCAGCCTTGTCAGTAGAGGGTCTCCAAGGAAGTGATCCGAGAGTGATCCGCCTCCAAGGAGGAAAATACAGTTCCTAGAATTCTCAGAAGGCCATATCTGCAGAGGCCTCATTGGCTATGATCCGATTGACAGACTAGACTCCACCCCTTCACTCTTAATCCTCAAGTCCTAAATTGACACCAGATTATGTAACTACTACAGGCCCCATCTCCTTTTGCCACGTGTCCAGGAAGGCAATGCCAGGAGGCATGGAGATAAGGGCCAGCCCCAGTTTGCCATCTGTTGCTGAGGAAGGGACCAGTTCTGCCACGGAGAAGGGGCCATATCTAATTATGGATGGGACAAGAGAATCTTGTCTATATATAGAGGGGCTTCCAAAAGCTCATGAAAAATGCACTATTAAGTTTTTTTGGAGTCCACTTGTCCATTTTTAAGAGCTAGTTCTCTCTTTCCATCTGGATGGCTCAGATTCTTTCCCCATTTTCTATTAGGCTGGGCACTTTTTTTGGTGTGGATGAGCTGAACTTCATTCTACTTAGTTTTTGGATTGCAGGGTTAAAAGATAATGTCAAAGTTATCGGTCTCTGCTCTTGCTTTGGTGTCAAATTTATAAAGATCTTCTTCTATAATATTAGAAAATATAAGGGGACTTCCAACATTTACGGAAAATTTTTCATTATCTTTTCTTTCCATTTCCCCACTTCATGTTTTGAAACCTGCCCCTCTCTCTTTCCCCGTTTCACTTCACGTTTTTTTCTTCACTAAACAAGAAAATGGTTGAACATTTTTGATCTGCCTGGGAACTGATTTTTGGTTGAAGGTGTGAAACAGATGAACTTTCCTGTCCATTGTCCCTCTCCTCTAATCTGTGATGTCTTCCTGGGCATATCTAATGTTCGTGTTAGGTTTGGGACAGTTTCAAAGCTTTCCATTCTTTCCCAATAACTTGTCTCTTCACATGTAAGGAGTGCAGGTTCATTGAATTCAGCTTCTCACAGGTCTTAGGAACAAAAGTTACAGCCTCACGGTGGGGCCATCAGTTCCCGTGCTGATGCTGACCAAAAGGTTGGAGGTTCAAGTCTACCTAGAGGTATCTCTTGAAAGAATGGCCTGGTGATCTGCTCTCGAGAAGCACAGTTCTACTCTGGAGCACTTGGGGCCATAGTGAATGGGTAGCAACTCAATAGCAATAGATTTAAGTCGTCACCTTTTTTTTTCCTTGGTTTTTCAACCATTGTTTTAAACATGTAATGAAATCCTCATCTTTGTAATGTAGACTTCATCACAAATAAGGCAGGGTCCAGCTCCTTTGAGGGTCTCTTTTGCGAGCCAGGTACTTACCTTTGAAGAAACACAATTCTTAGATGTGAAGTTCAACCCTAGACTTTCTGTATCTTGTTGCAGTTGCAAACAAGGTCTTTCATTCCACTACTCCCTCCACACCCGGCTGTTTTTACACTTTTTTTTTTTTTGAGATCAAAGCCTAGAACCTTATTATTATTATTTTTTAACATTTTATTAGGGGCTCATACAACTATTATCGCAATCCATACACACATCAATTGTGTAAAGCGCATTTGTACATCATTCTCAAAACATTCTCTCTCCACTTAAACCCCCGACATTAGGTCATTTTTCCCCTCACTCCCCGCTCCCCCGTTTTTACACTTTTTACTCTATGACTTACTTTTATTATTTTGTTTCTCTCTTCACCCAAGTTCACAACCTACCCTCTTAGTTTATCTTCTCTGCTGCCACCTCTGGTAATCATCATCAAAGAATGTGGTTTTGTTTTTTCATTTTATTTTTAGAATGTTCTTTTTGTGTGAAAATCTTTTCTTGACTTTTTAAGATAGTAGTTTCAGGAAGTCTTTGCCATTGGTTTAATCTCACTCAAGGAATCCTGTGCTGGCATCGTAGTTGTGTGCGGGGTTGCTAATCCAAGTCACCAGCAGCTCCTCAGAAGAAAGACAGGCTTTCTACTCCTACAAACAGTTCTGGAAACTCACAAGGCCAATTCCACCCTGTCCTGGGGGGTTGCTACGAGTTGGCATTGCCTCAATGGCAGTTAGCTGTTTCCTGTTTTTTATTTCACTCGGCATCTCGTCTTCCAGCATCATCTTAGTGATGAGGTGTTTCAAAGACTCACTATTCTTCTTAACACTGTGTTGCATTCCCATGGGTGTAAGTACCATAGTTTGTTTAGGCAAGACCTCTTTTAGCAGATTTCCATTTGCATCTATGGAGATGGATCTTGCTCTGCTCACTCCACATCAGCCCCAGGGGACACACGCCCCAGTGCTCTGATGACTCAACTGTGTTATCAGGCGGGCCAGTTTGCCTGAGCCTTCCAGGACTGCACAGTCCCGTGTAGTGTATGCCACTTCTAAGCAGTGTCCTCTACTTAGCACTTCCTGTCCTGCTCTGGCCGGTGGGAACTGCAGACAGCCTGATAACAAACAATGTGTGCACTGCTCCGGAGCAGGGTCTGGGCCATAGGGATGACTCAAGTCTGTTTCATCATTTTAATAAGGGATCTGTGGCTTGGCAGAGTATTAATACCAGGTGTTTATATGTGCTGCAGATATAGCAATACATGTACATCAGGAGTGGAAAGATTTTGTTCCTGCTAAGGACCATTTGGATATTTATTCTCAGGCCATGGGAGCATAAAACATTTAATTATCTCATTCCTAATGGGATGGAGAGGAGCCCTGGTGGCATAGTGGTTACATGTTTGACTTTAAAACACAAGGCTAACAGTTCAAAATCACCAGGATCTCCTTGGGGGAAAGAAGAGGCTTTCTACTCCCATAAAGAGTTAGTCTTGGTGTAATGATTACATATTGGGCTGCTAACTGCAAGGTCAATAGTTCAAAACCACCAGTCACTCCTCAGGAGAAAGAGGGTTTCTACTGTTGTATGAGTTATAGTCTCAGAAACTCATAGAGGCTGTTCTAGGTTGTCTTATAGGGTCACTATCGGTTGGCATAGACTCAATGGCAGTGAGTTTGGTTTATTGGGTTAATAAGAGTTGAACTGGTCCTTTTTGGTGAGGCTTGTGATGTATGGCTAAGAAGTTTGATTTTGTAGGTCTTATAGGGCTCTTGGACCAGATGTTTTCCACTTCAGATGTAGTACCTGGTAGAGTACACAGCACGCTTTTTCAAACTTCTTAGCCATGTTTAAATACCTAAAGGGACTGAACCACTGGGTTTGAGGGCTCAGGACTACAGTTTTAGGAGACATCTAAGTTCACTGGTGTAACACAGCACACAAAAACAATATTCTACATCCTACTATGGAAAGAAGAATTGGGATCTTAAAGGCCCCAAGGTGCAGTGATTAGTCGTTCTCTGTCCAGAGCCAAGAAGAGTGCAGAAAATCAGACTCAAGTAAGTAGTCCAAAGGACTAAGGGCCATATGAACCACAGCCTGTAGGACCCTGAGATCATAAGAACTAGATGGTGCCCAATTATGGCTATTGACCATTCCAATGAGGATCAGGATCATAATAGAACATACTAGATAGGGGGGCGGGGGGAGGAAAGGGGGACAAAATAAATTAAAAATCATTAAATAGACCAGGCTTACTGTTCTGAGTCTGGTGGAACCCCCCAGGCACCCCTCAAGCCTGGAACTGAGTCCACCCTTAAGGATCAACTTTCAGCCATACAACAGACAAGCCTATAAAGTAAACACCAAGGAGGAACATACTCCTGGGGAGCAAGAAACCAAAAAGGCCTTTACAAACAACAAAGCCAAGCGGGTAGGAAAGAACAAATGTCAATGGGGAGCCGGAGGAGGATGTGGGAACCGCAGGCAGCAACCAACGTCACGAAACAAAATGTATATAAATTGTTGGAAAGAAAAAATTTGCTCTGTAAACTTTCACCTGAACAATATCAAAATACTTATTTATTTTTAAAGGATCTGTTGGAGGCATGGGCCTTAACTCGACCAGAAGAAGTGGGTTTGAAGCCACAAGAAACACTATGGGGACAATTATAAAAATCTGAGGATAGGCTCAACGTTAGATAAAATTATTGATTTTATCATTCTCAGATTTCTTTCCTTTGTCTGAAGGTTGTCTCTTCACTTTTTCGATAGTCTTTGGTGAAGTAGCTATTTCATTTGTCGTGAGGTCCTACTTTATTTTCTGCTGCTCATTATCTAATGGAGTATTATGCAGCCATAAAGAGAAAAGGAGTTCAGATGCCACAACACGGCTGAACTTTTGAAAACATGCTGAGAAATATACCAGTTGAAGATGGACAAATACCATATCATCTCATTATGTGAGAGCAGCAAAACATACAGAAACCCAAGATTATTGATGGTGTAATGGACTATGCACTGGATTGCTAACTGAACTCACCAGCTGCTGCTCAGGAGAAAGATGAGGGTGTCTGAAGATGGAAACCCAAAGCAGTAGTTCTCTATCTTATAGGGTGACTAGGAGTCAGAATCACAGCAAGTTTGGTTTGACCCAGTGCGGGCGGGAGGGAATTTTTGTTTGGGAGGCACTGGGTGTATTGTATATGTTCATAGTGGTGGAATGGTTTAGAGGAAGGCAGCAATGGTGATGGCACAACATGAAAGTGTAATGAGTATCACAAAGTTGTAAATGTACAAGTGTTTTGTTTTGGTGTGCATGTTTTCATAACTGACATCGATCCATGGGTCCCTCGGGTACTTCGGCGTTCCAAGAAGAGGTGGAAAATAGCTAGACGAATATGGAGGGAAAAGCAGAATGTGGGAGTTTCTGGGCGGTACAGTTAACACACCTGTTGCTAACTGAAAGACTGGTAGTCTCTGCCCAGAAGTGCCTGAGAACTTCATGGAGCATGGTTTACTCTGACTTACCTGGGGGCATCATGACTTGATGAGAACTGTGAGGCAACTTTTTTTTTCAGGGTCACAGAAGCCACAAGAAGGGCATGGACTGTTACTAACAAATGTTAGTAAGAGCTAAGATAGGCCCTGACCATTCAATTTTTCTACCTTTCACTGAGTATGCAGGAAGAGCCAAGGAGACTAATGTCATGCATAAATGGGCTGAAAAGACAATGGAAATGTTCCGTGAACTTTTGGAAAAATTCCATGTATTAGAAAAGTCAGGCAGTTCGATTGGAGTATAGGTTACCCCCTCCTGGGTCACACGTGGTACTTCAACTCTTTCTCAGTCCTGTGCTATGACTTGTTAATTATAGGTCTAGACGCAAAAAAGTGAAGTGGATACTGAAGACATTCAGCAATGGCTTACAAGACATCTGCCTCAGGCAATGCCCCAGGTAGACAGATTCTTTAGGGATAGTTGGTTTAATCTTATTGGACGGGGTGGGAGGGCTCATTGTTTTATTGGGGACGATACCGTTTCCCCGAAAATAAGACAGTGTCGTTAATTTTTGCTCTCAAAGATGCGCTGGGTCTTATTTTCAGGGGATGTCTTATTTTTCCATGAAGAAGAATACGGTACACATTTATTGTTTAATTGAGAGACCTCGCACTTCCTGTCTGCTCAGGCTGCGCTGGGGCCAAGAGTGAGCTGCACCGCCACCACTATGGTTCAGAGTCCAGAGTTACGGTAGCTTCGGGAGGCCTTATTTTCGGGGGATGCCTTATATTTCGGCCAGAGGCAAAACTGTAAGTACGTCTTATTTTCGGGGGATGTCTTACTTTCGGGGAAACGGTAGTTTAGCAGACAAATGTCAGTTCCTGATTATCTGCCCACATGCGCACCTGTACAGGTTTCAGGATCCCATTGTTTCCCAATCAAAGCCCTTATCTTAACTGGAGGGCACAATTGGGGGTTGGAAATGCAATTGGCATTATCATTCACCATCAGACTCTGGGTTTTCAGCACTGGGCAGCTCTGTTATAAGAAATTCAGCTTTCTTTCAGAGCACAAGTGGCAACTTTTAGGTCTTGTGTTGTGGTACTTGAGTTATGACCCTTTGAAGTCATCTCTTTCTTTTACCACTTTGTCTCAAAAGTTGGACCACTAACTTCTACTTCTCACTTGGATAAAAATAGAAACAAAAAAACAAACGCACTGTCATCGAGTTGGTTTTGATTTATAGTGACCTGTATGACAGTGTAGAACTGTCCCTGTGGCTTTCTGAGCCAATAACTCTATGGAGGTAGAAAGTCTCATCTTTCTCCCATAGAGCTGTGGGTGGTTTCGAATTGCTGACTTTGCAGTTAACAGACCAATACAAATAGTAGAAAAGTATCAAATAATACACAAGTATTCAGAACCTTTCCTTGTAAAGATTCGACGCCCTGGTGGTAACATTTTACATATTTCTAATGTCACCTTATGCCATGGATTAGCAGTGGTTGAGGTTTACCTCTAGAAGAGGTGGTGTCATCAGTGCCTTTAAGATTAGCCAGACTTGAGAAACAATTTAGAAACTTCATCCTTAAGATACTATTCATCTAGAGCAGTGGTTCTTAACCTGGGGGTCGCAACCCCTCTGGGGGTCTAACGACCCTTTCACAGGGGGCGCCTAGACCATCAGAAAACACGTATTTCTGATGGTCTTAGGAACCAAGCCACCGCTTCACTATTGTCTCCAGGCGGGTATGCCCATATGCAGACACACCCAAATACAAGTAAATATGAAGACGTTACCCATTCTACACCATGCTTCGAGACAAAATTTCACTTATTTGTAATTAGAAATATTTCACAATTTATAATTATATATTGTTTTGTGATTAATCACTGCTTTAATTAAGTTAAATTTGTAACAATGAAAATACATCCTGCATATCAGATATTTACATTACGATTCTTAAGAGTAGCAAAATTACAGTTATGAAGTAGCAACAAAAATAATTTTATGGTCGGGGTGTCACCACAACATGAGGAACTGTTATTAAAGGACTGTGGCATTAGGATGGTTGAGAACCACTAGTCTAGAGCTACTCTCGGCACTTAATATCTCACACTGGGTATTCCACATAGAAAAACAGACAAAGTCCCACTGGGTGGAGCTTTCATAGTGCACATTTTTCCTGCTAGGCGAGTACGGAGGAACTCACTGAGTTTGTATACCCAGTGGTGTCTCCTGGGAAGGTTCTCTATGGACACAGAGAAATCGTTTCGTAAAAGCAGTTTCCTGAAGCCTTGTTTTTGGGGATGGCCAATTTAAGAGAACAGGGAGTGGCTGTCAAATATTGTTTCCTGCTCAGGAAAAATGCTGCAGAAACTGTTGTGATGTTGAACACCGCTTACAAGAACACCGTGATGGGAAAAACTCAAGTGTACAAGTGGTTTTCTCTTTCAAAAAAGGTGAAATATCAACAGATGACAAACCTCATTCTGGAGGTCTGTCAACTTCCCAAATAAACAAAAATGTCGACAAAATTCATGCACTTGTGCTCGAAGAATGACAACAAGGAGCCATTGAAGAGATGGGGAAGTTATCTGAACTATCTTGAAGCTCAGTTCAGCGAATTTTAACAGATTTGGGAATGAGAAGGTCGTTGAGAAATTTGTGCTTCAGGTTCTGACTGACCAGCAAAACTGGAGTGTAAGTTACCTCATCCTGGGTCACAAAACCTGCTGTGCTTTGAAAGAACAGCTCTGAAGCAACCTAGACTTTTTCCCCCAAGGTCATTACTGGTGACAGACATGGTGCTATTCTTTCCACCCTGAAAGCAAACATCAATCAAGCCAGTGGAAGACACCATTGCCACTTCACCCAAAAACAGCTTGTCAAGTGAAATCGAAGATCAAGGTGATGCTCATTGGTTTTTTTAATGTGAGGGAGATAGTGCATTTTGAGTTGGTCTACCAGGTCAGACTGTTTATCAAACTTTCTTATTTAGAGGTTCTGAAAAGATTATGTAACCGTGTGACCAAAAAAGGCCTGATTTGTGGCAGACGGGGCTGGTTTTGCCATTATGACAATGCAACTGCTCACACAGCCATCTCAGTGAACCAGTTTTTGGCAAAAAACAGCATGTCTCAGATGAAAAATACAACTTTCCTCTAGTTCCTAAATGTTTCCTCCCTGCTCCCACTACCATGACTAGAATTCGACCTTGCAAGGCTGGCTAGACCAGAGGATGGACACTGGTACAGATGGGAACTGGAAATACAGGTAATCCAGGGCAGATGAGTCCTACAGGACCAGTGGTGTGAGTGGTGATACTGGGAGGGTAGAGGGAGAGTGGGTAGGAAAGAGGGAACCGATTACAAGGAACTATATGTGACCT
>NW_022103926.1:10177661-10183386 GCF_000313985.2 Echinops telfairi
AGAATGATGAGGGCAATGAATGTACAAATGCGCTTTACACAATTGCTGTGTGTATAGATTGTGATAAGAGTTGTATGAGCCCCTAATAAAATGATTAAAAAACAAACAAAACCAAAACAGCATGCCTCTCTTGCCCTATGCACGTGTCTCACCTGACCTTGCTCTGTGCTACTTCTTTGTTTCCTCAAATGAAGAGGGACATGAAAAGACAGCTATTTGCTGACTTAGAAGAGATGAAGAAAAAAGAGGGAGTGCTGTCAACTATCCAAACAGAATGAAAAGTGTTTCCAAGAATGGAATTGCAGATTTGACAAATGTATTAAGTGTAATGGAGAGTACTTTGAAGGTGATAAGGTTGTTTTGTAAAAATATTTAAATACATAGCTTTTTGGGGGGGATCTTCTTGGGGGGGGGACCCCTTAGTGCGCATGTGCACGCACACACACACACACACACACACAAACACAAAATTTACTTCATGTAGTCTTGAAGGCTGGCAAGTCCCATCTATGGATCAGGCGTCAGGCTGCTTGACTCATGGCTACAGGAGCTGAGGAACCCATAATCTGCTGGTCAAATGGCAGGCTGCTGGCTCAAGTAGCATGCACCATGTATTCAGATGCAGGATTGAGAAGGTAAACTTTGTCATAATATCTATCTTGGATGCAGGCCACACCCACAAGGAAATCCCTTTCAAATGACTGGTTGCTGACATCAAATCATAAAATGGATGATAATTGCACAGTGCCAGCGAAACCACTGAGAACCATGGACTAGCCAGGTTGACAATTAACCTTACTCATTACAGTCATTGAAACAAACTGCTGTTGTGTCAGTTCCAACTCAAGGTGATCCATGTGTGTTAGAGTAAAACGACTCCACAGGGTGGTTCCATGGCTGATATTTTGGGATGTAGATCACCAGGCCTTTCTTCTGCTGTCTCTAGGTGAACTGGAACCTCCCACCTTTAGCAGCTGAGCATGTTAACTATGTACACCTTTCATGGTTGTTAGGTACCACCTAGTTAATTACATCTAGCAACCTCATGTGACAGAGTGTTAATGCCTCCATACGGTTTTCTTGGCTGTAATCTTTATGAGGGCAGATCACCAGGTCTCCCAGAGTCACTGGGTGGTTTTGTTAGCAGTTGAATGCTAAACCATTTGTGCTATGGGGGATACTTGTTTGTACTTTGTACCCACTAAATACCTACAGCTATCAAGTTAATGCCAACTTACAGCAAGCCTATAGGACAGACTAGCACTACTCCTTAGGGCTTCTGAGCCTGTAAATCTTTACAAGAGGAGACAGCCTCACAGTTGGTGGACTGTGCAGTTAGCAGTCCAGCACTTAACTGATTACATCAGCAGGGTTCCTTGTTTGTACCTCAGGTGATAGATATCAAAACCACAATGAGGTACCACTTTCCCTCAACCAAGAGAGGTAAGAATAAAAGTGAAATGGAAAAGAAATATTGGTAAGGAGGCAGAGAAATTGGAACCCTCATCAATTGTAAAATAGTATAGCTGCTCTGGAAGCGTTTGATGATTCTTCAAAAAAATTAACACAGATATACCCTATGACCAAGCAATGGCACTCCTAGGTATAGGTACATACTGAAACTTGTAAGCAGTGATGCAAACAGAAACACACATACCAAGGTTCACTACTGCACTCTGAGTCACTTCCTGGGTATGCAAAATGAGGGTAGTGGCACCCACCTCCATGGGGGCCCCACGCACTGCAGGTGACAGTGATAATGACGTGATTTGCTAATAAACTGATTCATTTAAATCATAGGTATTTTGTGACAACCAGTACAGAACTCTGGGTGAGACAGATCAGCCAACAGTTCCTCCTCGTATGTCAAGTGCTGGGATGGGGGTATGCTGGAGCTTACGGGACCCTTGTGGGACCACTGGAAGGGTCAGAGTCTAAGTGAGAGCTGAGGGAGAATGTGCATAGCTGAGGAGGGAGCAAAAAACCGACACAAGGTGACTCTAAAACCCACAGAGCTATGTGGGTAATGTGTCTATAGTCATAATCACCCATGCCTCAGGCTCCTTTACCAGAAACCTTGAGAAGTGGCATGTATGGAGCACCTTCCAGTGGCATTACATCAACACTGTGTAATGAGGGGTCGGGGCAGGGAGACATGCTGAAATACTTAGGGGTGGGGTAAAGTGTGCAATGCCTTAAAAGAGAGGGAGAGACGTGTGTAACGACAAAATGCTAACAAATGGTATATACTGGGTGTGTATGGAATTCTTTTCTCAATTTTTTCACAGGTTTGAAATTTTCCGTAGTGAATGTTGGGGGTAGAGTAGGAATGGAAGCCAGAGTAAAGTAGAAAGCAAATCTATTTTATACCCAGTTATTACCCTTCTGCACCCAAAACAAACCTCACTGCCATTAAGTCAATTTTGACTCATAGTGATCTTATAGGACAGGGTAGAACTGTCCTTATGAGTTTGAGACCGTAACTCTTTCCGGGAGTAGAAAGTCTCATCTTTCTCCTATGAAGCTGGCTGGTGGTTTCGAACTGCTGACCACAAAATTAGCAGCCCGATGCAGTAACAACTACACCACTAGGGCTCCTCTGATATTGCACTTATAGCAAAATATTCATTTTTATAAAATGCAGAGTTACAAGTAAGTTAAACAGGACATCTTTTTTTTTTACAAAAGCAGGAGAATATGACCAAGAGACTGGACAGCTGAGAGAAACAAGGCACTTTCTAACCCCTTACGACTCCGGGGCTTGTTCGCTGAATCACAACAAGCAGTGGGGAGGACTCTGGAGTCAGCAGGAGGCAGGGGTTTCTGCTGGAGCCCCACCACCAACAACCCACTACATGTGAGGATGTCTTCCAGGTAGGGCTGGCATTATTTCACTCATAAAAACAGGCTGTGCATGTTGAGATGAAAATATTTTGGTGACAGACATTTTCTCAGAAGGGAAAAAAACCAAGAACCAACACTTTTTTATTGTGAATGGGTCAAAGGTGTACAAGCATCAGTTTCATGTTCAATCATTCATACGCATTGTTTCATCTCATTTACTGCTGTCCCCTCAACAGCCCACTTGCTCCCTGTTCCCGTTCGCCTTCCTTCTCTAACCCTTCTGCACTTTGTCCTTGGGCCAGGGCTGCCCTTTTGATCTCCGGTGATGGATCACTCTTAGGAAAACAAACATTTCTAGAGAAAGAGAAAAGCCCAGCTTGAGGGTAAACTCACCTGAAGTAATCACAGGATGCAGCTAGCAGGATTCGGTGGGCTTCAATGTGCTTGCCCTCCACCACCAGGACGACATCGAAAAGAATCCCGCTGTCTCGGAGGGCCAGCAGCCCCCGGAGCAGTGCCTGAGAGTGCTGCGTGCTCCGGTAGGTGTTGTTGATACAGTGCGAGTTTGAGGACTGTGGAGGCAACTTGCAGAGCTGGGTGAACTCTTGGTCCTCTGCCATCCTGGCAGCCTCAGGAAGGCTTCACCACCTCGCTGTCAGCTGGCAAGAGAGGACACAAGGGTCAGCAGGGAGATGAGTATCCTCACCATTCATACAAGCTGGCTAGCTTGTCCCACAAACACTCTTTGTTTATGGAAGGAATACCTCCAGCTCACCTGGGTTTTATCCATGGTCTCCCCAAAGTCCTCCACCCCACCCCACTTTAGGGCCAAACTTGGGACTTCTTCATGCATTCAAAGAAATTTATTTAAAAAAAATTTTTTTTGTCTCCAATGTTAGCTTCTGCAGCACCACTGTGAAACAGAAGCAGTAACTTAGCACTCTAGTGCTGCTGCCACAGAAACACCACAAGCAGATGATTGATTTGTGCACAGTTCAGGATGTTATAAATCTGAATCAGGGCCCCAGTCCTAAGTGAAGGTTTTTTTCCTGTTGGCTCTGGGGGAAGGGAAGGTCTTTGTCTCTTTTCAGCATCTGTGAGCCTGGTGTTCCTTGAAGATCTCCATGTGTCTTTACCTAAACCTGAGCCCTGGGTCTAGGTGGTTCACAGCACAGGAGGCTCTGGGTCCCCTGCTCTAGGATTTTCCTTCTGGGTAGTACAAGGTCTTCCTCTTTATTCAATTCTCTTTATCTCTTATAAGATAAAAAGTGATGCAGGCTTCAACCAAGGGAAGCTCTGCTGACAATGGATCAGGGTTGTGACTTTATTAAGGGTGTTGCATTTCACCCTAAACCCTTTATAGTCTACTGGTATGTGCATTACTGGCAAGAGGATCACAAGCATGAGGACTGCATATTATTGGTGGCAGGAGAGCCGGTAGATGGATCTACAGGGCTGCTCCCAACCTCAAAATTTATCTTCCCCAAATTTTACTCTATCTTTAACCAACTTGTCAGAAAGAGAAGGATCTCCTCTCCCACCTCCTCTGGATACTCTGGGTCCCCTCTGCAATCAGCCACTCTCCCCGCCTTCTCCCTGTACCTATCCCTGCACAATCTAACCTACCCCTTTGCCTTTGGTATCTGAACATTTGCCTGCGGGGCCACCTGCTCCTTCTTCCCCAAGGCCTCTGAGATGGTGGTAGACCAGACCACTCTCCGATAACCACCTTTTCCACTTGGAATTCTCTCTTGCCTGGAAGCTCTCTTACAACAACATTCTTTTCTTTCTGACCTCTTCCCTTCAACCAACACTCTCTGCTCCACGTCCTGAGTTCCCTCCACCTTGACACCTGAGTCGGCAGCTCTTTTGACTACCATATTTTTGTTACTGATACAACCATGTCAGAAACCTTATGGACTCAATGATAGCCTGTACCCGATTACATTCTCTAGTTCCAATTCTTTCTTCTCTCCCCTTTCTCAGCCAGCCACACCCTTATTCCACTTGACACCAACTGGGTTCAATACTTCATGCCCCATTCTTCCCTGGGATGCTAAATGACAAGGCTTCTTCCATTAGACATTTCAAACAAAACTAAAACAAAAAATTCACTGCTATAAAGTCAATTCTGACTCATTTCAAACTCATTGCCATCAAGTCAATTCCAACTTATAGCAATCCTGTAGGACAGGGTAGAACTGCCCCTGCAGATTTCCAAAACTGTAACTTTATGGTAATAGACAGTTTTGTCTTTCTTCCAAGGACAGGCTGGTGGTTTCAAACTGCTGACCCTGTGGTTAGCAACCTAACACATAACCACTACATCCTACAGAGATGCGAATCAAACACCCCACGAAATGATAAACAAACACACACACCTACACATACCCAGACGACATGTTGAAAGGATGTTACAAAACTGGAACCCCCATCCAATGCTGAGGGCAAGTGTAGAAGCCAGCAACACAAACAGAAAGCTGTACACCAGTGTACACCGGTGCATTTTCACAATGGTCAAAAAGTGGAATCAACTGAAATGCCCTATTGATATAGATGAGCCAACAAACTGAGAAATATGCCTACAATGGACTATTATACTACTACAACATGGATGAATCTTGAAAACAGTGTGCTGAGCTAAACAGTTTTGTTGCTAAGAGGGAAAGGCTCAAATGATCTCATGTATAGGAAGTTATGTTTAGAAACCAAAGATTATTCATGGTTATCAGGAATGGCATGGAAGGGGAAGGGGGAAATTTGTGCTTGGAGCGCAATTCGTTCATGGTAATAATGGGTGGTGGAGTCTGGGAAATAGTGACAGTGACCACACAGCATTGAGAATATAATCAATGTCACTGGATTGTACTGTGGAGGAGCC
>NW_022103926.1:10184660-10187790 GCF_000313985.2 Echinops telfairi
AAAAGTGGGTGAAGGGAGACGTCGGACAGGGCAAGATATGACAAAATAATAATTTATAAATTATCAAGGGCTCGTGAGGGAGGGGGGGAGCGAGGAGGAAGGGGAAAAATGAGGACGCAATGCCTGGCGCTTAAGTGGAGAGGAAATGTTTTGAGAATGATGAGGGCAATCAATGTACAAATTTGCTTTACACAACTGATGTATGTATGGATTGTGATAAGAATTGTATGAGCCCCTAATAAAATGATTAGGAAAAAAAAGATAGAACTATTGAATTGTATGATCTATTAATTATACCTAAATAAAACTATAAAATGGGGAAAAAAGAGAATATAATCAATGTCACTGGATTGTACTGTGGAGGAGGTTGTATCAGCAAATAAATGTTTTGGTGTACACAGGGGAAAGTCAAAAAGTATTACTCCCAGGGTTCTAGAACGTGCATGCCTAGGCTTATTCCAAACAAAATGTATTTGAAAATGTCTCTGATCAGTGGATGGCTAAAAGACAAATGTTCTCAGTAATCTTATCAGTCTTGTTAGAATACCTTAAAAAAAAAAAAGAGGCCAAATCAGAATAGTGGTTTCCAAGGGGATCTGCTGGGCAGGTGCCATTCAAGAGAGGGATCAGCTCGGAAGGTTAAATGACAATTTTGGGAGACTCTAAAGGAGTCATATTTTCTGAAGAAACACAGGATAATCATGGAAATTTGCTGTGAACATTTTAAGAAAATGGCTTCGATGAGGAAAAGCCCAAGAAATTTGTATCACGGAAATCTGCAGAATCACAAGAACGCACCTACTCATTTTTTGAAGGGAAAGAAAAGCTTCCTTATTGGAAAACCTTACCCCCTTCATGCCTGCAGTCCTTCAGATTTATTTTTTATTTGTCCTCCAAAATCAAAGAGCACTTGAAAGGAACCCGCCGACTCCCTTAGGAATGCCAAAACTGCCGTATTCTTGCCGTGTGAATGGAAGAACCTAAGAATTCTTTGCGTCCAGCGGGTTTCAACTCATAGTGACCCCATGTACAGTAGAATGCAACACTGCTGGGCCCGTGCCGTCCTCACAGGACCCCGAAATGTTTCATTCCATTCAGAGGGAAGGGGTTTGAGAACTGGAACCACCACCTTCAGATGTGGAGGATCATCGAGAGGGAGTTAGTCACACAATAGTTTCATGTTGTGTTATCTGCTTAATAAAAGCTTTTTAACAAACTCTTGTCTATTTTCATCAAAATTAGAGGGAAAAACAAAACACCAGCAGTAAGATTAAAAAAATAAGGTTATAATAAGAAATGATCTATTAACCTCTGTAGTTTGTCAGTTTGATCTCTTTCATCCAAAGATTCTCAAACTTATTATCGAATATGTGGTACGTGTATGATTCAAATTCAAAAGGCACAGAAAGGTATACTGTGAACTTTAAATTTCCTTTTCATGCATGACCAGCCAGATCCTGTCTCAGAGGCAACTATGTCTTTTTCTTTTTCTTCTAGAAGCCATCTATACATCCATCACAGGCCAACTCTCCTCTCTACTACCTTCCTTTCCCTTTTACTAGCTTTTGCATATGACAATTTCATTTCCCTCCCACAGAACACTGCAAGGAAAACCACGTTTCATTTTGCCACTCCTCTTCAAGCGGGCAGCTAGGTCTCCTAACTGCTAGCTGTTACACTTGCTGGATCCCATATGCAGCAATTATCTGAGGAAAATTTTCTGGACACGGAACTTCTGGCTCATTTCTCTCGAAAATAGTTATCTTTCATTTGGATGGCTCGTGCCCAACTGCCCTTTATCACAATTGTACCAATTCATTCCACCACCAACCAGTGTAAGACCGTGATTCCCTACTGTCTAGCTTAGAACAGTTAAGTATTTCTTTTTAATCATATTTAGATGAAAAAGGGAAGGAAAAAAAGGGAGGGGGACACAAAAGCCAAACCCAGTTATTTTGGAGTATAACTCCATTTCTGTCAGATATAAGATTTAAATATTAAAATGTGCATCAAAAATTGCAAAAAAAAGAGGATACACCAAGAAAACCCACTGTGACTCTTGTTATGAGTCAAAATCTCACCAGGCACCAAGCAACAGCATTTTAAAGATATTATTTGGTCTGGGGACTGAAAAAAAAAATTAAAACAAGCCAAATGCAAGGTATTCCTTGTGATGGCTTTCTATTGCCCACCCAAGTGACACCCTGGTTTCTGAAGGAGCCTGGGGACTTAATAGTTAAACACTCAAAGGCTGCCTGGTTCACACCCACCCAGCTGTTCAGGAGTAAGACTTGACAAATGTGCACCAGTAGGTCTCACAGCAGAGAAAACGAGAACCATATGGGGCAGTTCTTCACTGTCACAAGGAGCCATTAAGAGACAAAATTCATTCCTAGGCACCCGACATAACACGACCCAGAGACCCTTCCTTAAATCAAGGGCCCTACTATCCCAGGTTCCAATCTGCCTCGGCAAGGCCCCCTCCACTCGGTAAGGCACCAAGCTTTGGGGGGTGGAGTGGGGGGGCTGGTGTCCAAGCCTTAAGGTGGGCTCGGCCCGCCGCCGCCCACCCCTCCAAGCAGGTTCAGACTGAAGAAGAGTAAAGGAATGCTTCTAAAGTCCATCATGGCAGCGTTGGCAGCGTTGAAAGCGTTGAAGACAAATTCCCCATTCAACAGTCATTTGCTAAGCAGTCACGAACTCTTCCGGAAGAGTCCCTCCAAATGCTGAGTTTCTGGACCACCACCCCACCCCCTTCCCCTCCCCTGCGCCCACTTTGGCAACTTGTGGCAAAGGCCACAACCAAAGGAGCAGGGCAGCGCTGAAGAGGAGGCTGTGGATCTGGTTTTCCGGGGTCAAGGAGAGTTCTGGAAGGAATTCACTGCAATGGGTTGTCTCTCCCCCTCCCCCCTCCACTCCCACCGGCCTCTCCCTCCCCCACCCCCACTCCCACCCGCGGCTCCGACTCGGTATTTTGGGACCCGGAGGCTGGGCGCTGCCCGCGCGACACCCAGACTTCGCTCAAGACATGGGGCGAGCTGGCGCGGCTGCACTCGCGGGCGGCAGTCCCGGGCTCCCCGCGCCCGGAAAACGCTCGGCAGCCGGCGCTGCCTCCAGAGAGGGGGCTGGG